>NC_073306.1:207546221-207881221 GCF_027595985.1 Sorex araneus
ACCGACTAACTTCCCGAGGGCCATCTTCCTAGTAATATGACCAACATTTAGTCTTAAACATGGGCTACAGGAAATCTTGGGACCTATGGTCCCCTTTGGTTTACCGAACTTTAGAAACCTCGTATATAGTTGGCATTAGCATGACGTTGGTTGGCAATCACAGATGGGAAAGACACGTTCTTCCTGACAGAGCCAGAAGAAGAGAAGTTCAAGTCCACCAGCCTCTCATGCTTGACAGTCATGAATGGAAATTAAAACTAATGAAAAATAGATATATTCCTTCATAAACAGATTATGTGAAAAATAAAACCATTCTTATGTATTAAACATCAAAACAGCTGAAGATATTTCTTCTAAGTATTTTATTTTTTTATTTTTTATTTTTTTTTGCTTTTTTTGGGTCACACCCAGCGATGCTCAGGGGGTTACTCCTGGCTTTGCACTCAGGAATTACTCCTGGCGGTGCTTGGGGGACCATATGGGATGCCGGGGATTGAACCCGGGTAGGCTGCATGCAAGGCAAACGCCCTACCTGCTGTGCTATCACTCTGGCCCCCTCTTCTAAGTATTTTATTTAAGAAAAAAATATAATATCAGGAGAGGGCCCCAAGGTAGATAATTATTAATTAGCGTTGTTATCAGCTGAGGTCATGTAAGACTCCTTAGAACAAAATGGTGGCTAAAATGACATTGGATGTTTTTTGATTTTCAGATGATTTATTTATGAAACCAAGGATTTAATTTTGAGTGTAGTTGAGAGGTTTAAAAATTATTTACTGGGGGCTGGAGAGATAGTAAGTGGATGGGACATTTGCCTTGCATGTAGCCAAACTGGGTTCGATCCCCGGCATCCCATATGGTCCCTTCAGCACTGCCAGAAGTGATTCCTGGGTGTAGGTCCAGGAGTAATCCCTGAACATTACTGGGTGTGACCCAAAATTCCCAAAATTATTTACTGGGGAGGAAACTCAAAGGGCTGGAGCCTCAGATTCAGTACCCGGAGCACTGTGTGGTTCCCGGAGCACAGCAAGAGTGGCCCCCCAAACACTGATCTGGGAGTAGCTCCTCAGCACTGCTGGGTGGACCCCAGAACCAAAAATTAAATGAAAAAAATTAATCTAATTTGAATGAAATACTTAGGACATTTGTAACTAGATTATATCAGGTGTTGCAATTCCATTTGGATCAGCTGGTTCTTGCTAAATATTTCCTTTGTTTTAACAAAAATCTGAATTGTTTTCTTGTATTTTAAATTTATGTCACTCTGCTCATCACGTTTGGGAATGCTATGAGGAGAGTTATTTTGAGACTCCAAAATGTTATCGCATTTTATTGATCTGTTTTTATTTTTTTTCCCTGATGGGAATCCACAGACCTCATGGATGCTCTTGGGATTACAGTAGCAGGGGATTCAGTGCGGCACCTTGAGCTTGCCCTGGGAGCTTTTAAAGACTCTGAGGCATGTTCTGGACCCTTTCTCCCAAGAACAGTTAATCTACAAATCTGTGAGAAGAGCCTGAACACCGCTGTCAGCTCTGGGGTCTGGGTTCACTCCCCCAGGCTTGGAGACATTTGTAGCCATTGAATCACCCTTAGAGCCCCCATATTTCACATTTCGATAGTCCAAGTTGGAACACCAGATATAACTAAATGTTTTCTTTTAAATGCCCAAGCACTCTTCTTGAGAGTCTCCAATAGCAATCCTGAAGAGACCAATACATTTTGATGGAAAACCTCAATAATGTACCAGGAACTCTCCTTTCCCTGAAGACAGATAAGCTAAAAAGAGTTTGAAGAAAGCTTTTTTATGAAGCACAAACTCTACTGGGAAGACTCAGACAATAAACAAGATAAATAAGCAATGATAGGGTAAGACAACACATCATTTGGAGAAACCTGAACCAGGAAAAGAAATAGAGAACGAGATGGAGGGACGTTCCATTTTTAATACAGTTGCAAGGGATGACCTTAATGAGCATTGGTGTTCATCAGGGTGTCCACGAAGGACCCTGACCGACAGGAGGAAGAGAAGATCCAAAGATCCTGTGGCAAAATCTTTCCTCAGGTCTATCTGAAAGTGCAAACAGGCAGGTGTGACAAGGAGAATGCATTGGTACCAGAAAAGCCATTTGAAAAATTCGAGCTTTGGGGCTGGAGCAATAGCACAGCGGGTAGGGCATTTGCTTTGCACATGGCCGACCCGGGTTCAATTCCCAGCATCGCATATGGTCCCCGAGCACCGCCAGGAGTAATTCCTGAGTGCAGAGCCAGGAGTAACCCCTGAGCATCGCCAGGTGTGACCCAAAAAAAGCAAAAAAAAAAAAAAAATCTAAAAAAAAAAAAGAAAAATTCAAGCTTTTCTTCTTAGAATGATAGAGAACATTTGGTACCAAGAGCTTGTCACATTTTACCAGAGTCTATCTGGAAGTTGTGCGGGAAGCAGAATGTTGTTGTCCAAGTGTAGAAGCAAGTTTAGGACACCATTGGGTAAATAGGTTGTATGTTTTGGTACATTTTGAAGTAGGGGACAGTAGAATTTGCTGATTGGCATACATGGGATGTGAGAGAAAGTCAAATCAATCATGACTCTAAGCCAGGTTTCTCAACTGAGAATGAGTTTGCCTTCTAGAAATATTTGGCAATGCAAAATAATGAGATACTGTCTCACGCCTTTGAGAATGGTACATGCCATAAAATCTGAAAATAGCCAGTGTTTGTGGGGTTGTGGTGAGAAAGGAACTCTCGTCCATATTGGTGGGACTGTTTCTGGTTCAGCCTCTAAGGAAAGCAGTGTGGAGATTTCTCCCCCACAAATATATACATATATATACATACATACATATATATGTGTATATATATGTATATATATATGAGCAATAGCACAGAGGGTAGGGCGTTTGCCTTGCACAGCATCCTACCCAAGTTTGATTCCTCCATCCCTCGATGAGACTAGCTACTGAGAGTATTCTGCCCACATGGCAGAGCCTGGCAAGCTACCCGTGGCGTATTCGATATGCCAAAAACAGTAACAAAAAGTCTCCCTTGTGAGACATTACTAGTGCCCCCTTGAGCAAATCGATGAACAACAGGATGACAGTGATACAGTGACAGTGCAATATCCTAATAGGGGCTGGAATGGTAGCACAGTGGGCAGGGCGTTTGCCTTGCATGCGGCTGACCTGGGTTCGATTCCTCTGTCCCTCTCGGAGAGCCCGGCAAGCTACCAAGAATATCTTGCCCACATGGCAGAGCCTGTCAAGCTACCTGTGGAGTATTTGATATGCCAAAAATAGTAACATCAAGTCTCACAATGGAGATGGTACCTGCTCGAGCAAATTGATGAGCAATGGGATGACAGTGATACAGGGATAGTAATAGAATTCCCACATGATCCAGCAATACCACTTTTTGGCATCTCTCCGCCAAACTCAAAAGCATTAACTTGAAAGGATATATACATACTTAATGTTCAATATCCAAGATATGGAAGCAATCCACATGCCCAACTACAGATAAACAGATTCAAAAGTTGTGGTATACGTATACAATAGAATACTACATAGAAAAAGAAATCATGTAATTTGCAGCAATAAGGATGGAACTAGAGGATAATGTGCTGAGTGAAGTCCGAATAAAAGGGACAGATATAGAATTATCTCTCTGATATGTGAGGCTTAAAGATACCCAGTGAGGTTACAACGAAGATCAAAAACAATGTAAAGGGAGAACTGACCCGCACAGCTGAGTTGAGGAGGGGAAAGAAGGAGGGTTGGCTCCTTGGGGGAGAGAGCCCAGTATACTGGTGACGGCTGTGGTGTTCGAATTATGTCCATGAAAAACCATTAGCAATAATATTGTAGCACTGTAGCACTGTCATCCAGTTGTTCATCGATTTTGCTCAAGTGCGCACCATTAACGTCTTCATTGTGAGACTTGTTACTGTTTTTGATATATCTAATATGCCATGGGTACCTTGCCAGGCTCTGCCGTGAGGGCGGGATACTCTCGGGAGCTTGCCGGGCTCTCCGAGAGGGATGGAGGAATCGAACCCATGTTGGCTGCTGTGTAAGGCAAATGCCCTACCCGCTGTGCTATTGCTCCAGTCCAATAATACTGAAATTTTTTTAAAAAAAAATTTAAATATTCAATAAAAGTAGATGCCACACAAAAGAGATTTATCAATGCCTGGAGACATTAATTGTCATAGCTGGAGAAAGTGTTCTAAGTCTCTAATGGCTAAGTATTTTATGATGCACAGGGAATCTCTTTCACAAAGCACCACTGATCTTACATGTCAGCAGTGCTGAGGTTCAGACACACAATCACAAGCTTTGGCCTGAGCACCTACAGGGACGGAGTTGTCAGGAACAGAGGGAGGAGACGATGAAAGGAATAGTTCTGGGAATTGAAATCAAGAGTTTGTCTATTTGATGTGCCTATGAGATTTTCAAGAGAGCAATTTCAATTTTTACAGTGTCATAAGTAGAAATGAGATTAAAGTTTATTCTTTTAATTTTCTTCTGAAGGTCTTCTCGAAAATAAATTCCCATAGAAAAGAAATATTGTCACAGACTGAGACCCCATTTTCTACAAGTGGCTTCTGACATTCCAACCTTGTAAGAGAAATATCAACATAGTGACTATATTAATTTTCTTCCCCAATTTCTAGTCATATTATTCAAAATGATGTAATTCTTGTCTTAGGAAAATTTGTCTCCAAGACAGAGTGATAATAGAACAGGCAGGGCACTTTGCTGGCTTGATTCTGTGCACCCCCTATGGTCCCCTGAGGACTCAGGAGTGATTCCTGAGCACAGAGGCAGGAGTGATCCCTGAGCAGAGTCAGGTGTGACCCCCAAACAGAATTACTGTATCACTGTATCACGTCATCCCATTGCTCTCAACGAGTCTCACAATGGAGACGTTATTGGTGCCCGCTAGAGCAAACAAAAGGAAAAGAAAAGCCCTGTTTGCCCAGTCTGATAAAGTTAAAACTAAGGGACAAAAAGGGTTGTATCTACTATTTCTTAGTATGTTCTAGCTCATTCATCCTTTCACTCAGTCTGTTTTTTTTTTTTTAATAGATTCCCATGCTGCAGTTTGCAGCAAGCCAAAGAAGGAACAATGTGAGGTATATTTTGCCTTTTCACTGATTACTTCTTTTGGATCTGGGGCAAGTACCACACACCCAACATCTGATATTTTCCAAGGTATCTTTTTGAGGCCATACTTGAAAGTAATTGGTTTCTTTACACCTATTTGTTCTCCAGAAAATAACCTGCTTTTCCCTCTAAGTCCAGAATGTTTGCAACTGAACAAGCAGCTACACGAGCAGTAGATCTCGTTGCTAGGGGAACTTGGTCTTATTACTTCTAAGTTAAGCTTGGTGGGTAATGTGGAAAAAATGGAATGTGCTTAACCTAAGATTTTAAAGCCTTTTAACTTTGCAGCTGAGTGCCTAAAATTGAATTTCTTAATTAACTGTCCCTCTCATCCTTTCCCTACATTTCCTTCCTGGAGGGAGGGAAGCCAGTGAGTAAATACCTTACATTTGCCTACCAGCCATGAAGCAAGGAAAATGTAGATGCTGGTAACTGAATTAATTCTCACACTTTAGTTAACATTACTCAATTATTTCCATTTATATTTCCCAAATACCAGCGTTCTCTTAAAACATTGTGCTAAAGTAGCTTCAAAATGCATCTTTCATGGAAATTTGACAAAGCCACAGAATAATTAATTCACAGCTATTGGTTTCAGTAACCCAGATGTCCAGAGCTGGAAATGAGCTCTGTAAATTGAGAAATGATGAGACTCAGCAAAAAAGAGGGAAATTGGCTGAATTAATTTCAAAGAAAATCTCTACATGAGGATCCTTTAGAAAGCTGTTGGTAGACACATAAACTGTGGGGGTTTTTTTTTAGAATTTCAATTTCTAGTTAATTAGATATTTTAAATGTTTTGATTTATCTTTACTTATGCTATTACTAAGACTTCAGGTGTAGAAATAGTCATAGGTGAGTGCTATGATACCTGTGGCTTCCTTTTTGATTCGTTCTTGCCAATTTATCTCATTTCAGACATTTTCTCAGAAATATTGCAGACCTGGTTGATGCATTTCACAAAACTAGAAAGTCATTAGGAACTTAACATGGACTTTTCTGTATTCATGCATTATAAAAAAAATGATACACGGGCGCTTCAAAAATTGAATATGGAAATAGAAAATGTCAGGAACGCAAAATATAGTCCACGGTTGATTATTAATCAGCAAAGGAGGAAATGAGAAGTGAATGCTGAGGGATTAAGAAATGATCAGGGCCCATTCTCCTCCATCCATGGCCCCAGAGTGCTGGTGGAGGGATGGGTACTCGAGTATTGTATGACTGTAACACAGGCATGAAACTCTGTAACTGCACCCTCACAGTGACTCATTAATAAAAAAATAAAAATTTTAAAAATATTTTAAAAATGATCAGGGAAGTAATATGACCACCTAGTTTTTAGTCTTCTGGGTTGACTGACACCACCCCTATGTGTTAGAAGAAAATCACCCATAGACCAGCATTATACTTAATTTATTAAATCACCGTTTGGTCCTTCTTATTAGTTTAAAAGTGATAATGTTTCTAAACATTATCTGATTTTATTCACCAAATATATAGGGTCTACTTAATTTGTCGCTTATTTTTTGTTCTTTCTAAATATCTATAAATTATTTTACTGAAATTTCCCTTAGTAAATTAATACTTTTTGGTTTAGTTTGTTTTCAGACCAAAATCTAATAAAAAGGTGTAACGGAGTTTTAAATTTTTTTTTAGCTAAATTGCCTATTGGCTTGCTGCCTGATTCTGTTGAGGATAGCAGCAGTTACATAACTGCTGGTTTTCCTCATCTGTTTCTAGAAATAAGATGGAAAATCACTTAAGTTGAAGTGAATGAGTCTGGTAACAACCCAAAATTCTACATAATAAGGGTAAACAACTGCAAAGATTTTCTCAAGTAGAAACTCGAATTCCTAGGTTTTTAAATGTGGAAAAATTATGCACATCAGATATGTAGGTCAAAGATAATTTAAATGATGGTTGCAAAGATGTCTTGAGATGCTTCTAGCTTTGTGACGCACTTGGTAGACTGACTGTATAAACAAACAGAAGTCAGAACTTGAACCACTTTTTTTCCTGGTTTCTCCTAATCCTTTGTTCGTAGACTTACAATTTGGAACCAGACTTGGAATTTTGTTTGTTATTGGAGCAAAGATTGTTGGAGCAAATGGAACACACTATACTGCTTTACTTCATTCATGCAGTCATCTATTCTATAACTAGTAAAATAATTTATAATATGGAGACATTGTGCTAGCTACGGGAACCATTAAAACAAAAGAGAGAGAACAGGCTCTGGGCACAAAGAGTTGTGGGGGAAATGAAAGATAATTGATAAATTTGAGAATTATAGTAAATTTGCAACATGCCACATAAAAATGGGCACACACGGGCTACTATATTAGTACAAAGAAGAGACACCTTCCTAAAATAAATAATTTTTAAGTTTTAATACGGAATAAAAATATGAGTAAAGTGAGAGAGAGCGAGAGAGAGAGAGAGAGAGCGAGAGAGAGCGAGAGAGAGAGAGGGAGGGAAGGAGGGAGGGAGAGCAGTGACTATCTTTGCAAAGTGCCCAGACTTGGGGGAGGGTTTGGGGAGAGAAGAAAATTGCCTGTCACAGAAGAAGACAGAGGCTGGAGAGGGAGATTGGGGTGTGTGTGTGGGGGGGGGGGGAAATAGGACGTGTACACTGCTAAAGTGTGCATTTGGAACATTTGGATATTGGAATATTGTATGACTGAAACTCAGTCATGAGCAACCTTGTAACTGTGCATGTCACTGTGATTTAAAAAAATGTTTTTAATTAAAAGAAAAGTGCCCAGAGGATGTTGAATACCTCGCTTATTTTGAGTTTGAAAGAAGGTAGCTCGGGAAATAAAGTAATGGGTGTATGGAGGTAGTCCTTCACAGTGCAATCCTATCTTCCTTCAAGCCTTTGAACTCAATTCAGAGAGGATTTGGGGCAAGGGTTGTGAAGGGGTTAGGCTCTCAGTCAGCACGGTCCAGCCGTTATGCACCTGCAGAGCATTACCTGTCCTGAACACTGCCCCACGGACTAGCAGTCATTACCAAGTTGGAAGACCAGTGGTTCTCAGTCTTCCTAAGCCTTTGTTCAAGCAGGAGCCCGTGCTTAATGCTGCTCTAAACTAAACTAAATAAATAGGCACAGCAGAGGGATTATTCTGGCTCGAGTTTTGGAGAAAATAAAGATTGGGGAAATAACTGAGTAAAGATTCTAACGTCAGACGCTGGAAAAGTAGTCACCAAAGAGAGAGGCGTCAGTGGTCTTAGCCAAGATGAATGCTAAACTGAGGCATAGTTAGATTCTGCCTCCGATGATAGAATGTTAAATGTTTCCATTTGTCAGGATGCAAGAGAGATGAACCAAAGTTCATATTATGGCCATGATTCTCTTGTTCTCTTAAATGTTCTGCCCTCCCACGACCAGAAAAAGAGCCTTTTTATTCTGTGGTGGGGTGATACCTCATGGTCCCTTTGATTTACAACACTAAGTGATAATGAGCACTTTTTCATATGCTTCTGGGCCATTTGCATGTGGAAGTAATATCTTCGAAAAAAGAGAAAATAGGAATGGCCAGCAAAATCATTTCTAGGTGTTAAACATGTATAATATACATCTCTATGTACGTATGATATTTATTTGACAGATTGCTAGAATTGAAATTTGCCAGTGTGGTCTAAAATTCTATAAACTTAGTAAGTGTCATGTTAGCCAGCTCAAATAAAACCATTCCCAAGTCATCAATACCACAATCATGTGCATATTATAGACATAAGAACATACATCTTTATATACTACATATTTTCATGATGTATAAAATATGAGTAAATGATAAAAGATTAGAATGCACTATGTGCTTTCAAACATGTAGAACAAGGCTTTTATATAATGCATGAGGAATCTGAGTCTAATATATTTTGGTGGAATGAGCTCACCACAGGAAACAGTGGTAGGAAACTACTTTAATTCATCTGTGCTTGCACCTGGGCATTTTATAGGGCAAAACCAGTGTATAATGTGGTTATTTTCAGTAATTTAGAGAAAACAAACCCCGGGTGTTGGCAAGCCAGACTCTCTACTTAAATGAGAAGATATTTCAACCTTTATTGGGGTTTGTGTACTGATCCACTGAACACTCATCCTTGCAAAGAGGCCAGGAAAAGTGGAGCAGGAGAACGGTGATGTGGAGTGATAAAGGGGTGTGACTGTAATTGGAAGAGGTGATTGCAAACTCTGATGCTAACCATAACACAAATTCTCTAGTTTGAGTACTGTATAACTGATGTGTTTTTACCCAACACGTGGCTAAGTTTGTGTGACTGCCTACAGAACATAGGGTATAAACAGGGCCTGAGTGTTCAATGATGGTTCCAGCATATTATCTCACACCACAGAGACTGACACACATCAAAATGAACAAGAACAACCAGTGCTGGTGCGGATGTGGGGAGAAAGAGACTCTCTTTCATTCTTGGTGGAAATGACGACTAGTGCAGCTTTTCTGGAAAACAATATGGGCATTCCTTAAAAACTAGAAATTGAGCTTCCATATGATTCCATGATACCACTTCTGAGAATATATCCCGAGGATGCAAAAAAGCACAGTAGAGATGACATCTGCACCTGTATGTTCCTTGCAGTACTATTCACAATAGCCAGAATCTGGAAACAACCCAAGTGCCCTAGAACAGACGACTGATTAGAGAAACTTTGGTACATCTACGCAATGGAATACTATGCAGCTGTTAGTAAATATGAAGTCATGAAATTTGCTTATAAGTGGGTGGTCATGAAGAGTATCAGGACCATCCACTTATGGTCTTAATACTTTTTAAATTTTTATTTTATTTTATTTTTTGGGGGGTCACACCCGGCAATGCACAGGGGTTACTTCTGGCTCATGCACTCAGGAATTACTCCCAGCAGTGCTGGGGAGATCATATGGGATGCCAGGGATCGAACCCAGGTCGACTGCATGCAAGGCAAATTACCTACCCGCTGTGCTATCACTCCAGTCCCATAATACCTTTTTTAAAAGGTATTAAAAAGATCTGACACAGTGAAATGTCAGAAAGAGAGGGACAGACATAGAAGGACTGCACTTATGTGTGGAATATAAAATAACATAATATGAGACCAACACCCAAGGACAGAAGACACAAGGACCAGGAAGACTGCCCCATAGTTGATAGCTGCCTCATGAGCTGGGGGAAAAGGCATCTGGAATAGAGAAGGGATCACTAAGTCAATGATGGAGGGATCGTTCGGGATGAGAGATGTGTGCTGAAAGTAGATAAAGGACCAGGCATGATGGCCTCTCAGTATCTGTATTGTAAATCGTAATAACCCAAAGTAGAGAGAGAGTATGGGAGAAATTGTCTGCCATAGAGGCAGGGGGAGAGTTGGGATGGGGGGGTAATACTGGAAACATTGGTGGTGGGGAATGAGCACTGGTGGAGGGATGGATGTTTGATCATTGTGGGACTGAAACTCAAATATGAACGCTTCGTAACTGTATCTCAGGGTGATTCAATAAAAAATAAAAATTAAAATAAAAGTAAAATTTTCAGAAAAAAAAGATGGTTCCAGCAGAGAAAGATTGGGAGGTATCATTCTCTGAACTTCTAGACTTAGTATTCTCCCAACCAGTGGAGGAGGATAAAATTATTCTGTCTGAATTTACTTGAATATGCCCTCAGAATTGCAACTTCTCATACTGTTTGCGACTAGAGCTGGTACTGCGTGCTGTGTTAGCCAACTCAAGTAAGTTTACTCCAAATCACAAGTACTGCAGAGAAGAACATGTTAGAGAATATTCAATTGATTGTTCTCGTGTCTCTAACATAATTTTACATTCTGCACCTAATCACCTAAGCAGATAAGAGATAGAATCCACTTCTCTTCTCTACTCTGTCTCATTCTTCGGAGAATGGCACCGTCATAGACAATAGGAAAGAGAATATAATTTAGGCAACTAATTCTATTGCTTTACTTTTTTGTTGTTGTTGTTTTCTTTTGGGGTTCGGGCCGTGCCTGGCAGTACTCAGGGCTTTCTCCTGGCTCTGCTCAGGGGAGCATGACCAGCCAGGCTTGGGGGCCCATAACTCGTGTTGGAGATTGAAACGGGTTTGCTGTATGCAAGGCAAGCACATAACTCACTGTATTATTTTCCACCCCCCTAGTTCCCCACTCTTTCAGATCCACTTTGCATTGCTCTTATCTCAAGAATTTATTTGTTCTTCATGAAAAGTGGCGTTGCCTCTTAAACCACTTCTTGCCTATAATGTCAGTTTTCCTTTACATTTCCATGAGGGGATCTCACTTAAGCTGCTTACTCACCTAAGACCTACTAAATTCAAATATCTTGGATTAAAGGGCTCAGGTATGTGTTTAGGAAGGCATCTCCAGGTCACATGCAGTAAAAAACACTATCCTACGAGATAATATCTACATTTCTTTGTATACCATACAGAAACTTTATGTATCTTTTGCCTAAGACATTCTCAGATGACATCTCATATTTTGATTTCTCCAATACTGACTCCTTTTAGTTAGAGTTAGGGGAAAGCAAATTTTCTTTATGCCTCAGTGCCTAGGTACCTAATCTTACCTCAGATTTCATTTCCTTTTATGAATAAAACTGTCTTCCTAGTTTTAATTTTTTTCTACACCTTTTTACGCTTCTTGGCAGGTATTAAAAAGTCTATTTTCTGTATTTCTGTATACATAGGCTCATTATAAAATAGATTGTTTGCATCTTTCCATGAAATCAAACACGCTTACATTTTCATTTTCCATTAAATTGACTCAAAGTAGGCAGTGAAATAAAAATTTGTCAGGTGAAAATATGTGTAAACTAATGAATGTGTGCATGTGCAGAGATGAATTAAGAGAGCTTCTAGAAAACAAAGCTGTGAGATGTATATAAATACAGGCTTTTGGTGCAGACTTTCAGGCTGAAGCTGTGAGTGTAGAACTTCTGTTTGTTAGAAAGACACTTTTTATTTTCTGGTGTCTTGAAGAAACCAATCTTTGACATGCCCCAATTATTTATGTGATTAAAAGCAGCATTTTCTGAAGAATTTTCCCTACGTGGCATTGAAGGTTGAGGAATTTTAGTTACCTGTAAGAATGCATACCTGATGATGTCTCTGTTAAATGGAAAATATGTGGAGAATAGGCCACGGCCAAGTGAAAAAAAAGTCTCTAAAATCAGAGCTAGGAAACCTAAAAACAATCCACCAGGACTTGAAGTAAATGTTTACCCCAATCCCCATTTGGGGAGCAAAGTTGCCAGCGTTTAACATATTCTATTTGTGTGGGATCCAAGCGTAAGCTTCAGCCTATGAAACAAGGAGTGAGTTTCCTGTGAAGAAACAGAGACAGCATCCTGTGTGATATCGAGTCATTTTGTTATTATTCTGCTGTGTTTTGAATGTTCAGATTTATCAGAACCATGTGGGTTGAATTTCTTTTAAAAATTCCCCTTGGACCAGAGCAATAGTATTGGAGTTTATGCGTTTGCCTTGCCTGTAGCTGAATCCACCTATGGCATTTAGTCTCTGGAACACTACCAAGAATGATTACTGAGCACAGAGCTAGGAGTAAGCCTTGAGCACCACTTGATTTTGCTCAAAATATAAGAAGGAAGGAAAGAAGAAAGGAAGGAAGGAAGAAGGAAGGAAGGAAGGAAGGAAGGAAGGAAGGAAGGAAGGAAGGAAGGAAGGAAGGAAGGAAGGAAGGAAGGAAGGAGGAAGGGGAGAGAGAAAAAGAATGAGAGAGGGAGGAAGAAAGGAAAAAGAAGGAAGAAAGAAAACAAAGAAGAAAGAAAGGAATAAAGACTCTTCTTTTTCATAAAGACAAAGAACTATGAGAGACAATCTGAGTTAGAGTTGGAAGGAACTCGGTAATGATGTCTCATTAAGCCTTATTATTAGAAGATGAGACCTCTGTAGTTTCCAGTTAGAATTCTCACTTGTTCGTTAATTCCCTCCAATTAGTTCTTCCTTTTATTCCAGCTTTTCCTGGAGAGTGTGTAGATGTTTTTCCACTTTATTCTTAACTTCGTTCCAGGCGTGGCATGAACAAGAGATGGGCATTGCAGTGGAGATGCCAAAGGGCAGGGCTGTGTGTGTGTCCAGTCCTCCGACCCACTCACCCCATCACTCTCTTGTTTGGACTTGCAGAGGCTCATCTTGGGAATGTCTTAAGGTGGAATCTTGGCCAGCTTGATTATTGCTGTGTTCTTCGAGCAAACTCAGTTGTCAAGCCAGCCTACTGTAGCAGTTGTGCTTTGATGCCAACCAAAATAAAGAGACAAATGTCTGTCTGTTTAAAACATTCAGCTGCATTATGATGGTCCAAGAAGAAACTCTGTGGATATTTTCACAGCAAGAAAACTTTTTCAGCTGATACTCAAGTTAGGATGAGAATTGAGAGAAATCATTACTTTTAAAGGTTTGCAAGTGGGAATAGAACATACTTCTCGACACTCCGACACTCGCTGTTTTGTTTTGTGTAATTAAGTGTCTTCCCCGCTGGGCACTTGTTTTCTTCTTTTCTGGTGGTTTCAGGTTCTGCAAACTAATGGTCTAACGGTTTGTGATTTTCAGTAATGTGTTGAATTTGTGTCATCCTTTCTCTATGAGCTATAGATTTGTGTAGACTTTGAGTTCCTCTTGGAGGACTCAAGGGAGTGTGAGTTTCAGTTTCATGCATCTGGCCAGTGGCTGCAGTGGTTCTGACAGAGCAAGCAGGGTGGGAGGTTTTGGTCTGAAATAAAGGTGAGCTTCAAGAGCGAACATGGCTAGACTTGAGCAGTTGTGTAGCCCTTTCACCAAGCTGTGCGCTTTCTCTCTCTCTCTCTCTCTCTCTCTCTCTCTCTCTCCCTTTTTCTTTTTTGGGTTGGGTTGCACCTGGTAATGCTCAGGGGTTACTCCTGGCTCTGCACTCAGGAACTACTTCTGGCTGTGCTGGGGGACCGTATGGGATGCCGGGGATCGAACCTGGGTTGGCTGCATGCAAGGCAAATGCCCTACCTGCTGTACTATCGCTCCAGTCCCAAGCTGTGTTCTCTTCTTTAGGAACCTGGTCTCGAAGACTCCCTGTTTCAGACCTGCATTTGTGCTGGCTCAGCTGGGGCAATTCTCCACAGCCCCAACACACACCCCAGAATGGTACAGAATATTCTCAAAGCAGCACATGGGCTGGAAAGACATGACTCCAGGATAGGTGCTTGCCTTACATGTGGCCAACCCAAGTCGGATCTCTGGCACCACCCATGGTCCCCTGAGCCCCACCAGGAGTGATCGCTGACCACAGAGCCAGGAGGAAGCCTGAGCACAGTCAGATATGGCCCCAAGCCCCCTCCCCCTCCCCACCACCACCACAGAGCAGAAAAAAAAAATGTTTTGAACTATGTAATATCATCCCATTCATCTGTTGCAGGTTTCCTTTAACGAATTAATGTGGTTTGTTTGTGTGTTTCTTAAATGCCAAAGCTGCTCCAGGTTCCCTTTGGTTATTCTTATAACTTCACTGCAGTGACTTCATGGTGTGGGAAATGAAAGGTCCTCGTGCAGTTTTTGTCTTTCTCCGCTTCTCAGCTAGAGTCCCTCGCCCTGCACTTTCCTTCACACTTTCTGATTTGTTCAGTGAAAGCAATTTTCAGGGCATGGGGGAGAGAGGAGAGAGAAGAGGGAAGGCTCCCATTCAGGTTGGGGGGGACTGGAAATGCGTGAAGGGAACATTCATGTGAGTGCAACAGCTAAAGTGGGCGCGGGCTGTCAGGTTGTTACTGTCAAGCCCACCAGCTTCCATGAAAGGAACTGTTTCTGAGAGGGGAAGCAGGAGCCAGGGATGAAATGGTGAGTCCAGAAACACAGATTGCTTTTCAGAGAAAGCAAAGGAGGAGCCCAGGCCAAGCAGTAGCGCCAAGATTCCGGGAGGAGACTCCTCCAACAGGATTCCAGAGCAAGGCAGAGACCTTTCACCTTTTCTATCAGTTTTATTTTTTTTAAAAAAAATGAGTTTTGTCTTGATGGCTTCACAGGAGTAGGTCAACGCATCTTCTGTCAGTCGGGTCATTGATTGCAGTTGATGGAACTGATCTTATCCTGGAGATAGGAATCCAGCTAGGAATCTTACAAGCAATGGGGGGTGCCAAGGCATCTTGTGAACCCCTTTCGTTTAGGCAGTAGTTTGTCTGGAGCCATGTCGTTTTCCAGATTTTTAGTAGGACCCTAATCCCAGACTGAATTTGACTGTGGTTAATTCTCTGTTTGGCCGAGGGAGAAGCAGAATTTCCATGCTGTTGAATTCCCTGAGAAGGAAAAGATACAAAACCAAAACTGAAACCTTTCTTGGGCTTCAGGCACCTGGATTTACATCCCCCCAAACTAGGCTGGGCTGCCACTTCAAATACAAACTGAGAGGGCATCTGAAATCTACATCCCAAAGACTAGGCTGGGCCGAGCCTGCATTTTGCAATCTCAAAGGTCAGGCCTGGCTAACACCGGAGATCTGCATGTCAGAGACCAGCCAGGCTTCTGTGAGAGAAGGAAAACTGCTCTTTTCTATATACTGAAATTATTTTTCTGAAGGCAGCTTGAAGGGGAAAAATGTTCCTGTCTGTAGGACAGTCAACGTGGGCTCGCCCTGGTGGCTCAGTCCATCTCCAACAATTCATTCTTTATCTTGCTTTGCCTGCTTCCCTTGGTACTTTCCACAGCTGTGCCAATTTACCTACTGGGCCAACTCAGTATTTAAAGGATGCATTTCCTTGAGTTACTCATTATGTGTAAATTTGAACTAGTGTTCTTGGTCACCTAAAACCCTTTTTGCTTTGTAACTGTAAAAGCCATATTTTAAGAACCCACACATCTGGTTCCCTGTGAGATTATTCAAAAATGCAAATTTACTTATTTGAAACAAGCATGTAAAAATTTACAAAATCACACCTTATTGCTTAGCACGTTTGGTGGTAATAAAAGCATCAAGATAAATTTGCACTGTCTGAAAATCTGGAATACAATATGTATCCTGGCAAACTTCTGATTAAACCGTGCTATTTAAGGACCTGATTTAATTTGACATTGTTTCTTTACAGTTGTTACCTAACCATTTGGTGAGTTAAGGGAGGATTTTAATATCATTAGTTGTTCATGTTCAGAAATCTGGCCTCTGGCGTTTCATTCTGTAGGCCCCCATTTCTCCTAAAACCCGGGAGCCCACAGAGGAAGAAATGGCGACCTACAGAATGAAACGCCAAAGACCAGATGACCCTATTCCCTCCTTCTTAGGACAGTAGAGACTTGTCACAGACATCACCCCAAATACACAGAGAACTCACTCTTCTTGGCTTCTCGCTGAAGATGAGAAACAGCAAAAACTGTGTCTGCTTCTCATGCAGCCTGACTTAAATAATAAAACTTCCAGAGGTTGCAGAGTAAATTCATTTCTCTGTACAGTGATGATGGACTGGAGCAATAGCACAGCAGATAGGGCATTTGCCTTGCACGTGGCCCACCAGGATTTGATATTTCCGGCCCTCTCGGAGAGCCCAGCAAGCTACTGAGAGTATCCCGCCTGCACAGAAGAGCCTGGCAAACTACCCGTGGCGTATTCGATATGCCAAAAACAGTAACTGTTAGGGCGCGGATCGAGATCTCCCTATAACGACAAAGAGACTCCAGAGACTGCAAACAGCAAGCAGGATTTATTGTAAGACTGGCTAGCCAGGGTCCAGCCGCCTACACGGACATGCAGGTCCAGCAGGTTGGGCAAAAAGACCCCGAGCTTCTCCAAAGGAGATCTTATATAGGCCTTCCCCGGCCGTTACAGCAGAGCCCGCGCATTTCATAGCCAATAGATTTGTAATATTGCAAACTTTCTTAACCAATCCATTTAAAAGGACATCAGTCCTTAGCCTATGGTTTTAGAGATCAGTATTCTCGCCAATATTCAGGAATGTCCCGGTTCTAGGGGCAGTCCTGGGTCTTGTGATACGGGTCATGTGATATGGGTCTGGTTATCTGGTCTGACCACCACCGTTCTTGCGAACCGGGGTGCCTGTATCTGAATTCCTTGCTCAGGGGCAGAAAATCAAGTTATTCTAGAATGCAGGCTCCTGTAAAAAGAGTCTTAAGAAAGCTAAATAGATTCCTATGGTCTGTCCTGGGCTAGATCCCCACAGTAACAACAAGTCTCACAATGGAGACATTACTGGTGCCCGCTTGAGCAAATCGATGAACAATGGGATGACAGTGCTACAGACAGTGCAGTTGTTCATGTTCAGAAATCTCATACCATTTTATGCTGACCTGGGCTCTAAGTTTTCCTAATAGGTTAGTGGCATCTTCATCCAAATCCTTTTCTGTAGATCAGGACCTTGATTCTCAGTCTTTAGCTTTTATCTAAAAGTTAGGAAGTCTACCCGGAAGGCTGAGTCCTTAGGTTGCAGGAAGGCCCAGGAATTTGTGTAAAACTAAAGCTCGCCGAGGGGCGAGTGCACTCGCGGGCTCTCCGGGCGGCTCTGTCTCACCGCCCACGTTCGGTGCCCAGGAACCGCAGTGTGTGGACTGGATCGGGAAGGCCGGTGGTCAAGGAAAGGCGAAGGAAGAACCAGGACCAAGCTGGTTGCTGATTAGTTACCGTTTATTCAATCTTTAATCTTCCATCTCCCGCACTCCCAGCTCTGGCCTCTCTCTGGATCTACCACCGCCTCCTTCTCTAGTCTCTCCTCTCTTGTATCTCTCTCCAAACCCTTTTACTCCTCATGGCACCTCCAAAGGGCGCAATACATTGATGTCACCAAAGGCACCAAAAGATGTTACAGGAAGAACGTTGAGGCAACATAATTCTCTTGTATCTGCAGGCTGTTAATCTAGGCCCCCGGAAAGAAGATACAAAACCAAAACCGAAGCCTTCCTTAGGCTGAAAGCACTCGGATTTACATCCCAAAGACTAGGCTAGGCCAGAGCCTGGAATCTACAGTGTCAAGTCAGGCCTGGCTAGCACCTAAAATCTGCATGTCAAAGACCAGCCAGGCTTCTTGTGAGAAAAGGGAAACTGCCTCTGAAATTATCTCTAGAAGGCAGCTGAAAAGGGGAAAAGATTCCAACAGAATTCACATTTCTAACAGGGCTGTTGGTGCTACACTTTAAGAACCACCTTAGGGCGCCTGGTCAGGGCGCTCAAATGCTGAGTACAAACTTGGCAAGCTGGAGGATTGGACCTCTGGCCCTGTATGATCCCTGACGGGAACGTCTTTCCTCACCACCCCCCCCCCAAAAAAAAGAGAAAAACACTACTGGATGTAACTCAGAAACAAAATAAAACAGAAGGAAAAACTGCACACTATCATTAGTGCTACCAGCAGGAGATAAAAACCAGAGCTCACAAATGCTGCCAGTGTCGTCAAATAGCTCCACTTAATATTAAACTCAGAACTGAACGCCATCTCCTCCTCTCCCCCCACCCCCCTGTTTTTGGAGCAGTGTACAGGGCTTATTCCTCTCTCTAGTTCAGAGTCATTCCTAGCAGTGCTCGGAGAACCCTATGTGATGCTGGGGGTGGAGGGAGGTAGAGGGAATTGAACCTGGGTCGGTCCTTCATGAAAACCCGAGTGATTTTGGAATCCTGTTCTGAAGATCTATGTCATGTTGCTTGGATTACTGGAGGAGAGGGAGCACCTTTGGTGAGAAAGGATTTAAATTAAGGTTTGTAAATCTTCGCAGATGAAGTTATGTAGCAGAAAGATGTTGGCCATTCTAGAAGTAAGAATCCCATTGGAACATCAAGATGTCCCCTGATACACTGTATGGCATGGACAGTCATGAATAAAATCACAGTTTCTTTCATGGAAGAGAGGCAGAAGCCCAAACAATAAACGTGTGATGTCGTCATGTCCCCTTAGTCCTCTCTGAATATTTTCTTTAGGGGGAATGTGCTTTTAAAGACACCGGACCTGGACCTGCCGTTGTGAGAAAAGATGCAAACAGGTCTGGGATACTAGAGAGTCACTGTCGATTGTTGGACACTGGAACATGTGTGTGAAACTTCAGATACAGAACTGAGCAGAATAATATGGAAACTTCCATGAGTCTGTGGGGTGCATTTCTGAGCATTGTTCTGGCAGAAAGTTTCTGTAATCGTTCAAGCTGAGACCAAACCCCTCCCGACAGAAAATGCTCTTGGGTTCCAGCACTTGGCAAGGTGATGCTGAAGGAACCCACGGAGTTGGTGCAATGATTCCAGGACTGAAGAGTGTCTCCAAAGTGTTGCTTACTTCGGTTGACATTTTGTGGAGCTTGAGCTGGCTTGCGACTCCTCTCATTGGTGAAATAAAGCCCACTTCATGTTTGAGCAAGTCTCCGGAGCTTGCATGTTCTTCTGCTCACAAACCTCATGTGGATGGCGAGAGCCAATATGATTCACACATAATGACTCTCGTCTCCAAAGGCATCCTTGGCTTCCGTTCTGCAGTTGGAGTGACGGCTTGCACTCAGCCTTCATTTTGTGGCATTGTCACCCTTTCCTAGGTTGATACTACCTGGAAGACGCCAACATTAAAACAGAAAAATAAAGAAGAGTTTCAAAAGTTGCTAGTAATTGATGGGCTGAGATGATTATAAAATTAATGGCAAGTTTTTATTGTATAATTTGATTGATATGGCATTTATCCTCGCAACCTTGAGCAGAATGCTCTCGTGCACAGGATAATTTATCTCACTGAGGCTGTTTCTGCATTAATGTTTAAAAATGAAAAGCGTAATAAATCCGTCCGTAGTGCATGCAGTGGATTGCCAAGCCTGCCACCTGTTTAAGGTTTTAATGAACTGTTCTGCACTCAGCAAAATGCCGTATCAAATTAATGTTGAAATTTTACTTTGCTACTGCCTCTCATATTCCAAAAACTCCAAGAGGCCCTTTTGCAGAAATCCTCTAAATGGGAGCCACAGGGATGCTGATCTTTTTATGGAATTCAGCAACTGTGAGTCAAGCTCCCCCAAATTCTTCTTTCTGTCTGCAGTGGGATTGGGGGTAGGAGGTTGGAGGAGTGGAGAATCAGAGTTCGAATGAAGTGGAACAAAGCATTAGTCAAGAGGGCAGGAAACCAATATGCTTGCCTGGGGTCTCTGCCTCTTATCTGGGGGGTCTTTTGACTCTTCAGTGTGTGCTGGAGCAGGGGGGTGGGGAGGGTGATGAGATAAGTCGGACACGGTGGTACCAAGGGGGCAGACAGGGCATCACGGGCTCACCTTCTGAAAGTCTTCCTCAGTTTTGTTTCCCTTCCTGGGTTGTTCTGTCAAAAGACGTGGCCCTGTGCAAGTCCAGCACTTTGCGGGAAGGGTCACTAGATTTCCTATTGCAGGGACATTGAACTTGAACGGCCAAGGGGTCAGCAGGATTTGATCCAGGGCTGCAGCCCTCTTGGGACTAGTAGGCGGGTGTCTTCAGTGGCAGGGATGGAAGGACAATTAACTGGCGCAGAGCAGAGCACTGAGGTTGGGAAGAAAGCAGTGATTCTGGGCAGACAGTTGGCCGCTGGATCCAGAAGATTTGAAACCAAGGTTATTTGCAGCAGCACACGTGAGCTTTTCCTTCTGCGCTGGGCATCTTCCCCACGGCATCTGCATCAGCCTTTCATCCTCCACCTTGGGGGCGGCATGTTTCTACACCAAGATTTATCTGTGCCCTTCTCCTTGCAGATGACCCACATTTTCTAGGCAATTTTTTTTCTTTCTTTCTTTTTATTTAATTAAAATTTTTTTTTTATTAATGAATCACCGTGGGGGTACAGATACAGGTTTACATATTCTCGTGCTTGTGTTTCTATCATATACAGCTTGAGTATCTATCCCTCCACCAGTAACCGTTCTCCACTGATGACCCCATCATCCCTTCCAACCCCTCCCACCCCATTCCCTTCCCCACCCCGTCTTATTGGCAGAGCATTCCCCTCTGTTCCCTCTCTCCCTTTGGGCGTTGTGGTTAGTAATGGAGGTCTTGGGTGGCCAATGTGTTCGGTCTATAGTCTGCTCCGTGCACGCCTCTCCCATCCCGAACGGGTCCTCCCACCACATTTTTGCTTGGTATTCCCTTCTCTAGGCAAATTTTAGGGGTGAATGGGACTCAACTTTGGCGCCCAACCTAGTTAGGCGCAGAGAAGGAACCTTCCTGCTGTTGCTCAGAGAGACACCCAGGGCATAGTGAACTTAATTAGCTGATTTCATACTCTAACTACATTTTCCAGTGAGTTTTTGGACACGGCAGGTTGCTCAGGGTTGTCCATTCCTGATGCTACTGCTGTTATTGCTGCTTTGATGATGAAGCGATATTTTAAACGTGAACTATTATGAGTCTTCTAGTAACATTTGAGTAGTAAATTATTCTTGATATTTTGATTTATTTTAGCAGTTATCCCTTAAAAGGAGTTAGCCAAGGACAGTGACGAAGGCCTTACAAATGCCGGGAAAACAAACAATGGCCACTGACATATGGGCCTGGTGTTTTAGTTTTTAATTCTATACACTGTTACATCCAATTATTTCATTGTGGGGGGTCACACCCATGGGTACTTAGGGGTTATTTCTGGCTCTTGGCTCAGGACTGACTCCTAACAATACTCAGGGAATAATGTTGGCTCTGGAGATTTTTAAACTGGTTGGAAGAGTTCTAGGGAATGCCTTAATCTTGGTTGTACCTCTCCACTCCCTCATCACATAATTCTAAAAACAATATTTTCATGTGAGAAGTACTATCAACCTTTAATATGTATACAAATTATAATATCCAAGTTAAACATAATTAGAATCTGGGTCTAATGCCCATACTTCTTTACATTTGTAATAATTTAAAAATGTAATTTAAGAGGCATTTACTAAAAGGCATAGACTCACAAAAGCCAAATAATAAAGGCAGCAGGAGAATAAACAATCCCAAAATATTTAGGCTTATTCCAACTGTATACTGGGGGCTGAAAAGAAATAGTTAGGCAGTATCAATTACTCAAATTGCAAACTCATGGGAAATAGAGTGTATTTGGATTTTTATATAATTTGCATTAACATGAATTCCAGATCTGTTTTGATAATCAAAACACGATTCACGCAACTCATATTTATTTTCAGTTGAGAGATGATTGCTCTCATATTCAGAATAAACACATATTCAGAAGCTCTTATATTCAGAATTAATATGAATCACCCATGGAAGGTCCTAAAATTTGTTTACTTGAGACATTTTCGTGCAGCCCTAGGCATATTGGGGCATAAGATAGGTATACAAATAAAATATTTGCTGGTAGTAAATCATAAATTTAAACAAACAGATTCAGTTACATGAACTCATATGGGGTGTTGACCCATGGTTTCAAAAGCTAGGATCTTTCCTAATAGCTGCATAGTATTCCACTGTGTAGATGTACCACAGTTTCTTTATCCAGTTGTCTCTTCTCAGGCACACGAGTTTTTCCACATATATATGTTTTATTTTGCATTTTGGGTCACACCCAGCGATGCTCAGAGGGTACTCCTAGCTCCGTACTCAGGAATTACTCCTGGCGGTGCTCAGGGGACCATATGCAATGCTGTGGATTGAACCTGGGTCTGCTGTCTATAAGACAAGCACCCTACCTGCTATATTATCATTCTGGTCCCTGTTTTCAGATTCTGGCTATTGAGACTAGCGCTACAATGCACACAGAGGTGCAGATGATGTTTCTGTAAGGCGTATTCTCAGAAGTAGTATTGCTGGATCAAATGCGAGCTCAGTTTCTAGTCTTTGAGGAATGTCCCTATTGTTTTCCAAAATGGCTGGACCCGGTGGCATTCCTACCAACAATGAATGAGAGTCCCTTTTTCCTGAATCTGTGCCAGCACTGGTTCCTCTTGTTCTTTTGGATACGTGCCAGTCTCTGTGGTGTGAGATGAGTGAAATGAGTCAGGATGAGAGGGACAGATATAGAATGATTGCATTCTTTTGTAGAATATAAAATATATATATATATAATATGGGACTAATATCCAAGACCAGGAAAAACAGGGTCCAGGAGGACTAGTCAATGGAATCTTGCCACAAGGGTGTGAGTGGAGCAAAGGGCAGTTAGGAGAGAGAAGGGGCCAGTATGACAATAATAGTTGGAAATGATTATTTGAACAGAAACTGAGTGTTAAAAGTAGGTAAAGGGATATACCTGACAACCTTTCAGTACTTGTACTGCAAACCGTAAGGCCCCAAAGGTGGGGTAGGAGAGAGAGGCAGGGGGAGGGAGGAGGGAGGGAGAGGAAGAGGTAGCAAGGGAGAGAGAAGGAGGAGGGAGGAAGAGAGAGGGAGAAGGAGGGAGGGAGGGGGAGAGGGAGAGGGAGAGGGAGAGGAAAGTGCCTGCCATAGAGGCAGGGGGTGGGGGTAGGGATCAGGAGGGAAACTGGGGACATTGTGGGCGGGAAACACACACTGGTGAAGGGACGGGTGTTGGAACAGTCTATGACTGAAACCCAATCATAAACAGCTTTGTAACTGTGGATGTCACTGTGATTCAATGAAAAAATTAAAAAGGAAAACAACATACCCAAGTAAGTATAAAACAGTACATGGTGTTGTAGGGGGGAGAGAGACAGAGAGAGACAGAGACATAGAGACAGAGAGACAGAGAGAGTCAGAGAAAGAGAGACAGAGAAAGACACAGAGAGACAGAGAGACAGAGAGAGACAGAGACAGAGAGACAGAGAGACAGAGAGAGTCAGAGAAAGAGAGACAGAGAAAGACAGAGAGAGAGACAGAGACAGAGAGACAGAGAGAGAGAAGAGCAGCAGCAGCAGCTTGGGTCTAGAGAGGTCCCCGAGCCTGTTGGCCCTCTGTCATGGACGTCACCCTGTCAGAGCAGCAAAAAAAGCATATCTGCACTCCTCTTTCTCCTTAGAGAAGATTCTGGCTCATGCCAGTCACCAACCCTCAGTTCATGAGTTTTCTATCCTCATCACGCACATACCAAATCATTTCCATTCTCAGTGAAAATGTAGCCCTTCCTTCTTGCTTTGTGTAATCCTGCCACCAGCAGTGCCTTACATGCTGACACAGAGCAGGAAATTCTACCGCTATTTTGTTTTTGTTTTCAGAAAAACTCTTCTTTCTGTGAGAGTCTTACCAGTGTCTGTCTCTCTTTCTCAGTTCTTCTTTCCCATTGGAGGACCTACTTTTCAAAAACTGATTGCAAATGGATATGGGGAACTAATTAGCTCTGTTAGCTCTGTCGTCCCATTGTTCGTCTATTTGCTAGAGCGGGCACCAGTAACGTCTCCATTGTGAAACTTGTTACTGTTTTTGGCACACCGAATACATCACAAGTAGCTTGCCAGGCTCTACTGTGTGGGCGGGATACTCTCAGTAGCTTGCTGGGCTCTCCAAGAGGGACGGAGGAATGGAACCCGGGTCGGCTGCTTGCAAGACAAACGCCCTACCTGCTGGACTAATTAGAGGAAATATAATGGTTTCTTCTTCCCATATTCTCGATCTGAATCTTTTGAACTTGGGTAATAATTTGAAGGCGTTTCTTTCTGGTTTTGCTTCCCCCCAAGAAAATTATACTTCGTTCCAGTGACCCAAATGTAAGTCTGCAGGTTGTCATTAGCCAGTAAAGGAACTTAAAGAAAGGGGACTTCTAGTGGCCCGGGGTAGGAGAACAGTAGGCAGAACTCTTGTTTTTACATGGTGGAACCAGGTTTGAGTGTCATAAAGTTGCTGAAGCTCAAAATCTCCTCACACAAAAGTGAAAGAAACATCACAGATGATCCTTCATATTTTCTTCTAGTAACATACATTTTTAATTTCTATTTTTACACGTAAAATTTTTTTTTCTTTTTGGGTCACACCTGGCGATGCACAGGAATCACTCCTGGCTCTGCACTCAGGAATCACTCCTGGCGGTGCTCAGGGGACCATATGGGATGCTGGGAATCGAACCCGGGTCGACCGAGTGCAAGGCAAATGCCCTACCTGCTGTGCTATCGCTCCAGCCCCAACACTTGTAAATTTTTAATTTATATTTTCTTCTAACAATCAAGTGACAAATACTAGGGACAGAACTCAGAGCACATCTCGTTTAAAGGACGGTCCTGGCAATTAGGAATATGTTTTGTGTAAATACACTGGATGTCTTATATAAAAATTACTGTAGAATTTTCACTGAGTTCAGAAGAACAGCTTTAAATGTGCAGGGAAAAAACTTTAGCAGAATTTTAAGAGTTGGAACAAAATTAATGTCCTAATTTATCCAAATATTTATTCTGAGAATGTATTTCCCTAATTCTTTTTTTCAAACAATGAGATTAACTAAGAATGTGTACCGTGTGCTAAAAGAAGCCAATCAGCCCAAATAATTTCAGCATGAGCAACTTGACAATCATATGACATATGACTCAAGTCTAATTTGAGTTCCCCAGTGAACAAATTCTTCTGGTTCTGTTTTGGATGCCAGGAATTAACCGTCCCCCCCTCTTTTTTCCTTCCTCCAAGAAGCACCACAAACCTACCCACATAATGACCAGTGTTTGACACAATTAAACATGATGTAAGCTCAAGAAGTCCCTTACTAACACACATGACACTCAGCTTTCCATTTCTTTTGCTGGGCTCTGTCCTGTTTGCAAAATTGAAACCACTTGTATCTGGTCAGCAGGAGATACAGTTGTACAGAGCCTCGTGAATGCATCGGGAAATCACAAACTCATCTCAGAACGTGTCCGCTTTTTTCCTTAGAAAAGGCCAAATAATTTATATCTGTGAAACTTAAATAGAACTATTCAGAAAAATATATGTGTATTCCAACCCCATATGCAAAATAACAGCAGACAACAACCCTTAGCTGATCTCCATAGAGGAAATTGTACTGCCAAGTTGAGGAGTTATAGATCAGCCCTGTTGATATGTATTTGCTATTCATGCCTTTTATTTCCATCTTAATAGAACTTTCAATTATATAACAAAATGTGTTCTTGTGAAAGCATAGGGAAAACTGAAAAAATACTAGTGAAGATTTATTGAGCACTTTCTATCATTGAATGCTGTTCAAAATTACTTATGGAATATAGATTTCAATCCTTCAATCCTTAAAATTGAAGAACAAGGGTACTACTCGTATCCCAACTTTACAGAAGGAGAAACTGGGGTAAATTAAAAGACTTTCCCAAGATCAGGAAGTAGGAAAGAGCCTAGTGAAGAGCCTGGTTTAAGTAATTCTTCCCTGCTCAAGTTTGTAATTTTTAAGATTTTTGTTTGCCCCACACCCAGCAGTGCTCAGGGCTTATTCCTGGCTCTGTAACCAAGAAGCTCAGGGGTCACTCCTAGCAGTGCCCAGGGGACAATATTAGGTGCTGGGGACCTAACTCAGGTATGTCACATGTAAGGCAAGTGCCCTGCCCTCTATACATCTGTACCCCCTATACCCTCTCTCCAGCACTAGTTTGGACTCTTAATCACCATTTTACACTCATCAATAAAAGAAAGACTCTCATTGAACAATCTGAGCTGAACAACCCTCGTAGTTCCAGCCTAGTGTCCCACAGCCACTACACTGAAAACAATTGTCTAGAAAAGCAATTTAGCTACAGATAAACATGTAGTTCTGATACTTAGATTGTTCGAGTTTAGTTTCCCAATCGTGTGCTCCCATTTGAAAACAGTTCGCTAATTTCGAGTATGACCTGAAAATCATAAGGTTTCTAACTTGAATGAGACCAGCCGTGGTTTGGGTTGTTTCCGACGTTAGCTGGTTTAAGTTTGGGTAACAAAGACACTTCATCCTGGGCTTCATCGGTGGGGTGAAGGGAGGGGGACCAAAGACAGCAATCCTGGTGTCTATCTTTCCAAGCAACAGCATGACCAAAATGTCTTTGGGTCTTGTTGGTATGGTCAAAAAAACAAATCTTTAGTAAATTAGCTCTTAAGTAGAACAAAGAACAAGGACAATATGTCAGTTAGTCTGAGATGCTGAAGTCGTGAGACTTGATTTTAAGACTTTTGATATGTTTGCTGTTTGACTGGTAGTTGCCAGAAATTTGATCCTATGGAATCTCAACACTCTTTTTTTTGGAGAAATTTCTAAATTTTTTTTCAAAAAAGGCTGAACCTGTCAGCATTCTCACTAGTAGTGAATGAGGGATGAGGGTCCCCTTTCCCCTTTTTACACGACACCCATACTAACACTAGATGTTTTAGATTTTTGTAATGTGTGCCAGTCTCACTGATGTGATGTGGTAGCTCATTGTTGTTTGGTTTGCATTTTTATGATAAGTGATGCAAAACATTTTTCATATATATATTGACTGTCTGTATGTCTGTTTGGGGGAATATTGATTCATTTCTTCCCCCTATATTTTGATGGGGTCAGTTTTTTTTCTTGTAAATTTCTACTAGTGCTTTATATAGCTTGGATATTAACCTATTGTCAGATGAATGATGGGAAAATACTTTTGATCACTGTTTTGGGATGTTTGTGTGTGTGTGTGTGTGTTTGTGTGTGTGTGTGTGTGGTGCAGAAGGTTCTTACTTTGATGTAGTCCCATTTGTTTATCTTTGCTTGCACTTGCCAGTGGCTTTGAATCACTGAAGATACCTCTAGATTCAATGTCATGAATTGCTCTACCTATGTTTTCCTTATTATTTATAGATTCAAGTCTTATCTTGAAATTTTTAAAGAATTCAACCCCTAAACAGTTTTTCTGATATGTTATTATTCTTGCTATTGAGGCATGATTTTTAACTTCTGTAATTTGTTTGCTCTTGGGCCATACCTGGCTGTGCTTGGGGCTTATTTCCGACTCTGTGCTCAGGGATCACTCCTGGTGAGTTTGGGGGACCATGTGGGGGACCAGGGATAGAATTTAGGCCTGCTGCAGGCAAGGCAAATAAATCCCTTACCTGCTCCTGAATTCGTTCTATGGAGAGTGAAGAAAATTAATGCTTTGATTTTTCATCACTATATAAAAAATGAAATGGTGCTGATATGGGACTGTGCTAGTCTTTTTTACCTTTGGAGGATTCCTAGTCTCTGAAACCTTGGACCTGAGGCATGCTCAAAAATGATGAGGTTTGTTTATATATAGATGTTTGTCCCTAGAGTGGGTGTGGAAAGATAATTAGCTAATTCCTAGTTTATTTACCCATTAAAGACAAGTGAAAAACTGAAAGTCACTCTAGTATACTCAGAGTGTTCAATCATGCCATAGACGTAAAAACAAATCATGTTATTGTCTGAACAATTTCTGGCAATATTATACTTTGAGATAATATTCCATTGTCATAGCAAGGGTAGTTATTAGTGAAAGATTTGTGCTCTATTTGATTGTCACTGACCCTGAAATATTGTGATGAATGTGTTAAAGATTTAAAGCTAAGTAAATCATGCTTAAGTCATTTAATGAACTAGAACAGCAGGAAGTCAAATAAATTAGAGATGAATGTTTTTGAATTAACTATTATTAGTTAATATTCATTAGAGTAAATCTATTTAATTTTCTCTTAATCGGTTTTATTTGAAAGGGGGAAAATTCATTGATATATTATGTAGTGTTTGCTAGAATGTACCCATGATGCATGGCACACCAATGCAAATACAGCTACATAGAAGACATGTACTCATAAACTATAGCTTCCTATTTTTTTCTGAATGAAATTTATTGAGTAAGATAAAAACAGTTAAGTACAAACAGAGTGATGGGCTAGCATCTATATTTATTCAGACATAGATAAAAGATTATTAGCATTTTGGAGCAAGATAGAAATTGTTTTCTTTTTTAATGTTTAATCTTATTTATTCATTATTTAGAAAACTCATTTTTTGACTGGATTTAGATTTAGAGGTAGAAGCTCTTAAAGAAGACAACCTCTGGTGCTGGAGAAATAGCACAGCGGGGAGGGCGTTTGCCTTGCACTCGGCCGACCCGGGGTTCGATTCCCAGCATCCCATATGGTCCCCTGAGCACCGCCAGGGGTAATTCCTGAGTGCAGAGCCAGGAGTAACCTCTGTGCATCGCTGGGTGTGATCCAAAAAGAAAAAAAACACAAAGAAGACAACCTCTGTCTCTTGGTGGTATGCACCTGGTATTCTTTCTTGCCTTCCTTATTCTCTTGATAAATCACATAGCACACTCTGCACCCACTTGTTTTCCTTGGTAGCTATTTCTTGTACTGTTTACTGGCATTGAGTGGCAGGACACATGGAGTTACAAGACGCCCAATCTTGGGTGCTTTGATCCTCAGTTTATTTTTGACAGTATACTGGAGAACCGCATCTTCTTTTTTTAATATCTTTTTATTTATTTCTTTATTTTTAATTTATTTATTATTAATTAGCGAATCACCGTGAAGGTACAGTTACAGATTTATACATTTTTGTGCTCATGTTTCCCTTATACAAAGTTCGAGAACTCATCCCTTCACCAGTGCCCATTCTCTACCACCGGTAAACCCAGCGTCCCTCCTACCCCCCCAATCCCATCTCCCCCCACCCCACCCTGCCACTGTGGCAGGGCATCCCCTTCTGTTCTCTCTCTCTAATTATGAACCTCATCTTCTTTAGAGAGACCGGAGGGCTTGCAGATTCTGCTAGCTCTTCTGGACCCTAGACACTGAGGTACTACAGTCTTAGTGAGTCCAGGAACTTGCTTCTCCCCTTCCTTTGCAGTGGCCAAGTGGAGAATACTCCAGCTGGCAGCCACAGTGCAACCACGAACAGGTTTTCACTGTCTTTCACTGGTCCTCCCTGGGCTCTGACAGGAAGGACCTTACTCCGCAGCAGTAAGACTCCACTGTGGGTCAAGACCCCCTTCTTCCTGGGGACACTTGCTTATTGTTCCCGCCACTGGTCTGGGCCACTAACCCCCTCTCTTCTTCCAGAGTCTGCAGAAACTTTGGTTTCTATTTGCTTCTTAGGAAAGGTGCGAGGCTTGAGTTCACTGTCTGCTCTGGTGAATTTCTGGCAGCCGTTGGCTGGGTAAAAGATGTTCAGCTTCACGTTCAGACAGGAAGTAAGTGTTCATGAGCAAATGAGAATGATCATTGCTTTTCCGAATAAATTCATTAGGAGTTTTTTTAAAAAATCTTATTAGGGTAACAGTGTTTTATTTTCTTGAAAATGAGTCTCATTCTCCCTGACTAGGGAGTGCCTTAAAAAAATGCACTGCGTGTGATCATTTTTTCTTGCTTTACTAAAGTCTGACATTCATTTAAAAATAATAGGCAGAAATTATAGTTGGGAAAAGGTGAGTGCATATTCAAAAAAGATAAACTTCTTTCATAACCCAGCCATCCAATTGATTTGTCAGAATCGTTTTGAATTCATGGGTGGTTTCCTCATTTTTTCCTAACCTAGTTCATTTCCACATTTAATGGCTTTTGTGGTATTGTGTTAAAGTTGAGTGGTATTTTATGCATTTAAGTTTTGCATTAAATGATAGAGTTGAGAGCCAGTGGAGTTGGAAGGGCACTTGCCTTGCTCAGGACCGACATGGGTCTGGTCCCCAGCACCTTGAATTGGTCTCAGAGCTCCTCCAGGAGTAATCCCTGGGCACAAAGCCTGGAGTAATCTCTGAGCCTCACCTGGTGTGGCCCGCAAACAAACAAACAACGACAAATAAAGCCACCAAAAAGTAAATGGCAAGTTAGTTTGCTGGAAAAGGTTTGTTGACATCTCTTGCATAAACATTTACTTTCCAAGGAAATTTTCAACTTCATTCACTGGAGAATGGTACTGAAAAAGCATGTCCTCATCCTAAGGTGGAGGTTGCTGTCTCTCAGCTGTGCATACCGTTTTTCCAAATCCCTTGCTGGCATATCTGGCAGGGTATCATGCAGACATCACAAGATAAAAGAACAGGTTGTTGAGGAGCCTTCTGCCCTGGAAAAATCAGTATAAAAGACGATGGGTATGATAGCCTTCGTAGGGGGGTTTATTTGGGGTACGGCGTGGGTAGAGCAGAGAATGTTAATATCAGTAGATAATCAATGTGCTGCAGTGGAAAGCACAGTAAGAACTGGATGGCAGTGGATTGGAGCACACACTCTGTACAGGAGACCCAGATTTGATCCCTAGTACCATGTGCGCACAGAGCACTGTCAGGAGCAACCCCTGAGCACCAAACCTGGAGAAGTCCCTGAGTAGGACCATGTGTGGCCAAAACAAACAGAACAAACCAGGAAAAATTTGGGTTGGGAAAATAATAGAGGGCTTAAGCCTTGTAGGCAGCTGACTTTCTTTCAGTCCTGGCAGTACATTTGATCTCCTGAGCACCAACAGGTGTGACCCTTGAGCACAGGCTTAAGGGTAAACCCTGAGCACAGCCAGGAGTGGCCCTAAAATAAGCAGAATGTCATCTCAGTTGTAGACATCTGTGAATAAAAGCTCTAGTTTTATGTTGGTTTGCAAGTAATCTAATCAACTATCGTGCATGTATACATATACAAACATATATGTGCGTATGTCTGTATGTCTATTGCACCAGTCCCCTACTTCTGTATATTTTGAGGCAGGGGAGTCACATGGCAGTGCTTAGAGGTCACTGCTGGGCTTATACTCATGGCTCACTCCTGGCAGTTCTCACGCAGTGATTGGTATTGAACCAGCACCTGCTGTGTGCAGGCAAAGCACCTGAATCCCTGTGTTATCTCTATGGAAGAAACATTCATTTTTTATTTTGGAGTCACATCTGGTGGTGCTCAGGGCTCAGTCCTGGTTCCGGGTTCAGGAATCACTTCTGGTGGGCCCGAGAGACCAAATGGAGTGCCGGAAGTTGAATCCAAGTTGGTACGTACAGGGCAAGAGCCCCAAATGCTGGACTATCTCTGACTCCTACTTTTAGTATATCATAGAGAACTACTTTTCCATTAGCACTGACGTCTAATTTGAAGTGGTTATGAAGAAAAATATCCCTGTTTCTGAACTCACGGAGCTTAAGTAGTATTTATGCTCAGAAGAAAAGCAAACTATGCATAAAACTAGAAAAAGTTGCTTAAAAGAACCCAACACACTATTACAGAGTAATTCAATGATATAAGCATGTTAGTATGTTCTGAAAAGAGAGGTTACAGATTTGCATTAAATGGAAATCAGATGGACATAGTTTCTGAGGAAAGGAAAGCGAAGAGGGTAGAGCTTGGATTTAAGGTTGGGCCACAGGATAAGAGCTCAAGGTGGCCGGAAAGATAGTGTGTGTTGAGAGGAAAGAATGAATAAGACCCAGAAAGTGGACAAGGGAGTGGAAGAGGTTTGGACTGGAGAAAAGAAAAGATGATGTCCGTAAGCCAAGGCCATATATGGTAAATGCTGGAGAATAATTAAAAATACAATTGGTAGAGCCCAATTTAATAAAGTCGTCAAAACTTCCTAGAAAGACTGATTCTTTTTGCCATCTTAATCCACTAACTTAGACACGTGCAGTTTATGAACAACACAACATTAGCTGTGAACTTGCAAATTTGTAATGTCTCTTTTCAGAACATATTAACATGCTTATATCATTGAATTACTCTGTAACAGTGTGTTGGGTTCTTTTAAGCAACTTTTGTGTGCAGTGGGAGGGAGCTGTCGGCAGAGGCTACACCCGGCAGCGATGCTTAGGCTTTAATTATGGTTCTGAGCACTGTGACAATTTTTCATAAAACTCAGTTATTTCAAGTTGACCGACACTGCCACATTTTCATTGCTCGGATGCTTGAGACCTTACTAGGGAACCTGTGGAGTTAGTCCTTTGATGAACTGATGGACAAGTAGGGGGTTTCAGGACTCTTGGGGTGCTTGAAACGGCAAAAGGGGCAGCGGGGAAGGCAAGTGGAGGGTATGGTAGGAGTGACGCTCTGACACATGGAACGTTACACGGGTTATAGAGTAGCAGGGGGTAGCGCCCTCCTGGGGGAAGCCGGGGGCCATGGCTCATTCCCTGGGACTCTGGGCCAGAGACGAGCTGCTGCTCAGGTCCTGAGGCGCATGGACCTGAGGATGCCCTGACGTCTTGGAGACTTCACGGTCGTGCCCAAGGGGCTTGGGGGTCTCCAGCTAAGGATCAAAAGCCCATGTGAAGCCTGAGGTCAAAGTGACTCGGCCTCATTCCAGGCAGGCAGCCTAACCACCTCACCACACTCTCTCCTGATCCCTAGCTTCCAGAATTATTTTTTTAATTTTAAATTTATTTATTTTCAATTAGTGAGTCACCGTGAGGGTACAGTTACAGATTTATACATTTTTGTGCTCATGTTTCCCTCATACAAAGTTCGAGAACCCATCCCTTCACCAGTGCTCATTCTCCACCACCAGTAAACCCAGCATCCCTCCCACCCTCCCCAGTCCCGTCTCCCCCCACCCACCCTGCCACTGTGGCAGGGAATTCCATTTTGTTCTCTCTCTCTGATTAGGTGTTGTGGTTTGCAATAAAGGTGTTGAGTGGCCTCTGTGCTCAGTTTCTAGTCTACATTTGGCACACATCACCCTTCCCCCGCATGGCCTCCGACCGCACAGAATTATTATTTTTAAAGAACAATAAAAAGATTTTGGGGGGTGGGGGCATTAATTGGATGTTAAATGTCTCAACCTTTATTAGGTGCTATCAATTGAACATGAGGTTTTCCTGAGCTCCCATTTTCTTTTTTTTAAAAAATATTTTATTAGTGAATCACCGTGAAATGAAGTTACAGACTTACAAACTTTCATGCTTGCGTTTCAGTCATATCATACAATGATCAAGTACCCATCCCTCCACCAGTGCCCATTTTCCACCACCAATGGTCCCAGCATCCCTCCCACCACCCCCACCCCGTCCCCTCCACCCCACCCCACCTCTGTGGTAGGGCATTCCCTTTTGCTCTCTCTCTCCTTTTGGGTGTTGTGGTTTGATACAGAGGTATTTAGTACGCATCATGTTCAGTCTATAGTCTATTTTCAGCCAGTATCTCCCATCCTGAGCGGGCCCACCTAGCACCCTTTGCTTGGTGATCCCTTCTCTATCTGAGCTGCTTTATCCCCCAGCATATGAGACCGGCTTCCAAGCTGTGGAGCAATCCTCCTGGTACTTATCTTCACTATTCTTTGAGTGTTTAGTCTCCCATTCTGTTACTTTATATTCTACAAATGAGTGCAATCTTTCTGTCTATCCCTCTCCTTCTGACTCATTTCACTTAACATGATACTTTCCATGTTGATCCACCTATATGCAAATTTCATGACTTCATCTTTTCTAACAGCTGCATAGTATTCCATTGTGTAGATGTACCAAAGTTTCTTTAACCAGTCATCTGTTCTCAGGCACTTGGGTTTTTTCCAGATTCTGGCTATTGTGAACAGTGCTGCAATGAACATATAGGAGCAGAAGTCACTTTTACTATACCTTTTTGCATCTCTGGGATATATTCCCAGAAAGTGGTATTGCTGGGTCAAATGGGAGCTCAATTTCTAATATTTTGAGAAGCACCTATACTGCTTTCCAAAAGGGCTGAACCAGTCGGCATTTCCACCAGCAGTGAAGGAGCGTCCCTTTCTCCCCACATCCGCGCCAACACTGGTTGCTTTTTTTCTTTTGGATGTGTGCCATTCTCTGTGGTGTGAGGTGGTATCTCATAGTTGTTTTGATCTGCATCTCCATGATGATTAGTGATGAGAAGCATTTTTTCATGTGTCTTTTAGCCATTCAAATTTCTTCTTGAGAAAGTTTCTGTTCATTTTCTGATGGGATTGGATGTTTTCTTCTTATGGAGTTCAACCAGTGCCTTGTAAATCCTTGATATCAACCCCTTATCACATGGGTATAGGGTGAATATCCTTTCCCGTTCTATAGACTGTCTTTGTATTCTGGTCACTATATCTTTTGAGGTGCAGAAGCTCCTCAGTTTAAGGTAGTCCCATTTGTTTATCTCTGTTTTCACTTGCCTGGTCAATGGTGAGTCATCGTTGAAGATACCTGTAGATTCAATGTCGTGGAGGATTTTGTCGAACTTGTTTTCAGTATACCTTATTGATTCTCATCTGATTTTGAGGTCTTCAATCCATTTTGATCTGACTTTTGTGCATGGTGTTAGGTAGAGGTCTGAGCCCGTTTTATTGCATGTAGTTATACAGTGTTGCCAGCACTGTTTGTCAAAGAGGCTTTCCTTGCTCCAGTTCACATTTCTTAGAACTCCCATTTTCAGTGTTGAAATGGTGCAGGTCTGAATGGTTGCCGTGACAACATGTTGTAGACCAGGTGGTAAAAGCAGCAGAACATTCACTTTCTCAGTCCTGGATGCAGGAAGTGAGCAGTCAGAACGATGTTCTGGCTGGTTTCTGGTGAGCTCTCTTTGACCTGTACATTACCGGTTTTGTTTACTGGATTCTCTGATAGCTGATTCTGTATCTTAGTTGGGTATGTTTATGTGTGTGTTTGTGTGTATGTGTATGTGTGTGTTAAAAGTATGTGCTTGAAGGGAGAATGTGAGGGAGGAGGCTAGAGATAGGGAGAGGAGGGAGAAAATACACATCTTGGAGGAACACAACGGTCATTGTAACAGCAATGGGTATGTGGGGGCCGTCTCCCCACATTCCACATTCCTTTCCTTGCTTTCTTTCTGCATCACTGATCCTTGGTATAGAGAAGGATTTGAACCAGAGACCTTTTCATTTATTGTTTCATTGTCAGCACTTCCTGTTTTTGTCCTCCTTCTGGACGTGTTGACTCACACCAACAAATTTTATCCCAAATCTTTACTTTCCTTAGAGACAATTCTGACTACCCTCTGAACTGTTTTACTCTAACACCCTGCAGTATCCCAATAACTTCTGATCTTACTAATTCTGCCTTACTTTTTCTTCTTTGCATAATCATTATCATCTTCTAAGATACCATATAATTTTTTTTTGGTTTTTGGGTCACACCCAGTGATGTACAGGGGATACTCCTGGCTCTACACTCAGGAATTACTCCTGGCTGTGCTGGGATGCTGGGAACCGAACGCAGGTCGGCTGCATGTAAGGCAAATGCCCTACCTGCTGTGCTATCACTCCAGCCCCCCATATAATTTTTATATTTTATTTTTCCTTTAGTAAATGTAACATTTACTAAAGACTGGGATCTTTATATTCACCAATGTATCTGAAATTTCTGGAGTGGTACCTAAACCTTTAAAAGTAATTTCATAACTACCCAATGTTATTTGTATTCTAAGTTCAATGCCAAGGATACCTTTTCTTTCTCTTGACCATTGTTAATTTGGAGTGGAGGGGCACCTCCCAACAGTGCTCAGGGGACCTGGGGCCAACCAGCCAGTGGTTCAATGGAAGGGGCCAGATCTGATGATGAGGACCTGCAGTGCTCAGGGGTCCTCAGAGTCATACCCATAACTGGGCCCACAGCCTCCAGGGCTGTTGCCTATGATTTTGGGGGAACCATGTGCTCAGGTACATGCCCCACCCTACCATCCTGCTCTACTATTTTCCACCCATCCCATTGTTAATTTTAAGAAACCGTGATGCTGAAAGATCAAATGGGGCTTTTTCAAATCAGATGTGGCAAGGGTAATTTTCACTTTCCTAAAGATATCCTTCAGAAGCTGAAGCCATAGCACAGCGGGTAGGGCGTCTGCCTTGCACGCCGCCTACGTGGGTTTGATTCCCAGCATCCCATATGGTCCCCTGAGCACCGCCAAGAGTGATTCCTGAGTACAAAGCCAGGAGTAACTCCATTGCATCGCCGGGTGTGACCCCCCAAAAAAAAAGCAAAAAAAAAAAAAGATAGCCTTCAGCTAGGGCTGGAGATAGAGGACAGCTGGTGTGGAGCTTGATCCTGGCTTCCATATACTCCTCCGAGCACTGCCAGGAGTAATTCCTGAGTGTGGAGCCAGGGGTAACCCCTGAGCATTTCCGGGTTTGCTTCCCTCCCAAAAAAATAAAGGAAAAAAGACATCCTATAACAGATGTAAGAAGTGGAACAACTGTGCAGGTGTATTTTGAAGACGGAGCTAACCGGATTCGCTCAGGCACTGAGTATTGACCAGTGGTGACCTTCAGAGTTTTGGCTGGATTATGTGGAGGGGGGAAATGCACATTGACTGAAAGAGGAAGCTTCTGAGAGACCCCGTGCTGCTGAGGAGGGTGGGGAGAGGAGGGGCTCTGTTCTGGCCCTGCTGAGTTTAGTGTCTGTTAGACATCCAGGTGGAAAGAGGGTAAGGCATGAATGTTCCAGTAGCAAATTAAGTCTGAGTTGGATATTCTTAATATTTACATAGGACCTTGCGTTCATAAAAGTAACTTGTATCATTGTGAGTTTTATTTGAGTAGATGTACTCTGTGCTAACTTAAAAATACTGCTGAGGAAAAGAGAAAAATCCTTTTTATTTCCCTTTTTTTTGTGATATAGGTGAGTATTTTTCTTTGCAGTGATGCTTTATAAGGCAGACAAGAAAAATAAAGCAATTTTCTTATCATTCCAAGTAATTATATTTGTTGATGCCAATCTAATTTGCAATATTTCTTCCTTAAGAGATTTTGTTTGTTTGTTTGGGGGCCACCCGGCCATGCTCAGAGCTTACCCCTGACTCTGCATTCTAGGGTCACTCTTGGTAAGGTTTGGGGCACCCTCTGGTTAGCTGGGGATTAAACACAGATCTGCAGTGTATAAGGCAAGAGCCCTACCTGCTGGGCTATCTCTCTGCCATCCTCCCTTCAGAGTTTTTTTTCCCCCCCTGGAAATTAAGTTGATATGCTTTGCTTTGATTTTTTTATATTGGGGCTACACCTGGCAGTGCTCAGCACTCACTCCTGGCTCTGCATTCAGGAATGGCTTCCTGTTGTCTCAAGGTACCATGTGGGACGTTGAGGTCAGATGCAGGCAAGGCAAGAGCCCTGCCCATTTTGCTATTGCTCTGACCTTGAGTTGTCGAAGGGGAGAACATATTTCTTTGTAAGAAATTGAATGAACACTGGGCATCTTATTAGTCTGTTACTATAATTGAAGAATTTTGAACCAGTTTTTCAAGAAAGAGGATATGATTGTAGCAATGTAGTGATGATGATTAATAAATAATTGTACTATGTCTACCCCTCTCAGTTCCTGGTATTCCTTCTTAAATCTGACCACACTAGATGCCGAACTCCCTTGCTATTCATGACACATTTCTCTCTATTTTATGTGTTGCCAAACAGACACCAGATACTGGGGTTGTCTTTGTTGTTTGCATGTGTGGAAAATACTTCATCTTATACATCAGTGTATACTACTTTAAAATCTACTTGGAACAGATTTACAAAAAAAGAAAAGTCTCTTTATAATTTTTTATCTTATCTGGTCAGATTTGGTTGATTGAAATGTTCTGTTTCTAAGATGGATGATTTCTTGGGTGGTCTGGTCAGACAGAGGAAACCTAGAGAAACTCTCCCACTGGCACACACCACAGAGATAGTGGCATCCAGAATCACATGTAGACATATATGCCTTTGTTTGTATTGTGCGCCTTTGTCTAAGAAAAACAAGGACTCAGCTTACCAAAAACATGTGGCAAGTAGATTTAATAAAATTCTTTTTTTAAAAAAAACTGATCATACGAACCATCTGCGGTGTGGTCAGATCAAACTTCCCTCATGTCTTTTCTGAGTCTTAAAATAACCAGAGATTTGGAACCCATCTCTCAGTCTAGGGAAGGGATTCCAATGTTAACCCAGCCATGGCACATTTATTGCATCTCTGCTCCATTCTAGTCAGCCTGTGAACACATGTGTTAACTCTTCTTAAATGATAGAATATATATATATATAAGTTTTCTCTTTATAATTGTGTTATAAATAGCATACAGATAAGATGAAGGGAAAGGGGGAACTTAAAAGGGGAAGTATAGACTTATATTTTTGTGCAAAGGAAAAATAAAAAAGAGAAATGAAACTAGATTTTTAAAATGTATAATTTGGGGGTTCATAGAAACAGATGTACACTATAATTACTCAGTTTCTTAAAATTAGAATAATGTGCTCATTAAAATTATTATTTTAAGTTAGTTCCTATCACTATAATTATTTAGTTATTGTCATGGTAAATAGATTTCAATGATATAAATAGATTTATCATTTGTTGTACCTCTTTGTATGAATTACATAATTTAATTCACATACTCAGGAGTGACACCTGGCAGTGCTCTGCGGAATATTTGTGGTGCTGGGGATTGGAACCTGGGTCAGCCATGTGCAAGGCAAGTGCCTTAACCGTTGTACTCTGGCTCCCACACCAATGAACTAGAGAAAGGAAGCTAGCTGTTCCACTGTTGAGTTTGCTATAAATTCACCCTTCCTCATAGGGTGGGCCTTGTCAAAGTGATCTCAAGTGCCCATTTAGTGGCATGGAAAAGTCAAACCCATAATAGTAGGGTTTTAAAAAGCAATTAAACCTCAATTCCTTCAAAGGCATCCCCGAGGTAACAGCTTTATATTATGTCCAACAAATCCAAAATAAACCATTATTTCACCCCATGAATTACTCAATTTAACATCAGACAGGCATGCTCATGGGAGAATCTGGCAAGCTACCCATGGTGTATTCATATGCCCAAACCAGTAACAATGATGGGTCTCATTCCCCTTAACCTAAAAGAGCCTCAAATGCAGCATTGTTGGGAAGGACAAGTAAAGAGAGGCTTGTAAAATCTCAGGGCTAGGATGAATGGAGATGTTACTGAGACCGCTTGAGAAAATCGACGATCAATGGGATGAAGATGATGATTAATAAATGAATTTCACTGAAACCTTATCATCTATGCTATTAGTTATATATTTATAACTTTCAGAATAAATATATTTTGTATTTATATCTTACTAGCAATATGATTATTAATTGCATGCCCAACCATAGAGTACTAAGATCCCTCCAATGTTATCCTGAGTTCCCTTCCCTGCCACACCTCATACGCCATTAGTGTCCTAGGTACCCTGTTTTATTGACCATGCCGTAGGGTTTGTTCCCAAGTGATTGTCTAATCATTCCCCCCCCCCTTTTACTCCACATATGAACAAGATAATCTATTTTTTGTCCTTTTCTTTCTGACATCTGAGCATAACTTCCTCCATTTCCTTTCAAGTTACAGCAAACTTCAAGATTTCATCATTTCTCATAAACAAATGGCATCCCAATATATACAAACACCAACAAGTCATTATCCTCTCATCTGTTTCTGGGCACTTGGGTTGTTTCCATAACTTGACAGTTGTAAAGGGTGCTGTGATAAACACAGGTGTACCTACGTCTGTCTTTTTGGAGCACCATTTTTATATTCTTGGGTTAGATACCCAGGAGTGTAACTGCAGGGTCATATGGAAAATCTATTCTTAATTATTTTTAGAAGTCTCCAAACCATTTTCCAAAGAGACTGAACTTGTCCCACTTCTTGCACCCAATCCTTTTGTTATAAATAAGCCTTCAATGTATAAGGATTTAACTTTTGGTTCTCAATTCTATTCTATTGATCTGAGTCTTTCTTTGTTCCAGTACCATGGAGTTTTGATTACTATAGTGATTCATAGCATAGTTTACTGTCTGGGAATAAAATGCCTTCTATCTCCCCACATCTCAGGATTGCTTTGTATATTCTGGGAATTTTATGGTACCATACAAATTTTAGAAGTATTTTTAGTATGTCCATGAGCAATGCTGTGATCACTCCTGACTCTGTTCACAGATTTCATTCATGCCTGGGCTCAGGGGACCATACGTGGTGCCAGGGATCAAAGTGGGTTCATCCAATGAAAGAAAACTATCTTCTTGTCTTTACTATCTCTGCCTCTATACATAAATTGGGTCATTCATTAGACATAGAATCCTTAGAGCAACCTGCATTTATTCATTCATTATTTTGATTTAAACAAATACATATTAGTGGCCTAAATATATATTAATCTTTGTCAGATGCTTCCTAATCTTAGCTTTTTTATCTATGAAATGAGTTATAACTACATCAGAGGGTCACAGGGCCAATTAATAATATAAATAACATGCACATTTGTTTAGCAAAATAATCCTCTATAAATGTTAGCAATCTGCATGATCAACATCATTATACTATGCTGTTTACTTTTATGATTGTTAATTAGAATTTTATTTGTCTTTGTTAGTCTAGCCATACAAACTTAATAGTAAAATTGACTTCAGAGTTTCTAATTAGTCTATCAGTTCACTCAGCTCAGCAATGATGCTAGCTGATCTAATTTGAGTCTTTGCTGGAGTCATTGCATTATTTTGGGACTAATGAAATATGGACCCAAAATATATCTGACTTTTTTATATTAAAAATTACTAATAAATACTATATAAAACATTTTCTTATAAACTACATATATTAATTCATAATGACATTATGTAGTTAGTAATATTTTTATACCATTACAAACTAAGGAATTTGAACCATGACAATATGACTACAGAATAAATTTAACTACAGACTATCCTGCCACTGGCAAATTGTTACATAACCAGATTACTTTCATATACAATTTTATATTCTTCATAAAAATATAGTATTCACTACTCTTAATAATCAACTCAGACAAGTCATTTAAAACTTATTTTCCTTTTCTGAATGATTCCAGGACCCAGGAGAGCCAGGGTGTTGCTGGACTTTCTCCCCAGTTTATTCTCTTTGTCTCAGGCAAGACCTGTTTAGTGAACTTTGCTGAGGGGACAGCAGCAGAACCTCCCAAACTTCAAACAAATAATTAAATATTAGTCAAGTTAATTGGTAAAATTATTTGCTTCCAAGAATAAATGAATTCCTTTTAAACTCTTATTTTTTTTATAAAAATGACAATTCAAATGAGGGATATAAATAAGTAATAGCATTCTGGGATCTGTTTTTGCTGTTTTTTAAAGTAAAATTTGGGGAGGCTAACTACAAAGCAAGCAAGCACTGTACCCTCTGCACTATCTCTGCAGTCCCAAGTGTGGCATTCTGTTTAATTACTGTCATGGAATTATTGCCTTATGCACTCACATCTTATACAACTGATTTTGTCATTTGCATCACTTATGGTCCCCTGCATTCTAGAGGTGTGATCCCTGATCACAGAGCCAGGAGTTAGCACTAAGAACAAAGGGTGTGTCTAATAGCATCTCACAGCCTGAAGCCTGAGTCAAAGTCTGGTTTTTGCCCCCAGAAATTAGTGTTTTGTAATAGAGAAGAGTGCAGGTGTGGAGAAGATCCAACTCCTCCTCCTCCTCCTCCTCCTCCTCCTCCTCCTCCTCCTCCTCCTCCTCCTCCTTCTCCTCCTCCTCTTCCTCCTCCTCCTCCTCCTCCTCCTCTTCTTCCTCCTCCTCCTCCTCCTCCTTCTCCATCTCCTCCTTCTCCTTCCAATGCACAGGGGTTACTCCTGGCTCATGCTCTCAGGAATTACTCCTGGCATCGTTCAGGGGACCATATGGATGCTAGGAATCGAACCTGGGTTGGCCGTGTGCAAGGCAAAATCCCTACCTGCTGTGCTATTACTTCAGACCCTAATTTCCAATTTCTAACAAGAGGCTTCACCTTTCCTTTGCACATACAGGAGATAAAAATGGAAATACTATTTACTTCTGCCTTTTCCTGTATTTAAGCTATGACCTGTGACTCTATATAATTCTTAAATGTTTATCTAATAATGTTCTAACATGAATTCATGGCAGTTCTGCTGCAGTATCTTGGTCTTGACCCTGCTGAGGATGTCAGTAGTGGAGTGCTACCAAGCTGTAAGAGGCTGGCTGTCTTAAATCTCCCACATCACTCAGTGCCACTCTGGTTCCCAGTTGTTATGGTTACCAAGGACAACGGTGTCTGCGAGGGGTTAGACTTCTGCATGTTCCCAACATTGCAAATTGTCTAGACTTCATTTCTACACAGCCGTTTTCTACTAATTCTGATGTGTTTTATGTATATGCCTCTAATTACCTCAGGTTATCTGGTGCTGTTTCCTTGGTTTTGAAGAAGACCTATATATGTACTGAATCTTTGTACTCCATCTTTTTTTCTCTTTTTTGGGGGGATCACACCTGGCAATGCACAGGGGCTACTCCTGCCTCTGCACTCAGGAATTACCCTTGGTGGTGCTCAGGGGACCATATGGGATGCTGGGAATGGAACCCCGATCGGCCGCATGCAAGGCAAATGCCCTACCTGCTGTGCAATTGCTCCAGCCCCTGTATTTCATCTTTTAAAAAGACATCACCTTCAGAATATCTGTGGTAGCTATTCAAATATCTCTATGACACACTCTTCCTAAACTGGTATTGTTTTTCTACATATTTTGCCACTTATTTTTCTGTAGTTCTTTATTGTTTCTCTTGCACGACTCATATCACCTAAATCATTCTAAAAATACTAAGACATGGTAGTGTTTGATGTATTATTTTTGACTCACACTAAGCATTTGAAATGTACTTGCTTATTGGTTTGGTAGCTAATTTAAAGGAACTTTGAAAGAATCAACTCCATACATACAATGTATACTTTTTGACTACTGATATCTATCACTTCTAACTCTGAGTCAGAAGTGAGAGTGAGAGAGAATCCTGGTCAGAGTCGGAATTAGGGCTCAGAGTCAGAAGTCAGAGTCAGAAGTAAGAGACAGAGTCAGAAGCAAGGGTCAGAGTCAGAAGTAAGAATCAGAGTGAGAGTAACAGTCAGAGTCAGAAGTGAGAGCGAGAAGGGCTCCAGAGAGAGAAGCAGAAGGGCTCCGGAGAGAGAGATCAGAAGAAGAGAGATCGGAAGAGACCAGAGGAGAGACAACAGAGACAGAGTCAGAGATAAAGAGATAGACAGAAGAGAGCACAGTGGCACACACAGAAGCAGAGCACAAAGGAGGAGTCATCCCGATCTGGTTCATACACAGTGGCTAGAGAACAATTAGAGAGAGAGAGAGAGAGAGAGAGAGAGAGAGAGAGAGAGACGCCCCAAGAGCCACGAACACACATCACCCTTCCGCATACGCAGGTTTGTATTTTTTACAACCTTGAACAAAGAAGCAGAGCTCCCACGGCCGAAGACCTCCAGGGCCCAGCCACAGCCATGCTCAAGGTCCCTCTCCCCACATGCGGATGAGCCTCATGCATGAAAAAAACAGCAGAGGAACCCAGGTGTGTGGGACCTGGGGCTGAGACCTCCAAGCCTGCTCGGATCGGGACAGGGCCTCTTCTGCCCGGATTCCCCGTCTTCCAGTAGCTAGGTGGTCACACCCAGGGACTGACCCTGGTGCCATGTAATCCCACCAACAGTCAATATCCAGAGACTATAAAACCAAGTTCCCAGAGATCTAGACATCTTATAGCTTAGTTCTCCCTCTGAGAGAACTGGCAGGCTACCGAGAGTTTCCTGCCCACATAGGAAAGCCTCACAAACTCCCCATGGTGTATTCATATGCCCAAACCAGTAACAATGCTGGGTCTCATTCCCCTGGTCCTGAAAGAGCCTGCAATGCAGTATTGTTGGGAAGGACGAGTAGAGAGAGGCTTCTAAAATCTCAGGGCTAGGATGAATGGAGACGTTACTGAGACCGCTCAAGAAATTCGACGATCAACAGGATGATGATGATGATGATGTCTATCATCTTAAAAGAATAACAAAGATTTAACTTTAGGGATATTCACTGAATGTTCATAATAACACAGAAAATTATTCTCAACCACACAAGATGTAAAAGTATATATATCCAAGAAAACTTTGAAATGGCTTATATTATTATATTGGCATAACATTAATACTTAATTTTTGAAGGTAATCTTTACTATGTTTCTAAAAATTACTATATGTCTTTATGTACATATATGTACAAAGATGAGAAGTTTTTAACACTAGTTATCTATAGAGTAGCTAAATAATATTATTTTTTGTGGCTTGGCAGTTTATTAAATTGTAAATAACAACTATAAGACATTGCTCATTATGGACTTTAAGTACATGGCTTCTGTTCAAGATAAATGAGTTAGCTATTTTCATTAAATAACTTTATTTTAATTTCTGACTGAATTGGTAAAACAATCACAGTTAATGTTTATAAATCGCATATATGTGCTTCTGTAAAAAAATCTATTTATATTTGAACTATTGTTTTGGACATCACAGGTTAGTTTTTAAATAAAAATACAGTCTGCGTAATGTAAAAATTGATAATGGATATAGAAATTATAGCAAAGGTGTCTAATTAACACATACTTGTAGAAAGAAACGGGGGCCAGAATGATAGTACAGTGGATAGGGTACTTGCCCTTCCACTTGGCTGACCTATGCTTGATCCTGAGCACTCCAAATAGTCCCCTGAGCCCATCAGGAATGTAGAGCCAGGAGTAAGCCATGAGCACCATTGTATGTGGCCGTAACATCCAAATCACTTGTATCACTTGTCATTTGTCATCCCCTTGCTCATCAATTTGCTCGAGTCAGCGCCAGTAATGTCTCCATTTGTCCCTGTCGCATGCTTGTGTAGCCCAGTGGCGTCTGCTCGCTCCAGGAACACGAAGAGCCTCAAATCGTTCCTCCATGGTCTTGACAAAGAAGTCCAACCATCTCATAGGTGGGCGGCAAGGTGTTCTTTTGACATCTCCTGGAATCCAGTCAGTAACAGCGCTGATCCAGCGGTGTCTCCATATCGCATTACATGTCCTGGGTCCTGGGTACCTTATATGTACCTGAGCCAAGAACATGACGAACAACCTGGGACCTGATTAGCACAGGAGGAAGAGAGTGGCATAGAACACCTTCAAGAGTGTCGAAGAGGTTGTTAAGAGGACGAAGAACCTCCAGCTCCAGGCACATCTTTTCGACTCCACTGTTCTTCCTGCACTAACATACACCTCGGAGACCTGGGTCCTATGCAAACAGGACAAGAACGCTATTCGGGTATCCCAAAGAGGAATCGAAAGAGCTGTGCTAGGAGTATCACGTTTCACTCAAGCAAGAGAAGGAATCAGAGTTCTGACCTCTGTCGAGGAGGATTGAGGTTCAAGGTTGCTGCCTAGTTTGCCAAGGTGTAGGAGGGCCAGACAAGTAATGCAATTTGTTTGTCAATATCCAAATAATAATAATAATCACGAAATCCCATTAATCACCGATTTCTCAGGCGGGCTCAGTAACATCTCATTTCATCCTTTCCCTGAGATCTTAGAAGTCTATTTCTACTCAGCCCTCCTAACAATGTTGCACAGGGGGCTCTTCAGGGTCAGGGGCATGAGATCCAGCTGGTTACTGGATTTAGCATATGAATACACCCTGGGAAGCTTGCAAGGCTGTCCCATGTGGGCAGGAAACTCTCAGAAGCTTGCCAGTTTCTCCCAGAGGGAGAAGTAGGCTAAAGATATGGCTTCTGAGAGCTTGCTTTTAAGTCTCTGGATGTTGGCCGTTGATAGGATTACACACACGTGGGTTCCTCTGCTGGTACCTTCATGCATGAGGCCCGTCCAAGTCCGAACATGTGGAGAGGGGCCTCAAGCGTGGCTGTAGCTAGGTTCCCATGGTCTTCGGCCGCCAGGAGCTCTGCTCTGGGTGGGGAGGGAAGCTGGAGCCCATCCCCTCCGAGGGGCCCCAGGGAAGGCAGCCAGGCGTGCGGGCGAGAGACTCTGCATCACTCTCTTCTGAGAGATTGCTTTTAAGTCTCTCTGGATGTTGATAATAATAATAATAATTATTATTATTCTTTTAAATAATAATAATTATTATTATTTAAAAGAATAATCCATTTTAGAGTGATGTAATTTGTGATTTTATCCATGAGATTTTTGTATATGCATAGCAGTGGATAGAATTCTGTTTTGCTTGAGCGGGCGCCAGTAACATCTCCATTGTGAGACTTGTTACTGTTTTTGGCATATTGAATACGCCACGAAGTATTTGGCATATCAAATATACCATATCGAAGACTATACTTTCAGAATTCTATTTTAAGGTTTAAAACTAAGCAGTAGTTAAATATGTACACATATAAAAGGTACAGTGGAAATATACTAGTGAATAATCTATCTGAAAGGTTAGATGTATGTTTAAAACTAAGTCAAACCACAAATGCAGTTATGTCACAAAATCATTTTTGTTAAATTGAATAAATTAATAATCAAAATAACAACTTTTTCACTTCAGATAGAAACCACACAAATTAAATTCAACATAACATGAAGGTCTAAGTTGTGGTGAGTATTTTCTAAGTCTGTAGTACTTTTTGAAGCAAAATGAAATTCATTAGCCAGAGGTCATAAGATATAATTGTAAATATATTTTTTTCTTGGAAAATAAAATAAAAACATTACCTCAAACACAACATACTACTCTCTACTGATTCCTTGGGTATTTGTTAGGGGGTAGCGTGCTTTAGCCCTCTATATCCAGAGGGGGACACGGAGTTGATGACTACAATTTTTTATGCTAAACCAAATAATATTAAAATTGAATAAAATGTTTTGTGGGCCAAATATTTCTTCAAACTGCAAAAATAAATGACAATGTGATATAGTGGACAACACTATAGTCTCCTGGGTTTTTTGTTTGTTTGTTTGTTTGTTTTTGGGGGGAACACATTCTCTTATGATCTCACATCCTGTTATTCCTTGCACACGGCAGCCAGTTCAACAACCTTATGGATCCCCTGAGTACCACCAGCAGTGATCCCTGAGCTCAGAGCCAGGAGTAGGCTCTGGGCACCACCAGGCATGGCTCCCCCAAATTAAAAATAAATATTTGATTAGTGTATGTCTCCATAATTATATATGGGAGAATGGAAGAATTAAAATTAAGAAGTTTTGTTCTATAATTTGCTACTATAGCATTTTTGTCTGAGACAAAGCTAAAGCTACAATAGGGAGTGATACTGTTTTCAAAATTCTTTAGTCCTAGGCCTGAGGGATGGAACACCAGGTAAAGTACTTGGTTTGCAAATCACCAACCTGGATTCAGTCCCCAACACCACATCCAGTCCTCAAGTACCACCAGAGTTATCCCCAAAAAACCAAAAATAAGCCCTGAACATTTGCAGGGGTGGCCTGAAACACACACACACAAAAAAAGAAAAAGGATTAAAATGTCAGAGTATTTTACATAATTCATTATATGCTATTTAAAGCTTTCCTGACAAGAAACATAATAGTATCTTGAACTAGGGTGTGGTAGTAATAGTCCTAATATAGAGTACAGGTGATGACTTTTATTTACATTTATATCTTTTGCAACTGATTAGAAAATCATGCCAGTCATTGATCTAGGCAGTACTTAAATAGAACCAGGATTACTTTTACTTTCATTTGAATAAATTTAGTTCAGTATGCCTTGGAATATCCAAATGGAAGCGTCAAATGACATTTGGATACATAAAAGTGTGAAGCTTTGGAAGTCCTGGATTATTGTCATTTATATGAAATATTCTTATTTAAAGTTGTTTATTAAAGTCATAAATATGTCTGAGCTATCATAAGCAGAGTATGTATAGTCTTGAAGAAAAAATATATTTGCAAAACTCTTGTATCTAGAGGTAACTAAACAGACTACACTCAGACAATAGAAAAGTAACAATTTGAAAAACACAAAATCTAGGAAAGTAGATGATTGAAGAAAGAGTGGTTAACAGCTCTGAGTTCTCCATAGAATTAAAGTGTGCTGATGACTGAAAATTGACAGTCTTACACCTGAGGAAAGTCATATAATTGGAATTATTGTTTCTAAAAACTAGACTAAGTGATATAAAGGTGTACAAAAATTAGTTGATAGTATATTCAGTGCATGTGTAACCAGGGTAAGGAATTATTTGCTAAGCAAAAAATAAATTAAGATGATTATTGAAAGAAAAGATTGAGTCAAAGTAATTTTTAACAGGATATATTTTTCAATAAGTCTCAGCATGAATCCACTAAGGAAAGAGACGTGATAAATAAAAAGAGGAAGGGATAATCAAGAGAGACTGTGATGGCGATGGCTAAATTAATATCTCTCCCCAGGTTTTCACAGTTACAAACTGGGAAAAATAACACCAGAATTATAAAATTGCTCTGACAATTAAACAATAAAATGCTAGTAGTCTCAGTAAAAATTTTGGCTTGTAGTATGGATTTAGTAAATTGGTACTTAAAAATGAATCCAGCACCTAGCAGAGTTTTATATATAGTGGGTACTCAAGAAATATATGCTTAATGTTACCTAGATGCAGTTATATTGCATGATTTAATTAGCTTCGAGCAAAATTCCTGATGTATATTTACATATCCTAGATTTTGAATGCCCCTTACTGAGAATGAGTTTTGACATTTACCATCTGGTGATTTTGATGTTTTGTGTATTTGTTTTCATAGGGTACGATTTTTCTGCCTGGAAATAAAGTTGTTGAGCATCCTTGCAATGAAGAAAACCCAGGGAAATTTCTTTTTGAAGTAATTCCAGGTAAGATATTTTTCTGGGTCTGTTAAATTATTGCCATTCCATGTTGGTAAAAGTGAAGACAGTTCAAACAGCCTTAATCATGGCTAAGAGCATTAATTGAAGAGGTGCTTGTCAAGTTCTGTATTTACCCAGGTAATGATTCTAGGTTTGTACATTGGTACAAATGAATTTGTGCCCACATGGATACGTAACCACATGCTGATTGTTTTCTTATTTGTTATTGAGATTTAAGACTTCACCGGAAGTCATGATATAATGTTTACGAATATTTGCTGAAGACATTTATTTTCCATTGCTCTTCTAATTTAAAAATTCAGCTAGTTGACATTTCTTGTTCCTTTGTCAAAGATTTGTTGGCAGATGTCATGCTTTTTCTATTTGCTGTATCTTAAAGAGATAAAATAAAGCCAAACAAATGCCCCCCTATAATAATTGACTGACCAGATGTTGTAGTTTTGTTTCTCACCCAAGCACTTTCACATGTTTGGCTTGAAGTCTCGAGGACATCTCTGCTAAGTCATCAGCAGAGATTTCTTCAACATCTGCTCATTGCCCCTAGTCATCTACATCCTTCTTTCACAGAGCGCTGTACCACTGCTTAAATCTTTGACACCCCCGAGTTTCTCCAAGTCCATGATCTACTCTGAGCAGTTCCTTGGTCCTTTCTTTAATCTTGATGTTAAAGGAATAGCTCAGACTGTATTTTAATAGCATTGACTCTCGTCGATACAGCTTATGGGATATTGACATCGGTTTAGTCACAATCTCTGGACTGTAAATGTATTTTTGTGTAATCAATATGTAATGTCTGTCAATAATGCTGTGACAAAGGCAGTCAATCAAAACATTTCCCCAGACTTGTAAATATTGAGACTCTAAAATGTGAAAGCATATTTTCTCCTCAATGAAAACATCTGTGCCTCAGGATGGAATCCATGACTAAATGTTGGTTAATGCAGCTGAAGTGCAGAAAGGTTAGTCAGATGCATAGTGTTATTTGGGATCCCCCTGGGGAGAACATATTGTAAGAAACCTGAATCTTATTTGCCTATTAAAATCTTCTTATTCTTCCTGGTTAGTGGGATACACTGAATGGAACCAAATTCCAGATGTTGCAAAGGTCTTTGAAGTATCAGTACAGTACGTTTCCATCCCTATTTATTCTCAGACATTAATGCCTATTGGCTTTTTAAAATGGGTGTGGTGACATTCTGCTGGCTTTGACTATTTTGTAATATGGTGAAAGACTTTTTTGTTTGATCTACTGTGTAGAGATTTCATCTTTGGGAAAATATTCTTCAATATAAAATAGATGTGTATCATCAAGATTATTCTAGAGAAAGATATATCATCAAATTCAGCAAGTCACAAACTTTTCTAATCAGCCATTCCTAAACATGGGTGGGAGTTAATACATGTGACATAATGACTTTTGATGAGCAAAGTTTAAGATATTTAGGATTCTCTGATGTGGAGTATGAAGATGGCACTGTGTCGTAGCATTGTCGTCCCGTTGCTCATCAATTTGCTCGAGCGGACACAGTAAAGTCTCCATTATGAGACTTGTTACTGTTTTTGTCATGTCAGATACACCATGGGTAGCTTGCTTGTTCCCTCTTTGGAACTCTCTTGTTTGTCACATTTGAAACCCCATCTTAACAATAATATTTATAAATCAAATGCCATTCTATATTTATGGGCATGCCTCAAGCCCAATTGCCCAAGTTACTTAGTGAATAGGATTGAATCTTTTAATTCTACCTTCCAATATTTTCAACACAACGAATGACAGCATTTTGTCAGGTGTCCTAGCACTATATTCATACAAACCCAATGGTGTGTACAAGTATAGAGTATTAGTATGCTATGTGTCTTTATTAGTCGTTTATGCATGTTAGATAGGTAGGTTTTTTTGCTTTATTTAATCTTTGTTTTTGCTTTAGTCTGAAATGTCTATAAAGCACTGATCACGTGCAGATAATAAAAAAATTCAATAAGAAGAATCTCTCTGTTCTTTGTATATTAGTTTAGATTTATTTTATATTTCTAAGCAACGTTTAGGTTTTTGTGAAATCCCATCTGAAAAAGCTCTGCCATAATTGAAAATTAAATTTTTATCATTTACTACCCAAGAAAATGAATTTTTCTCAATAATACCATGACTTTTAGGATTTCATTTCAATTTTCCCCCCAATTTTTCTACTTGTTATTCAAAAATAAAACATTGGCCAAATTGGCAAATTTTGCCTGTCAAACTTGCCAAATTTTAGATTTTTATGGCCAGTGCTAAGCTTTTGGGAAATGTGACTGGGAAAGGAATGTTGGCAGACCTTTAATATATGGTGCTTGAAGAAATAAAGAAATAAAATTCATTTGGTACCTTAGCTTCTCAGAATGTGTTCAGGGAAAGTTTTTTTGTGGTATTTTTTAAAAGTGTAATTATGGAATAATAATGGCTTTACTTTCTTAGGAGAATGGTCCATCAGAGAGGGAAAAATAGAAATAGTGACTCAGTCAGATGGCAGCAAGAGCCAAATAGAGAGGAGCAGATATATACTCTACATAAAGTCAAGGATCACGTCTTTCTTCCGCTTGGCTGTGTTTCTCACCCCGTGTAGTATAATGTAAGGTGCATCTATTTGTTCGAGTGGGCACCAGTAATGTCTCTCATTGAGAGACTTATTGTTACTGTTTTGGGCATATCCACTACAGACGGGTAGCTCGCCAGGCTCTGCCGCGCGGGCTCGTTACTCTCGGTAGCTTGCCGGGCTCTCCGAGAGGGGCTGAGGAATCGAACTCGGGCCGACCGCGTGAAAGGCGAACTCCCAACCGCTGTGCTATCGCTCCACGCATATTTATATAAGTGCATATTTACCAGGTTTATGGAGGATTCTGAATCTTATGAAATGATTTTATTCTAGCTACTCCCAATCTAACTACATTGAAATCTTACTGCCTGCTCTCTGGGTGGTTTTTTTCCCCCCATCGCTTGGTAAATAAAGTCCTTTTTTATGTCTCAAGTGATCACTGCAATAGAGGGGAAGTCCTTACATTCTGTTCCCTACTTCTCCACCTTCAGATCTAATAACAGGGGAAAAAAGAGAAGAAAAAAGGCAGTAATCTTCCTAAACAAAAACAGTGAAGATTCTCTAAATATTGACTTTTTGCCAGGGTGCATTTGTGGATTCTTTACCACCACTAGAATTGGAATTCAGTTCTCCTGGTAGGATTCTCTATCATATGGATCCTTCTATTAGGTGATGAATTAACAAAGGACTCAAAGGCCAGTTACTTTTTCTGTGCTTATGCATCTACTGGGAGATGCTTGTATGTCACCTGCCAGATAAGGGTAAGCTCTTGCCGGGCTGTTCCCTCCTTCTCCCCTGCATTTCCCTCCTGGCGGATGAGCTTCTAACCCTGCTGGTTTGGTGATTTTCCAAGATTCACAAGTGCTTCATTTCAGGCAAGAAATGACTGACGGTTCTAGCACACTTTAAATTTTATAAGAAATTCTTGAGTTTTAAAAAAAAAATCTATCTCCTCACCACCAAATAATAGTGTTGTACTTAAAAACTGCTTTCTCCAGATGCCGCTGCCCCTTTCCCAATCTTCCTTTCAGAATACTGAAGAGCGGGGACGTGAGGTTTGGGATCCTTCTCTGAACTGTGTTTCTTTGTGGTCAAGGGGCAGAGCAGGGTTTCCTGTTTGGGAAAGTTAGAAGGTGGATGTTAGCATTTTATTCTTCCTATGTAGATCTTAAAAGCAGCTCAAGGATAATGAGAGACGGTTTTGATCTCTATGATTAATTTCAGATTGAATTTCTAAGATGCACGCTCTGTTCGAGTGGGTCTTGGGACCTGCTCCAGCAGAGAGAGACAGGCTGGAGGGGAGGAGGTGACCCAGCACATCTGTGTTGCAGAGGCCTTGGCTGCCCCCAAAGGAGCTGGAACAGCCTCCTCGATGCTCTGAACGGGGGTGGGGGGGATGGGGGGGGCTCGTTTCTCACCGCCTAGCTCTAGATTACCCGGCTGAAGGTCAAACTTGATAGGAGAAATTCCTTGTTCCAGGAAAGAAGGAAATTATGTGAATTACAAGTAATTTGTATTTACAATCACTTTAACAGTTGTTAATTGGTATGGGAGACTGATTAGTCCTTTGACTATAAAAGGGAAACTTCCGGGCTGGAAGGATGTTGCAGCCGGTAGGAAGCTTCCCTTGCAATGGGTTCGATCCCCAACACCGTATCTGGTCCCTCAAGCCCTGCTAGGAGTGATCCCTGGATGCCGAGCCAGAAGTAACTTACTCCTGAGAACAGCCAGATGTGACCCCAAAATAAAAGAACAAAGAGACTTTAAAGAACTCTGTATCTGGGAAGTTCTAAGTGATAATCTAATAATGATATGATAATCTAATAATTACTATGCAATAAATAATCATTTCAAACTCCTACATATTTAAAAGGAAAATAAGAAAATTATTTCCAAGGATATCTTTGAGCCATCACTAACTAATAAGTCAGCTTCTGCAATCTTGACAAACTATTATAGAAGCTTTTATAGTATCAATCATCCTATCTGTGGTAAGTTTTCTAGAGTTCATCTAGCTTTGGTGACCTGTGCTTCATTTCATCTGACTAGAATTTCATAAGAGGCTCTATTGTGATTTCCAATTCCATATAAAGAAACTGAGGCACAGCAAAGGAATTTGACCAAGATTAACTAGCTTGTGAATATGTATGTAGTTGTATAGAAATACAATTGAATGTGATCAGTTTACTTTTACAAAGTTAAAAAAGTTTCAGGATATGAAAATTAAGCTTAGATATATTCTGCCCTAAAACATGTGATATCAGTTTATTAAATACAAATATATGAAGTTTTAAAATTACATAAACTGTTAATAACTACTGTTAGTCATCTTTAATTAGAATGATATGCTTGTATACTTTCTTAGCCCATGCACTTAAGGGTGAGAATTTGGGCACTTAAAGTGAGAACAGGCATTTATATGTTTTACACATTGACAACTTGCAGTGTAATTGTGTTAATTAAGACACATTTGGTAGTACGTACAGGCATGCATGCATTAAGTCTTGTAAAAATGTACACTAGGCAAAAATGTCTTCTTGTACTTAGAGTATTTATTTATTTATTTATTTATTTTTTGCTTTTTGGGTCACACCTGGCGATGCACAGGGGTTACTCCTGGCTCTGCACTCAGGAATTACCCCTCGCTGTGCTCAGGGGACCATATGGGATGCTGGGATTTGAACCCGGGTTGGCCGCGTGCAAGGCAAACACCCTACTCACTGTGCTATCTCTCCAGCCCCCTTGTTAGAGTATTTATTATAGAGTATTTATTATAGGGTCACAAGTACACTCTCATGGAGAAGTGGGGAGAAAAGCTTACCTTATGAGTAGCCTTACTTAAATATAAGTAACAGTGCCAAAGGAGAACTCTCCATCCACATGTTTTTCTTACAAAAAACTATGAGTTACTGTGATTCATTCTTTTCATTACATAATTCATGTTATTGACATTGTTCTCAACTTCTTTACAAATCCCTGACAGCTACTAACCAAGGGTCACTCATTATCTAGCCCCAAGTAATGAGCTAATATTACTTAGATGCTGGCAGTCAGTGCACTGACCTGCATTGTTTTTTTTATCTGAACAAAGACCCATTATAGGTTTCAAGGGCAACTGCCAATATTTCAGTCTCTCCAAGCCCCAATTCTTGATAGTATTGATCCGAGGCTCACATCAATAGGATCTGGATGTCTCAGATCAGTAGCATCAAGAATTTGTTGCTTTTCTTAGCTCCCAGAGAAAGGAAAGAATTGGACACATTTTTGTTTGAATTTAAAAAGAGGATGATAAATGAAGACCTGAAGATTTTCATTTCTGTGGACATAGAGAAAAATAAATAATGTGGTTCTCATCTGCCTAGAAATGAAATTTAGCCCTACAGAAAGAGAACAGGTATCACTGATCTCACCGTTAGTCATGACTGCTAAATAGTTGTAATACCATAAAAAAAAATTTATGTTGTTTCTGTATATTTCAATGAAGTGTTTTAATTATAATCGCTTTCCAGAAGGGTTTTTAAGAGCAAAGCAAAAAGCAAAAAGCAGAAAATGGGTAACTTATGGGGTGGAGTGTTAGTCTTGGGGTAACGGTGCTCACTTTGCATGCAGCCCACCTTTCAATCCTGGCATAGTGCATGGGGCCTGAGCATGGCCAGGAACGAGCACTGAGCACAGAACCAGGAGTCAGCTTTGTGCACGGCTATGTATGATTACAAAAACAAAAATCAAGCAACACAGAGAAAAAGCAGAAAATGTATCACTTGAAAATTGTATAAATGCATTAATTTTTGCAAGAAAATATGACTGCATAAGTTGCAAAATCAATCGTTGGGGTTTCAGAGATTCCCTGAAGTCTGTTTACTCCAGATTTAGAACTGTGGTTCTTTGGGAAACCGATTCAGGGAACAGAAACATTGATTTTTATTCATTCTCTGATTCTCTGGTTAGCTGTTTGACTCCATGCTCTTGTCTATGTCCTTTTATTGATAACATGGGTGCACAACCGACCAGCTTCTCTGTCTCTCTGTCTCTCTCTCTCTTTCTCCTTTTCTTGTTTTATGGTTTTTGGGCCACACCCTACCATGCTCAGGGGTTACTCCTGGCTCTGCACTCAGGAAATGCTTCTGGGAGTGCTTGGGGCATCATATGAGATTCCTGGGATGGAGCCCAGGTTGGCCTTGTGCAAGGCAAGTACCCTGTGAGCTGTGCTATCACTCTGGCCCTTTCTTGCTTGCTTACTTTCTTGCCTTCTTGCTTTCTTGTTTTTTTGTCCACATCAGGGGTCACTCCAGGCAGTGCTCAGGGGATGATATGGGTCATCTGAGATTCAGCCTGGATGCAAGACAAGTGCCTTATCCACTATATTATCTCTCTGGCCTCAAATATGACCATCTTTATCCGTCAGTTGTAATAATATGGTGTATAGAGTACATTCCTCTTGAATCTTGAATTGTGTTACTCTACCAACCTAGTTGACACATCTACAGAACTTTTCCTATATGAAGTATTTCATGCTTCTAGAATCTTTAAAAATCTTTAAGTTGTAAAAAGTAAAACTTTCTGAAATGATCCGCACAGTTGCATTTCATAGCAGAATTACTCAAGAAATAATGCTGAGGAATATACCTGGATATCTCTAAGGAGAGAGAATAGTTTGGCCAACTTTTAATTTCTGAAAACTTATGTGATACAACTCTAAGAGTTTATCATTTATGTCTGTGGTTGCATCTCCTTCCAGGATGAACAAAAATGTGAATGATATTTGCTCTCATTTAAACAAGCAAACCAGTATTTGCTATCTATTTTACATGAAAATGTAGGAATATTGAATAGCAAAAAAGCTGGTTATTTATTTGATCATTTGTTAAATATGCTGCTAAGACATTCAGTTTTACAACACTCTCTTTATCTTAAATTTCTTTCTGTTTTGTGTTAATACTGTTAGTTAAAATCCATGCAATTATATTTGTTATCTAAAAGTATCTCTAACAATCTCTCTTTTGTCTGCTTAAGTCTGTAGGCAGCCCTGAAGCATGCTTTTTTCCCTTTTTGCTTAGTTAATGTGTGCAAATCATTTAGAGAATGTGAGTAGGAGTTTATGGTAAGAAAACATAATTCTATATACACGAGTAGTTCTGAGCGTGACTTCAGTAAATGCATTCGTGAAAATCAGCATATTGTAGCTACTGTATATCCTTTTATTTTAAAAGTATTTGGAATTTTTGTTTCCAGATTCTCTTCCTACTCAAAATGCCTTATAGTATACATTAAAAAGAGGCTGTTACAATGGCACAAGGGCATGCTTACATGTTTGCAATCTCATGAAGTTCTGGCTAAGTCTAAGTTAGCTGCAAGATATTGAGGGGCATTGATGAATCAGTTAGGAGTGTGCTGTTTGGGGCCCAGATATGACAGCGGGTAGGGCACTTGCTTTGCACTGGGCTGAATCCATTCAGGTCCCAGGCACCTTATTTGGTTTCCTGAGTTGCCCAGGTTGATCCCTGAGTGCAGAGCTAGGGGGAAGCCCTGAACACCACTTAGTTTCACCCCCAAAACAAAAACAAACAAAGGTATGATCTTCCGATTGCCTTCTGAGGAGTGTTGCTCTGAGGAGCCGTCTCGCGGGTCTGTAGACGTGTTGATCCATTCGCCTGTAATTCTAACACTTACTTTTATGCTAAAACAGTAGCCAGCAAGTGTTTCCTGGAAAGGGCAAGTGAGTGACTATCTTAGGCTCTATCATCAGAAATTCTCTGTTGCAGTGACTGAGATTGGCATCTTTGAGCCGCCATATATTCTTTTGTTTTGAATGTGTTTGGAATTTTAGGTTGAAAATTCCCTTCCTTCTCCAAATGCCAGGTAGTGTACGTTTGAAAAAGGCTATTACAATGCTGCAAAGGGGGGTTTGCAATATTTACAATCTCATGAAGCTCTAATACTATATTGACTGCAAGCTATAGTGGGGGGGCGGGTGCGGGGAGGCTGCATTTATGCCCCTAATGATTGTGGACTGTGTGTCAATAAAATGAGCATGGCTATGTACCGATAAAACTTTATTAAGTACTGACATTTAGATTTTATATAATTTTAGAATGTCAAGAAATATTCTTCTTTCTTAACTTTTCCATCTGCTAGGAAAAAAATGCAAGGTGGCCACAGTGTGCTGACCCTGGGTTGGATAAAAAAAGCGCACCAATGAAAAGGAGGCTGGAGATACTAATATAAATCGCTAATCCCCGCTGGTGCCAGTCGAGCCGGAATTAGCACCCAGACAGCTTGTGTCCCCAGGCCTGGCACCGCCCTCGGCCTCAGAATCATGATATAGAAGCTGTTCGCCAGTGCTTTTATTTAGAAACTCCATTTTTTCAAATAATTTATATTTTTCTCAATGATGATGAGTCTAAACAATCTTACCGGCCAGTGAAATTCTGCATTGGAACGACTTTAGCTTAGTTCCGACTCTCGATTCTGACCAGAGCTAACCTATGCTTTGTGTCTTATTAAGAAATGAATGTCATTAATGGGAGATTCGGTATGCCGGGCATGAAAAGTATTTCCCATACTCTGTTCAGTTCAAGTTCAAGGAGATATTATTCATAAATATTCTGAATCCCTTGGCAGATCAAATAAGTTTGAAATATCTTCTGACTGTTCCTTTATTCTTTCTTTGCTTTTCTATTCCTTTTTTTTTTTTTACAAAGTATATTGGCATCTTAAAATTCCAATTTTTTTCACAAAAAGAGAATACCTTGTTTAATGGCAAAATGAGCAGACTATGTGTTTTAAAATGTTGATTTATTTCTCTTACCAATATCTCTGCCTACAACCCTAGTAATTTTCCTATATCATCAATAATAACAATCAGTGCTTACTAGTAAACCCTGCCATATTATTGAATGAAATGAGTCAACGTTATACTAATGTAGATCATCCCTTTTATAAACCACATTTGTGATAGACACCATTATCCTCAGCGCTATGCCACATCCACGTTTCTTTTTTTTGGGAGGGTGGGAGGGCTTGTGGTTGGGTCACAATCTGAAGTGCTCAGGGCTTACTCCTGGCTCTATTCTTTTTGTTTTGTTTTGTTTTGTTTTTGTGGGTTTTTTTATTCTTTTTGCTTTTTGGGTCACACCCAGCCATGCTCAGGGGTCACTCCTGGCTCTGCACTCAGGAATTACCCCTGGCCATGCTCAGGGGACCATATGGGATGCTGGGAATCCAACCCAGGTCAGCTGCATGCAAGGCAAACGCCCTACCCACTGTGCTGTCACTCCATCCCCAACTCCTGGCTCTATTCTTATGGCTTAGTGGGGCTCTGTGCTCAGGGATCACTCCTGGCAGTGGTTTTGGAGATTGAACCCACATCAGCTGCATGCAAGGCAAGTGGCCAATCTGCTGTACTCTCTTTTTAGCCACTGCATCCACAGTCCTATCACTGTAGCACTATCATCCCATTGCTCATCCATGTGCTCGAGCGGGCACCAGTAATGTCTCCATTGGGACACTTGTTGTTATTGGTTTTGGCATATCGGATATGCCACGGGTAGCTTGCCAGGCTCTGCAGTGCAGGCGCGATACTCTCGGTAGCTTGCTGGGCTCTCCGAGAGGGACGGAGGAATCAAACCCATGTTGGCCGAGTGCAAGGCGAACGCCCTACCCGCTGCACTATTGCTCCAGCCCATCCATAGTGCTAATAATGCTAAATCCAGGTTTTAGACCCCTCCATGCTCATAAAACCACCCAGGGCTTCAGCCTTCTTTTACCAGTGTGCATCCAGTTTATTATCGAGTCCACAGGGGCCAAGAGTGAAGCGAGATCAGGATGGCAAATGACGAACTGAGGTCGAGGATTTGAACAGTAGTCGGCTCTGGTCTTCCTTCCTTTTCCTCTTCTTAGAGTGGCTAAAATGTGCTTGCTCACTTTTTAATTTGTTTTTTATTTTATTTTGTTTCCGGGTCACACCTGGCTCTTTTCTGAGGCTACTCCTGGGTGTACGCAGGGGATGGAACCCAGGCCTCCTGCATACAGCACATGTGCTCAGTGTTTGGAACCATTTCCCTAACCCCCTCTTTTCCAGATTGGAAGCTCTCAAGAAAGGAAAGGATTCCCCTAGCAAGATACAGCCCAGAGAAGTGCAACCACAGAAAAAAAAAAAACCTCTTCCTGTGAAACTCTTTCATCGCACCAACAGTTGGAAGCACTTTGTCTGCTTTCTCAGCTTGATTAGATTGGGAAGGCCTTAACAATTATCAGATAAAGGATACAGGTAAACACAGACATCTTGTGAATGCATAATGAGGACCAGGCCGCAAAGAACAATGAGACGGGACTTGCCAGCGCTGGCACCTCGCAGAATGACTAGACACTAACACTAGCAAACAGTAGCTAGGTACTAATAGTATCTGCTCAGTACTGATTATTGAGTTAATTAAAAAATAGAACTCAGCTTTATTAGCTAAGGACTGGCTGCATTGAATGAACCAAAATTAAAGAGTTCTATAGCTCAGAATTCATAATATGATTATAGCTCCTCTCTCTCTCTCTCTCTCTCTCTCTCTCTCTCTCTCTCTCTCTCTCTCTCTCTCTCTCTCTCTCTGTGTGTGTGTGTGTGTGTGTGTGTGTGTGTGTGTGTGTCTCTGTCTTTCTGCCTCTTTGTCTCTGTCTGTGTGTCTCTGTGTCTGTGTCTGTCTCTCTTTGTCTCTGCTTAGGAACCTGGAGGATAAAGTTTATTAATGCCCCTGACTCTACACTCACTAAAAAGTGGTCTGTATTATTGCCGTGTCCTTCGGTCCTTCATGGTGTCTTCTGAGAGTACTTCTGTGACTGAAGCTATTTGTTTGCAAGTTATTTGTGAAATAAATGTGACCCTCCCCCACTACTGCCATTGTTCTTTGTGGCTTGGTCCTCATTATGCATTCACAAGATGTCTGTGTTTACCTGTATCCTTTATCTGATCATTGTTAAGGGCTTCTCAATTTAATCAAGCTTAGAAAGCAGACAAAGTGCTTCAAACTGCTGGTATTATTATGAGTTTCTACCCGAAGTGTGCTTTCTGTGGTTGCATTTCTCTGGACTGTATCTTAGCTAGGGAAAGGGTGTGTTTACAGGTGACTCAGGTCAGTAACGTCAAAGATTAGAGTAAAAATGATCTGAAATGATCTGGGGAGCAGAAAGAGTAAGTATCTGGTACTGGGCTGAATCTGAAGGAAGGAGCTTGCAGGGAGGAGAAGAAATAAGCTTGTAGTCAGACTCAAACTGGCATATCACTAAATCCCGTGCCAACGCTCAGGGCACCAGGGGGCTTTTTTAATTTCCTTTTAATAGAAGATGGAGCTTAATTCACTAAATGTTTCCTCAAAATGGCACCTTGAGCACTCCAGGAGCCCAAACGCAGTTTTGGCTATGTAAGATACCCGACGTGAAAAAGAATGGAATCTCTAATTTCCTACTAGTCTCTGGACTCAGTTTCCCACTTTGCAAATGCTGCTTTTCTGGAAAACTATCCACCTTCACAGCCTCATTAAAGCACCCAGAGAGGCCTAAATTAATGAACCAAGAAGACACAAATCCTCCAGGTGTGATCCAAGCTATGGAGGAAACCTTCAGTGCGAGAAGACTGACACCTTACGGCACAGTGCCGGGACCCAGGTGAGCCCAGCGTGTGCCGGGTGCTTTGCTGGACGTAAAGGCAGTTGCTTGGGCGTGTGCAAGGAGAAGGGAGGCTCTTCCCCAGGGACTTAGGAAGACTGATGCCTAATGGACGACGAGAGTAACCCATCATGAAAACGACTGGTGGGCACCCAGTCGCCCTGGCAAGGCAAAGAGTTGAGACTCCACTCTTTATTATTATTATTATTTTTTTTTGCGGGGGTGGGGGTGTCACACCTGGTAATGCTCAGGGGTTCCTCCTGGCTTTGCACTCAGGAGTTACTTCTGGCAGTGCTCGGGGGACTATACAGGATGCTATGGAATGGAACCCGGGTCGGCCACATGCAAGGCAAATACTCCCCCTCCCCCCGCTGTACTGGCCCGAGACTCCATTTTCAAATAGCACTCGAACCCAATTCCAGCTGTGTGGCTAGGGCTCCTGCTTAGACATTCTGGAACACTGTGTCCTTTTGGTAAGCATCGGAGAAGATCCTGCTTCCTGAGTGATGCTGTGGGTGAAGGCTGGTGGGTCCGGGGGCTGGGACATCGCCTGTCCTGGGCAGACCCTCGCTGCAGAGCCCAGACAGTTTGCACTGTTGTATGGGGGTGTGGCATGGACGTACGAGCTGGGGGACACCTGAGTCATCTTCCAGGGGATGATCAGTGTAGTGACAATGAGGAAGCCAAAGGTCAACCTGGTCTTAAAAAAAAAGAAAAATCAAGGAAGCCTTTCTAGCGGCCGGAAGTCTGCGGCGGGACCAGAGAGGAGCTGCTGGGTTTTCATGAGCTGACTCCAGGGAGAAGACTTGCAGGCGGTGTAACTATTGGCAAAGGCACGGAGAAAGTTCTGAGGCTAGGAAAGGGCCCGAGCGGAGCCAGGAGAGAGACATCCTAGATTCCTTGCCGGAGCTCTGGCCGCGGGCTCGCCCTTCTGGAAGAACCGTCCGGGTCCGGGTCCCGAGGGCTTGCCAGCACTGAGATGCCAGGCTGCTCTCACTCAGACCCTCGGCTGATTCGGCAAGAATTTACAAGGAAATGCTAATCAAATGCTTCTGTCCCAAACCTGGGGCTCATAAACCGACATTCACGCTTCCACACTGCATTCTAATTGCAGCACCCCCGCTAGGGGCCTGCGGGTTGCCTGGTGTAGACGGCACCAGAGCGTCACACTGCCACTGTCCTCTAGGCTAAGGGCACCGCGTCCCCGTGCAGGAGGCTCTTCCCTGGGCCCCTGAGCCCCTACTTGACTGGTACTACTTTGAAAATAATGTTTCCTGTGTCTTTGACAGGAGAGGTGCGGAGGAGTGGTTATTCGTATTCTAGGGAGGCCTCACAGAGTGCCAAGGATGAAGCAGCTTTGGCGGTCGAACTGGTTTCTTCCCACAAGTTAAAAGTCCCAGGTCAAAGTGTGTTCCTCCTGGCCCTGCACTCAGGAATCGCTCCTGGCCCTGCTCCGGAGACCAGAGGGGATGCCGGGAACTGAACCCAGGTCAGCCACACGCAAGGCCAATGGCCGTCCCGCTGTGCTGTCACTCCTGCCCCAGGATGGATTTCTTCTGACGACACGGCCTAGCCTTCACGGTGCCTGCCTCCTCTCCGTCCCACACGGCCTCCCCTCTCTGCTCATTTGCGTCCCAGGTCCTTTCTCCTACGATATCATGCACTGTGTTAGAATAAGGCTGGTGTGATAGTACAGCAGCTAAGGTGTTGGCCTTGCATGCCATTGGCCCAGATACTTCCCCTGGTGACCCCCGAAACCCTCCAGGAGGAATGTCTCAGCACAGAAGCAGGGGTAAGTCTAGACTACTGCCAGCTGTGCCTCCCCCCCAAATCAAAGCAATAATAGCACTGTAGCACCATTGTCCCGTTGTTCATCGATTTGCTCGTATGGCCACCAGTAACGTCTCTATTGTGAGACTTAAAAAATAATAATAATGCCTATTGGAGTAGCCTCACTTTCACTTCACTAAGATTAAATAGAGGGGCTGGAGCAATAGCACAGGGGGTAGGGCGTTTGCCTTGCACACGGCCGACCCAGGTTCAAGTCCCAGCATCCCATATGGTTCCCCGAGCACTGCCAGCAGTAATTCTTGAGTGCAAAGCCAGGAGTAACCCCAGTGCATCGCTGGGTGTGACCCAAAAAAGCCTAAATAAATAAATAATTTAATTTAATTAAATGGGCTGGAGCAATAGCACAGCAGTAAGGCATTCACCTTTCACGCGGCCGACCTGTGTTTGACTCCTCTGCCCCTCTCTGAGAGCCTGGCAAACTACTGAGAGTATCGCGCCCGCATGGCAGAGCCTGGCAAGCTACCTGTGGCCTATTCAATATGCCAAAAACAGTAACAAGTCTCACAATGAGAGACATTACTGGTGCCCGCTTGAACAAATCAATGAGCAAGGGGATGACAGTGACAGTGACAGCTGACCGGGCTTCAAGGACCTGTTGCTGGGTCAGATTCTGAGACTGTTGATGCTTCAGTATATTGTATCTGGGGAGACCAAGCTCAATCCATCAGCAAGTCAAAAAGTAAGTACCACTGTTCTTAGCCTTCTGTCCTGTGGGGCCACCCTCTCGGGCCAGATGTGTCGTTCCCTGCGTGTTGCTCACAAGCGCCTTCTAGAGGTGCCCCGGGGAACATGCAGAGCTGTCGCCGCCCTGGGCCTCCCAGCTGCTCCGCCCTCTGCGCTTCTCCAGGATGCCACGTCTCTTCCTGGGTCATCGCCTTCTATTTCTCACCACTGGAGGCCCAGAGGGGTCCTCGCAAAAACAAAACGTCTCAGGAATGCAGACCTTACTCTGTTTACACTAAGCCGCACTCCAGAATTCGCCTTCATTCATCTCTGAGGTGGGCGCCCCAAGGCTGTGCTGTGCGCACGGATTCTTGGTCGCTGGGCTCAGTGAGGGCATGAGGAGTCCAGTTCAGTGCTGGGCCAACCCAGGGGCCTCCTTGGCCGCATCTGACGCTGCTTTGGGTACCATGAATCCTGAACCGTGCTCTGTGCTCTGTGCCCAGATCCCTGGACTCCTGTCCCCTCCTGCCTCCACTTAACTATTTGGTAAATGTTGGAAAGTCTTAGTCTTAGTCTTAACAAATGACATGCCTGTAAAATATCCATAGCGCGCCTAAAGGAATATCAAGTGTTTCCTGTCTAGCTATTCTACTTGGCAAAATTGTCCCTGGATTAAATTTTTCCCTAATTTTGTTTCCAGGTTTGTTTATCGTCGTTGCTGTTCTGGCAGCGCCTGGAGGAAAGAGACTAGACATCGAGTCTTGTCTGGGTGTTATGCTTGGATTTTCCTTTTTTAAGTTCGGGATAAATTTTATTTGGGAGTAAACTCCTCTCTAAAAGCAATGCAGTAATGCATTAAACACTGCTGTGATTTGCCTAGTCAGGGGCAGGAACCCAGAGGGAGCCCTTAATAGGTCTTAGCCATTTGCCCAAACCTTCTGTGGTGAATTACCAACTTGTCATTCAGGGTGTAGAAGAGCAGAGAGTATCAAGACAGCAATTAAGGCTTCGGGAAAACGATTAGTGCAGGGCATGACAGGACGCAGGGTTCATTTCTATGGCACCAATCACATTGTCTTTCTCGTGACTCATTTCTGATGTGTCACTTGCTTACAGGAATCGCAGGGGAGATAATGACAGGACTGTGCTTAAGGGCTATTTGGCTCTAATCTAGGGGCTGTGGTTTGTCATAATGGGCTCTTTGAAAGACAAATCATTCGTTTGGAGATGGGTATAGCTGCTGCAAATCAATTACCATTTGAATATTAATTTATTTTGTATTTTATTTTTTGATCGGCCTCTTTCCCCAACAGATAACCTCCTGCCAACTTAATTTTATGGAAATTATCCCAATTTCCAGATATCAAATATATTTAACTACATCTGCTGTTGGGCCCTTTTTCCCTCTATAGCATTACACCATCGTCTGTTTTTATTCCCAAGTCGCCCTTCCTAAAAATCCTACCTTTTCAGGACTCATACCCTATTGATTGAACTGATTTTCACTTGTTATATAGATTTGTCTCCTCTAGTAATTATCATATTTTAAGCATATAAAGTAGCCTAAGAAATATAATTTGTACTTAAAAAATAGTTTTATGTATTAAAAGTTCTGAAAATGTGAAAATACTCTTATTCTTCTGTTAACCAAAGATCATCCCAGCCAGTCTTCTGCTCTCTCTGCCGTCTCATGTCTTCTATTGTAAAAAACATGCTCTAAATGCTCTATCCCAGCCCCCAGCTTTCCCTGCACCTGTTTGCCCCGCCCTAATGCTTCCCTGTACTTTTCGAGGCATCATTTATGTCATCAGGAGCCATGTTTTTATTCCCCCTGAAGATAACGCTGGCATTTTAGTTCTTATAATGATTGCTCCATCCTGCCTTTGACACAGTTGATCACCCACTGTTGCCTGATAAACATCCTTTACTCAGTTCTGAAGACAACACACTTTCCTGGTTTTCACTGCTCGTGTGTCCCGGTGTAAGCTGAAGAGTCCTGTGTCTGGGTTTATGGCAGAGAACTGCAGAATTCGAGCTTGTGCTTAGACTCTATTCTTTTCCTTACTTTCTCCGAGTCTGGGTGCCGATGCTATGTAAAATAACGTTTATTTTTAGAGTGATTCCAGTGTTATAGACAAACGATATAGCACCGTCTGTCTCTGTCATCCCATGTGATATCAAATCAATGAAATCGATGAAATCAAATGTTCATCAATTTGCTTGAGCGGGCACCAGTAAAGTCTCCATTGTGAGACTTGTTACTGTTTTTGGCAAATTGAATACGCCACGGGTAGCTTGCCAGGCTCTGGCAAATGATGTAGAAAGGATAAAATCCCAAATTCAGAGGGATAGTATTGATATCCAAATCCAACCAGTTCATCTATTTTAAAACGTAAGTCTATGAATGCCTATACGTTTTATTTTTCCCTTGGCTCTCTGAACACTAACTACATTTTCTTTCAGTTTTTCTACTTTCCCATAATTCATTCTAGCCACAGAAACTTTACAGAAGCCATTTTCTCTTCCTCAAATGCTTCCTTTACATCATTTCAAAGTATTCAACAATAACCCCTGTTTAACCCCCAGTTGTTACTTCTTTGGAAAAAAACCTGCTCTTGATGCTTATTTCCAATTTGTCTGTTAAAGCACTATTGAAGGCTCATGATCTATGTTTCTTAAAATTCTTTGTGTTTCTATGATGTTTTCCTTTCACACAAGATGCAAGTTCCATGAGAGTTAGAACTCTGCTTTTGTTCCTCGTCTTATTTCCAGCAGAGTGAAGACTTAATCACGTTTTAATAATGTACTTCTTAGCCATACACATTGGTTGAAGAAGAGAAAGAAGAAATGAATATATGAAGAGAGAATATACGAAAACAGGAAATGAGGAGAAAAATGAAGGGTAATAAGAAGGGGCTGGCAAGGCACTCGCCTTTTGTGATGCTGACCAGGGTTCAATCCCGGAACCCCATATGGTATCCTGAGCCCACCAGGTGTAATCCGTGCCTTTCGTGATGCTGACCAGGGTTCAATCCCGGAACCCCATATGGTATCCTGAGCCCACCAGGTGTAATCTGTGAACGCAAAAGTCAGGAGAGTGCCCTGAACCTTTCAGGTGTACTCCCAACCCCCCTTAAAAAGGAGGAAAATTTTTTAAAAAAGAGATGGGGCGGGGTGCTGGAGAGACAGTACAGTTGATTGTTCCTGCCCTTGACATGACTGACCTGGATTGGGTCCTTGGCACTCCAGGTGGCCCTGAGTCTCACTGGGGTGATTCTGAGTGTAGAGCCAGCAGTAATTCCTGAGCACTACCAATGTGGCCCCTATACACTGTCACTGTCACCCCGTTGCTCACCGATTTGTTCGAGCGGGCACCAGTAACGTCTCTCGATTGTGAGACTTATTTGTTACTCTTTTTGGCACCTCCAGTACACCACGGGTAGCTTGAGAGGCTCTGCCATGTGGGCTCGATACTCTCAGTAGCTTGCCAGGCTCTCCGAGAGGGGTGGAAGAATCGAACATGGGTCGGCCGAGTGAAAGGTGAACACCCTACTGCTGTGCTATCACTCCAGCCCCTATACACACACCCAAAAATTTAAAAAAGGAGAAAAAGTGGTCACTTTAATTTAGCACTGTAGCACTGTCGTCCCGTTGTTCATCGATTTGCTCGAGCAGGCACCAGTAACGTCTCCATTGTGAGACCTGTTGTTACTGCTTTTGGCCTATCAAATATGCCACGGGTAGCTTGTCAGGCTGCTGTGTGGGCGAGATACTCTTGGTAGCTTGCCGGGCTCTCTGAGAGGGATGGAAGAATTGAACCCGGGCCGACTGCATGTAAGGCAAATGCCTACCCGCTGTGCTATAGATAAATTCTTTGCTGCTAATTAGGAATCTTGGGTGTTAAGTGAATTTTGTCTCTTAGGCCCCTTCTCTCTCTTCATTACTCCTCATTTTTCTCTCCCTCATTTCCTGCCTTCCTCTGTTCTTCTCTCTTCATATTTTCATTTCTTTCTATTTTTCAACAAATGTGTATGGTTATTAAAACATGTGATTAAGTCTGCATTCTCAGTTTCATTAGACATTTAGTAAAATCAGTTATAAGCCAAATAGTTGTGCCAAGTTCTTACGGCTTATCATCTTAAAGAACATCCATTAGGAGTTAAATTCCACTGAACCTTTTTGGCAACACCAATCAAGGTCTACAGTTAGAGAACTAGCGAGTGGCAGAGATGCACTCCGGCTCCTGCTGTATTTTGTAGGCATGTGTCTATTTCCCGTGGCATCCATTTATCATAAATGAAATTAACATTGCAACACAGAATTTCCCAGCACACGCTGTAAGTCAATGTCTGCAACTAGTGTCTCCTAAATGAATATGGAGACACTGTATAAATTAGTCCCAGGAGTCTAAATTAGTCCCATCAAGTTCTCTCTCTTTAAGGGGTTTCTCGTTTTTACTTCGTAAGAACCCAGTGACAAGTCCCAGTAACATTACTCTTCATTCTTTCTCCCACCATAGGCGTGATACGATGTTGTGTGAAAATCAAGTCACCTGAAAGGATTCATTGAATAAGAAATGGGAATCCGGGGCTGGAGTGATAGCACAGCGGGTAGGGCATTTGCCTTGCATGCGGCTGACCCGGGTTCGATTCCCAGCATCCCACATGGTCCCCTGAGCACCGCCAGGGGTAATTCCTGAGTGCAGAGCCAGGAGTGACCCCTGTGCATCGCCAAGTGTGACCCAAAAAGCAACCCCCCCCAAAAAAAAAGAAATGGAAATCCATCTAAAAGTGAATTTAATTTTAGTGTGTCTACCTAAAATTGAATTTATTTTTCCTATGTTCTTTTCCGTCTCTAAATTCTGGCCGCTTAACATGTCCTACAAATGGCCTCTCTCCTCTGTCAATGTGAACTGGCCCCCAGAGCTAAGCCCGCACGCCGGCTCCATCTGTGACTGTTAACCTCTGTACCTCGATGGATTTCATTGCTCCTTCCTTGGAGATGAATGTTCTCCTCTGTACTTGGCAGCCTCTCACAGTAACTCTTCATTAGTGGCCTGGGACACAAAGTTTCACAGACATCAATGCAGTAGGTAGAGCTACTAGTCATGGGACTAATTGTACAGGGGGAAGTGTGGGCAGAATACTGGTTGTCTGCTCAATCTACTGATCACTCACTTCCTCACACAGAAAGCAACGGTGGCATGGTGGGTTCAGATTGGCTGGAAACTCCATCCCCTTCCAAGTAAGCTACTTGCTCCTCAAAATACTAGGGAGGCTTATTTTTCAGATGTTTAAATGTGGCACTCTGACTTCACTCACTTCAACGGCATTTGCAAATTTACACTTACCTCGAGGTTGCTTGTTGGAAAACATGGGAAAGCAGAGAATCTGATGCTCATGGGCATAGGGAAATTGTAACAAAATGGTTTAGAGTACATGTCCGTGGTGTAAAGAATGAAGATGACTCACTCTTCTAGGCATGACTTCTGTTGCATGGAGCATACTCCCTGTGTGAATAATCTCTCTGCCAAGCTGGCTGGGGGGTCTGCATGCACAAAGGGTCCTTGAAGTGATTGACAATTAGAAATATATCCTTTAGCAAAGTTTGAATCCGTAGGATTCCTTGACCTATTTAATATTGAAAATAATGTCTAAATGAATCTTAAAGATTCACCTAATAAAGTTAGATTCTATCTTCAATAGCAAAACAAAATAATAATAGGGAACACATTTCCCTTAGAATGTCTACATGATTTAAAATAAATAAATCTTCTCTTACAATATGAATAATATATTTCATTCTGAAAAGGACTTTTAATTCAAAATGTGTTCCAAATTAGAGTTAATACTTTTTTTTTCTATCTCATGGAAAAAATAAAGAAGTATTGCATTGGCATACCTGTCACACACACTATATGTGAATATCTCTAGAGTAAAAATAATAAAGATTGAAGCCCATCGTGAGAGATGCGTATCTGTGTTTTCAGATGTGGCTAAAACTGAAATAGGAGAACGAACATATTATTTTCACTTTCGAGAAATCTGGAATTTATATCAGATAACATTCTTTGCTTCTTAAGGCTCTCAGAGTCTTTCAGAATCTTGTAGCATCCACACTGTTTATTGGCTTACTTAGTGGTGCCGGGATTGAATCCAGGGTCCATGTATGTGTGGCAGGCTCTCTATTGTTAAGCCATATCTGAGCGCTCTACAGACTGATATTTTCATCTTATATTTAATTTATGCCAATTACATATTTTCAATTTTTTCTCTTAACATTTTTACCAGAGTCGCATTGATTATAAGCATAGAAAGCTTATATATTTTAGGGCTACAGTGTGAAAAATACCACGCTCAAGCCCAGAGAACTCCATTGCACTGTACCTTTCAGCCCACTCCATTCAAATTTAATAACCTCAAATTTAAAGTATGTATATAACGAAAGGCTTATTTATGATTTCATTAGTATTTCCAGGGTAATAGATTCATTTATGTTGTCTCACTGGTCTCATTGTTTCCATCTTACATACATTAGTTATAGCATGATATCAAAATGAAAGAATAATAACTACTGATAGACTTGTGCTTAGTATTAGGACCTTACATACTTTTTAATTGAATTTTCTATTAGTTGAATTAAACATAATATTTTCACAGAATTTTAGCTAACTGTGAAAGCTTAACGTACTTTCTAAGATTGAAAACTAGCAAGTGGGTAAGAAAGTTTAGGTACAAGTTTTCTTTTTGTAAGTTCATTTGGAATTCAAATTAGAAAATCATATCAGATAAAATATTTTGAACTCATATTAGATATTAGGAACATGGCATTAGTAATTAATTATCAATAAATTTTAGTGATTGAAATTTTCTTTTAAAATTCTGGTAATAACTGTTTCTATATTTTATATCGTAAAATTTTTCTTGTTAAAATAATACTTGATTTTTATTCTAAATTTGAAGAAATACTAAATGGTGGCATTATAATTGGTTGGCTTGTTGCTCTTGATTTTTTTTCCCATCTACTTTCTCATATTATTTTTATCACTGTAGCACTGTCATCCCATTGCTCATTGATTTGCTCAAGTGGGCACCAGTAACGTCTCCATTGTGAGACTCGTTGTTACTGTTTTTGGCATATCGAATACACCACGGGTAGCTTGCCGGGCTCTGCTGTGCGGGCAGGATACTCTCAGTAGCTTGCTGGGCTTTCAAGCGGGGCGGAGGAATCAAACCTGGGTTGGCTGCATGCAAGGTAAACGCCCTACCCGCTGTGCTATCACTCCAGCCCCCATATTATTTGTTTTTTGGTTTTTTTTTTTGTTTGTTTTTGGGTCACACCGGGCAATGCACAGGGTTACTCCTGGCTCATGCACTCAGGAATTACTCCTGGCGGTACTTGGGGGTCCATATGGGATGCTGAGAATCGAACCCAGGTCAGCCGAGTGCAAGGCAAACGCCCTACCCGCTGTGCTATCGCTCCAGCCCCAATATTATTTGTATCTTTGTTAATACATGTTACTATCAATTTTTAATTGTAATCATTCCAGTGGATGTGAAGTTGATATTCCCTTGGTTGATTTGTACTTTATTAATGACTAACATTGTTGAATAGTATGTTCTATGCTTCTAGTCATTTATAACTTTTCTGTTTGCTCAAACACTTTGTCTACTTGTCAGTGGAATTTTGCTTTTCTTTCATTTTTAAGAGAGCTTTTGGGTTGGGTTGGGTTTGGTTGTTTTTGTCTTCTTTAGTTTTGTCGTGAGGGCATACCTGGTGGTGCTCAGGACTTGCTACCAGCTCAGTGCTTGGGAGGTGACTCCTGGCAGTGCTCAAGGAATCGTTTGGTACAAGACAGTTAACTCTGACCCTCTGCTTGCAAAGCGTGATCCTCAACCCACTGAGCTCCCTCTAGCCTAGTGCAAGTTTTCTTTCTTTTTTTCTTTTTTTTGCTTTTTGGGTCACAACCCGGCAATGCACAGGGGTCATTCCTGGCTCATGCACTCAGGAATTACCCGTGGTGGTGCTCAGGGGACCATATGGGATGCTGGGATTCGAACCCGGGTCGGCCGCGTGCAAGGCAAACGCCCTACCTGCTGTGCTATCACTCCAGCCCCACAAGTTTTATTTCTATTTAGTAATTTATTTTCATTTGGGGGCCACACCCAGCTGTGATCGGGACTTACTCCTGCCTCCATGCTCAGGAATCACACCTGGCCATGCTTGGGGAACTCTCTGTGGTGCCAGGAATCAAACTTAGATGACTATGTGCAAGGCAAGTGCTTCCCTGCTGCCCCATCTGTCTAGGTGAAAGTGAGGTTTATTTTTAATATTGTTGTTTATAAGTTCCTTCTAAAATATATGATTCACAGCTATATTTCTCCCAGTCCATGTGGTATTGTATTTTTGTTTACCTGATGGTGTCTTTAAAGACCAAAAGTTTGCATGTGAAGTCAAATGCATCTGTGCTTTTCCTTGGTCACTTGTCCTGTATCGAAGAAGACTTCGCTTCAGTTTTCTTCTCAAGTTTTTATAGGAGGTTTTATAAGTTAGCTCTTTGGCTTAAATTTGTGATCCACTGTGTATGTGGTGGTGGTGGTGGTGGTAGTGTGTGTGTGTGTGTGTGTGTGTGTGTGTGTGCTGTCTGCCTGTGCGTGCACACACGTGTGCCTACATGCAAGTATGAGAGTGGATGGTTTAGGACAGACCGTTGGAGGCTTGCGTTCCTGGGTGTCCAGTTGTTCTAGGAGCACGTGCTGGAAGAGTACTTCTCCCCATTGAATCACCTTGGCACTGGTTTTATTTTTCCAAGCTTTGAGTTGTTCACAGGCGTGGAGTCGGCTAGACAGCACAAGGCCAGGCCTGTCTCCTCAAAGCCCGCACTGAGGAAGCTCCAGCCACATTCCTGCTGCTGCTGCCTGCTTGGTCAGGGAGAGAGCCCTGACCCCAGCTCTAGCCTGGCACCAACGGAGTGCCTCTGATTTGATTGATGTCATGAAAGGAAAAGTCGCCTTTAGAGGCGGTGCCTCTCCTGACCTGCCCCGGCCTCGGTGTCCTAATGCGGCCACTGCCCCTTTCCTCAGTTCTGTCCTCAGCAGCTGCTGGCGCTGCCACTGGGCTCCTGCTCTGCCCGCCACCCCCACCCCTGCAGAGTGGACTGGGTCATTTGCCGTTCTGTCCTGGTCCTCCCTCTGCCGGATTGTCCGTGAGCCCTCCAGGGGACGAGCAGCTCAGCATCCGGGTGACCGAGGACCAACTCCCGTATTTCCGCTTGGCATCCAGTTCATGGGGCCAGAGAGACGCCTCAAGAGGCTGAGCACATGCTTTGCATGCAGGAGGCTCAGGCGTGCTGAACTCTTGGTACCGCGTGCTCTTCAGAGATCTTCTGGGAGTCACCCCTGAGCCCTGAGCCAGGGTAGCCACCGGACACCAACGTTTGCGCCCCCCGCCCCCCCCAAAAAAAGCAACCACAACACACACACCCACTCACAACCAGCATCCAACTCATCAGCCGGGGATGCTACTACATCCAGATGAGGCTTCCCAACACGGTCCTCTTTCACTGTCGGACCATCCCTTTCTCGCTCTCGACCGGCTCAAGGCGTTTCTCCCCGGGATTCCCGGCATCTCGTCCTTTCACAGAGATCACTCTGAAGTCAACTAAACAGAGTCGCTGGCCGCGTGAAGCCTCCCAGGCCCCCTCACATCCCACCTAGGATCCGATCCTCACCACCTGCAGACCCCGTCCTAGCCCGGCCCCACACTGCAGCAGCCGCTGGCTTGCTTGTGAGTTCATGAAACTCTCACGCGTCTTGGATGTCAGTCTTGTGCAATATAGTAAGCAAGATGTCTCCCTATGTATCCTTGTAATGCCTTTGTCTGTTTTTCTGGTTCTTTAGTTTTTCCTTTCTTTTTATTTTTTTTTCTGAAGGGGTGTTGGGAGGTCACACGTGGCTGTGCTCAGGGGTTACTCCTGGCTCTGCATTCAGGAACAACTCCTGGTAGGCTCAGGGGACCATCTAGGATGCATGTTGGCTCACGCAATGCAAGTACTCTACCTGCTGGACTGTCATTTCGGCCCCATATGCCTATTTCTTATTCAGATATCAACTTGAAACCAATCTACTTTCCAATTCTACCTTCAATCAGCTATTCCTTAAGAGTTATCTTGTTCACATCCTTCGCAGGACTTCTATTCAGAATTTCATAACTTGCGTGGCTCCTTTAAATTACTTTATTTGCCATTATATTCTGTGAGCTGGGCCCAAAGTCAGCATTTAATAAACAGTCAAATGTCTTTCTTTCTCTCATTCTCCTTTTCTTTATGTGAGCAGAAGATGCTAATTCTTTGTGTATTTTATCAATCCATGGTTTGTTTTGTTTTGAGAAAAGTCCCCAATCATGCAGTGTTAGGAGATATTTTCAAATTTAATAGTACCTCACGGATGTTCCTACCAGGGTCACACTATGCCAGAAACACAGACCCCCTCTACACAAAGGTAACAACAAACAGTTTGTGGGTCGGGAGACAGAGGGTGTTGGGACACACCCGCTATTGCTTAGGACTTACTCCTTGCTCTGTGCTCGGGGATTACTCATGGCTCTGTGCTCAGGGGCTTACTCCTGCCAGTACTTGGTTGACCATTGTTGGTGCCAGGAAATGAGCTATTGACTGCATGCAAGGTTAGCACCTTAACTCTATATTATCTCTCAGCATTAATTGAGCATTGATTTTTTTCCTCTTTATGCTTAGATTCTCTAATTGAGCAAAGTTTTCAGAGTCACACATACAGATGCTCACACGTGAGCATACACACACGTAGCTCAAGGTCACTTTTTCATGATAACTATCAGCTAAAACACCAAAGTCAGAATTCCCTTCTCAGAACCCCTGTGCCTTTTTTTCCCAAGGAGCTATTTGTCCCTCAGTACCAGGGAGGTGGATAATTTTGCCCCTGTGACATGAGAAAAGAATTTATAAAAGTGAATACCATGGTCACCTTGGAGAGAGCTCTTAAAAAGCTGTTATTATACACTTTATAAATATGTGTTATATAAACGATGGTATGCTGGAAAATATTTATGGATAAATTATTAAATGGTTCCCAAGTAAACAAAAGAAAGAGATTTTTAGCAAAAATAAACAGGGCTGTTTTTTAATTTCAAAACTTCTTCTCAAAAGTAAATTTTCAAAAGATTATTTGATGGTGACATCATTAAACGTGTCCAACTTCTTGTTCTCCGAATGTGGCTCTTAATTTTTGAAGATTCATTATTCATCTGACAGGGCGTGTTCCTGGCTTGGAGACCAGCAGGTGTGCCCAATAGCTGGTGGACAAACGCAGTGTGTGCAGAGCCCCTCAGGTGCCAGGATGTGGGCTATTTTCATCCCCTTGAGTGAGAGGAGAGGGAGGCCAGTAGGAGTGAGACCGAGACTAATTGGAAGTGGAGAGGAAACAGAATTTGTCTCAGTGGCCAGTGACCTGGTGCATCTCAGTCCTGTTCCATCAATGTCAGAGGGAAGATGTGTGTCAGGGAGATGGTCCTGATGCAGCCCACTGCTGCTCCTACCTGTGTATGTGGTGGCTGAGTGTTTCAAAGAGCAGAGGATGCTAGGCCATGTGGTCTGATTAGGTGGTTACATAGCATCTGCACATTGTCTAAACTTGTCCGAATAGAGGTGTTGTAAAGTGCACTTGAAATTTATTATGGGAAACCTAAGTCACATGACGATCCATGTGGTTTACATGAAACAAAGGGCACAAAATATCTTGAGTGATGACTTTTGTGCCACATCCCATTGCCTCTTCAGGGGCTCGAGACCTCACAGATAGTGCGAGGATCCGAATGCCCGAGCCATGAGGGTTGTTTCTGAAATCCACATGCCTCGGAGGGGAGTTTAAGGCAGAAGGAAGCCCTGTGTTGTTCAAACACGATTAGATGGTGATCTGTCTGGGGAAAGGAACCCGGGGGCCTTGAAAAGCAAGACTATGTCAGTTACTGTCATCATGAATGTAATCAGGAGAATGAAAGAACTTTGGAACTTTGGAAGTGAAATGGGAAGACAAAGGATACCAAGTGTTTGAAGGAGTAAACTCAATAGTAACAATAATAATCATCACAATAAAAATGATAGTAATCAGAAGATAATAGTGTTGCTCTTATTCCCCCACAACTTGTCTCTGCAAGTTGACAAGAGTGCAAGAACCATAATCTTATTCCTGTCCTACCATGAAAGGAAACATCCCACAGCACAAAGGAAAATAAACTCAACTCAGCTTTAATTGCACACAAGCAAATCTCTTACAGATGTTATTACTTCCTTTACGTATCAGAAGCTAGAACTAGGTTGCAAATTATTTACAACATAGAGCTGTAACATCAAGGCTACAAACTGCTTGGTTATTTAACTTGTGTATTTAATTATTTCCAGTTCTCCAACCTCCAGATTTGCTGATAGTTGCTCCTACGAATTCTAGCATTGTTCAATAGGGGAATTTTAGCTTTAGTGTCTTAAGAATAATTTTGTAAAGAGATCCACTCATTATGAAGGTTTTCCCGCAGAGGTTCTGCTGCATTTGTTTTGATTTTCTTGTATGAATTCAACATTTTCCAACTATTCATAGAAAAAAGTGGAAACCATTTCCCCTTGAAAAATGCTTTTCATTTTGTGAGACCCCAGAGTATTTCCCTGGTAACATCGCAATTCAGACATGGCTAGCATTAAGCTTCAACCCCGAGAGTCAGGGATTCCTAGCTCGTCTTTCCTGCAGTGGTTATTTTCTTGACTTCAAATCCCTGGGTTCTAGAATCTATGAATTTTCAGAATTCTGTTTTTAATATCAGTCACATCCCTTACTTTATATAAGATCCAAATTGCAAGGCCAGGGAGATAGCTCAAACAGCCGGGTACATCTTTTAACAGGAGGCCAGGTTCAATCCGCAGCATCCTCTGAGCACTGAGCATGCAGTATCACTGAGTACTCCCACTGTGCATCCGTCAAAACCCAAATTATCAAGTAAGAGAATATAGTATCATCAATGAGAGTGAAAGATTCAAAATGAATGAAAATTCACTGAGGATATACTTTTTCTTTTTAGTTGTTAGGCCACACCTGGCTGTAGGTGGGGCTTACGCTCTGCTCTGTGCTTAGGGATCACTCCTAGCCATGTTCAGGGAACCCTATGTGGTACCAGAGATGGAACCTGGCCCAGCTGAGGGCAAGCACCTTAAATTCTGTACTGTCTCTTTCTTCCCCCCCATGTATATGCTTTTAGAAATATTGGCTATTAGTAATTGGACGCTAGTTCTCTAAGAGAAAGATTGTGCTTCTACTAAGTCTTTACCATGTACTTTGAGGCAAACAACAGTATGGTTTGTCTCTATGGTATTCTGACATTTTATATTTCTGTGACATATTATAAAGGAGACATGTTTCAAAAGAGACAAATGGGTTGAGTCGTATTTCATATTTTCCATTATGTACTGATGCTTTTTAAAAATAGTTCCAGAGTCTTTAAAAATATACCTATATCATAAATGCCCTCATTTCATCATTTTTTTGCACAGTTCTCAGTAAGGAATTAACTAGGTGGTGTAGAATATTATATATGGGCCTTATGACAGTCAGCCATGTATGAATATACCCTCCACTTCCAGAGTCTCCTGATCATCACTCTGTATATTCTCAGTATCTTCACTCTTAATTCTAACCAATCTTGAATTATAGATGCAAGGTTCAAGTGAAGTGCTTTAATCAGGATTCTCAGATCTAGTTAAACAGGCACGTGGGAAAAGTGAAAGGGGAGTAAATGGAAGGATAGTAGATATCAAGCAGTAAAATTTCATGTATCTGTTTGCACACAGTTGTAGGAGATAGAAACGGATAAATCATTTAGTGATAGCAACTCAAGATATTTATTATATAAGAGGTTGCACATCACCATGGGGAGTGTGTAATATAGAGCAATATTTTTCCTGAAAAATAATGTGCAAAAGGGATTCATTGATGGATGAGTTTTCAGCCACTAGACTGAAGTTCTCGTTTGGAACTTTGGATGTGAAATGGGAAGACAAAGGATACCAACTTAAGCGACTGAAGTTCACTGAAGACTGTGAGTCCTGTTTTCATTTTTACAGAGAATTCTGACTTCTGGTCTCACCCACATATTGGTACAGGGTAGTACAGTCTAGCATCCCGATCACTTATTTAGAACACTCACAGTCACTAAAAGACTGAGGACACAGACGCACCTGTGGATGACCACAATTACACGATACTTTTGCTGTATCTTAATTAAAATTAATTCAAGACTAGTTTTTTTTTATTTACCCTGTTCTTCAGTGAGAGAGTTTCTAGAGTGGCAAAGACGTTGTAAAAAGCAGTAATGTGAGACTCATTTTTACTGTCTATTTTCTCAGGTGGGGGAAAAATAGATAAACTAAAAAAGGGGGGTGCTAATCTTACTTGGTTATGTACATTGACTTATAGATTGGCTTCCAGGAATAAAGAATCTAAATTAAAAGTTTGCTATATGATTAAGGATTGCTATGTAGGGTCTGAGATATTAAAATTGAGAAATGTCATCCTCCTACTTTTACATTCATGGTTGATTATGAAGTATCACACTCATATTTTTATTTCTCAGCAAACTTATTTGTCCTTTTGTCCCATCGCCTCCTCCAGAAAATTTCTCACTAAACTGCCACATTGCAAATGACATGTTTTTTTGTGTTTGATTGTTATTTTTTTGACAATGAATTTCATTTATCATACGTGTGTGAATCGCATCTTTTTTAAACATTCATCTCAGACCTTCACATCTTAAATGAATGGTGGGCCCTTCTGGCTATGTGGCTTTGATATCAGGATATGGGCGGGGGGGGGGGGTGTCCAGGACCAATAAATATCTGTGCTTTGATCCTCGGAGCTAGATTACCCTGGAACTTGAACTATAGAAAGAAGGAAACTGAAGGGAGGAAAGCGAAAAGAGGAAAATGGAGGGTAATAGGCCCCAGACACAGTAGTGGAGAATAAGTGTTGTGTCTCTCTGTATCTGAACCCCCAAAACAACAACACGGAAAGCAGGAGATCCAAACTACAACAACCAATTTAAAATTGTTCCTGAGAAGGCAGTCCTGGGGTGGTAGGGAAATTGGGGGCAGGGTTGACACTTGTGACGGAATAAGTTTATAAAACTGTATACCTGAAATTCACAGTTGTTCAACTGTGAATAACATTGTAAGTCACAGTGCCTACCTAAAAACACTATTTTTAAAAAGCTTTAAAAAGTGACCAGTGAAAATATTACCACACATGTAAAAGATCAAGTAAAGTTATTTTAAAATAATTTGTTGAAAAGATAACCTTGGGGGTTATTATTCAAGTTTCTGTTGGGCAGAAAAGAAGTACCAAGCTTGAAACAAGGAACGACAAAGCAACTACAATGTGACATTAAAATGGTCCCAAATGGAACACCTACCATGAAGATTCCGAAACAAGTAGTTTTATATATAAAATGTAATTGTTAGAACAGAGGAGTCCATAAAATTATATTATCATTAAATTGAATTTGTTGAGGAGGGCACAATAACTTAGATTGGCTAGTCCATTGTTTTTCTTGCCTGCCGCATGGGGTGAAAGTGTGGAAACAGCTTAAGTCACCAAGTACAAAATACACAGCAACACTGCCCTCTACAGCTTCTCTGCAAGGTTGCCACTCACCTTCAAGGCAGGAGCGGTTCGTTTTGAGTGAACACAACTCGGATGGAAGGTTTGGAGTGTGCTTGGGTTTGACTTCTGCCATAGCAACTTGAAGCCCCTCTCTTTGTCCAGCTAGCAGCCTGCCTACGGAAGCCAGAGACTGCAAGTACTCACAAACCCTGTTGGTATACATAAAGGAAAAGGGTTCGTAAAAGATGTACACAGGCTTACTCAGATTAAGACAGTGTCTTATCTTCGCTAAAGTCAGTGACCTACATGTAGCTCAGGAGAGCGTTTCCGTTTAAAAGCAGGGGCACAGCTAGAGAGTGGTCTCTTATCTGAGGTAGAGAAAGCACGGGCAGATTAAACTCCCTTGTCCCTGATCTTGAAAATTCTAAAGTAGAAAGAAAATATGATGGAAATTAGCTTCAAGGTCAAGTCTCTGTGTTTAAAGTTTAATTGTAGATGCTTATGAGAGAGTAAGAGGTGACTAGTTATATAATACCTTAAGGCTTAGTATGAAAATAGAATGGAGGGAGAAATATGTTTTATCCTACAAATATGAGTTAGGAAGCCAGAATTCTCTGGTACATAAAGCCAAATTAGTATTTTGCAAGTCTGCGTGGTACACTATATGAACTTTGTCGGGTTATTAAAACTCTCAGTGCTTCCACTGTGAAATTGCATGATGATTACATGTAAGTACTACCTGGGTCTTTGCTAGCATTCTATTACTACCTTAAGAGTTAAGTATTAGAATAAATGTGCTTATAAACACGTACAAGTTGTAAAGAAACTGAGGGTTTAATTTCATGTGGAGGATGCAATTTTCTAATTTAAGTAAAAAGGTGAGGGCAATATTATAAGGAATTAGCAGTTATTTTCCAGCATTTGAGGTAAAATTTCCACTTAGCCCCAGGGTAAATTAAGAAAAACTTTCCATTTGAGAGTATCACCAATGTTTTTTTTTTTTCCTGCTCTTCCCCTGCTATATTCTTTCACATCTCTGCCACCCTCACTTTCGTCAGTCTGATTGTCCTCTAACATGTTAGGATATGGACACCCGCAGCTCCTGTGATGTTTTACACCTCCTCTCATGCAGAGATAATGAGTATATTGTGTTTAGCTCCTGTCCAAAATCCCTAGTGCTGAGACACCAGCCCAACATGCAGGAGACATTTAATTTTGGCTCACCAGCTCTGGCCATAGGAAGAGAAAAATAATTTTTCAGCAGGGATATAAACCTAGCTTGCTGTTTTTGAGTCACCACCCAACTGTAGAATTCAGGAACTTATTTTATTCTTTCTCTATAAACTGCCTGCAGTTTACCAAGTTTTATATTCACATCGTTGTTTCTTGGTGCAGGAATATAGAAAAAGCCTTCTGTACCAACTCTGCTATATAACATTGTTATGCTTTTAGAAAAGTCTCACTTCATCTTCCAAAGGAGGAAAAAAAAACCCCAATTCATTATGAGCCTCACTATTAATTGCTGTAGAAGTCATAGGAACCACACATTAAAGATTTATCAGGATTCTTCTGTTATCTTATAATCTTATAGCTGTTAAACTATGAATTACTTGCAAAAAAAAAACCCTATGAATTATTTGAAAACTGTGACCCTAATAAATAAGATCTTAATCACAATGCATATTATTAGCATTAAGTAAAAGTGATTTCAGAGTTTCCTCTCCGTGGAATGAGCAGGGGCAGCTACCCCCATCCAACTGTGCCCTCCAGTATGACACAGGACTAGTTCTAGGAAGGCAATACCAAATAAATCTAAGTATCAACTCTGGTGGAATATTTTTTTTTTAGGAGGAGAAAACGAACCAGTAAAATTGTAGTTGCTATTTAAGTTTCAAGTAATGATAAATGCAGTGGCATTTGGTTTGGGTTTGCGGGCGTGCTCAGGGCTTACTCCTGGTTCTGCACAGGGACCAGATGGAGAGCCAGCAATGCTGTTCTCTAAGTAAATCAGAAAATGGCTATATGGAGTGATGGGGGAAAGTTTCTTGTCACTGGAATCACAGTTTCTTTTTTTTTTGGGGGGGGGTCACACCAAGCGATGCTCAGGAATTACTCCTGGCAGTGCTCGGCGGACTCTATGGGATGCCGGGGTTTAAACCTTGGTCGGCCGCGTACAAGGCAAACGGCCTACCTGCTGTACTATCGCTCCAACCCCAGTTCCCTAATTTTTATCAGCATCTGTGGTTCTAGAACCAGAACAGGGGCTGCAGGAGGAGGTTTAGGAACTGCAGAGTTGAGAGAATAAGGGCCCCATCCTGCCCCGCCTCTTTCTGGCGCCCCGAAATCAGCTTGCCTCTTCCCATCTCTCTCTCTCATCACTGGTTTCTCTCCGTTGGATCTCCCCCTTCCCCTTTTCACTACTGAACAACATTTTGAGGCATCTGCTCCCTTCCGCAGAGTTTTGCTATGGTTTCAAAGCATTATTTGAATTTTGTTTATAATCTTTTTTCCCTCTTTGGGAGGGGGCTCCCACGTGGTGTTCAGAGAGGGGGGCGGGCACCCGTGTTTGTAAGGCCAACCGGGCCTTGGGTTCAGAGCAGGGGCCTTCAGAGGGGCACTACTGAGGCTTGGCAGCGCTGGGGTACCCACTCCCCCGTCTCTCGGCAATATTGGGGGCCTCCATGACTGCACCCAGAGTTGCTTGGAATCGAACCCAGGCTGGGCGCTTGCAAAGGCACATACCCTAACTTCTGGACCCTCTCCCAGGACCCTTCTAAATCATTTTTAAATTATTGCAGAAACATCACAAAAATACACAGTGCATGAAAATATATAAATACAAATTACCGACTTACTGAGTTACTGACATAAATCATTAATCTTTTGACCAGATTTCTATACATGAAACTGTGTATACAGTCATCATGTCTGTGTACTTACTGGTAAATAAATGATTCATAAACACCCATTCACTTGCAAATTTATTGGTTGTGTTCTTGTTTCATTCCTTTTTATCACTTGATTTCATATGCATTTGATATCAGCTAAAATTAAAGTTATTCATTTTAATAACTGCATGGCATTTCTTTGTGGGATTAGAGTAATAATTAAGTTTTCCATCACATTTTTGAAATTTTATTTGAGACACCCTGATTTGCAGTACTGCTAATGATGGGGTTTCATGCAGATCATGTTCCAGCAGCAAACCCTCCACCACAATGTCAGCTTCCCGCCACCATCGTCTCAAGATCCCCTCCCAAACACGCCACCCCTTCCCCACCCTTGGTAAGTTCATTTCTGTAAATCAGTGCTCCGGTTCTATTGCCTTGGACAATTCTTCATTTCCTTGCTGTGTTTCTTTATATCCCACACGCAAAGAGAGACTACTGGGTATCTGTCTCTCTTCTTCTTACTGTGTTCAGAGCAGTTCTCTATAATTCCATACGTGTAGCAGCAAATTGCATGATTTCATCTTTTTTTATAGCTGAGTAATAGTTCATTGTGTATGTACCATATTTTCTTTATGCAGTCATCTCTTTTTGGATACTTTAGCTTATTTCCAAATATGAACTATAATTGCATCAGGTTTTTAATGGACATTTTGTTTGCTTACTGTGCTTGTCATTACAAACAAAGGAGTAATTTTATGAAGCTGTATTGGCATAATAGCTGGTTCACATGCACTTGTATTAAAGGTATATGTTAAGTGGACCATAACATTTTTGTGAGTTTTTGTCAATACTGGCAATTGTGTTTGGTGTAACCTATACAAAACTTAAATATCTAATAGCTATTAAAATGGACAGGAAATATATTTAAAACTAATGGGGCTGGAGTGATAGCACAGCAGGGAGGGCGTTTGCCTTGCATGCGGCCAACCCTGGTTCGATTCCCAGCATCCCATATGGTCCCTTGAGAACCCCCAGGGGTAATTCCTGGGTGCAGAGCCAGGAGTGACCCCTGTGCACCGCCGGGTGTGACCCAAAAAGCAAAAAAAAAAACCCTAAATGCAGTTGGGTCAAGTGATAGAATTATATACATTTCTACCACTGTCATAGCATTGTTTTCTATAAACTAAAATAACGTTTGCATTCAGGAATTCTCCTGAATGCAAACTTCCTATTCCTTTGGTATCAAAACCATTATAAGAACCAAGTTAAGTGCATTATCTACTTTTGGCACACATCTCTCATCCCGACTGATTCCGCCAGCCATCATTTTCTTAGTGATCATTTCTCTATTCCATCTACCTTTTCCCCTCCACTCTTGAAGCAGGCTTCTAGCTATGGGATAATCCTCCTGGCCCTTGTATCTACTGTCCTTGGGTGTCAGCCTCATGTTATGTTTTATTCTATACTCCACAAATGAGTGCAGACCTTCTATGTCTGTCCCTCTCTTTCAGACTCATTTCACTTAGCATGATGACCTCTCAGTGTCTGGGTTGCAAGCCATAATGCCCAAAAGTAAAGAGAGAGTATGGGGAATATTGTCTGCCATGGACGCAGGGGGAGGGTCGGGAAGTGGGGGTATACCGGGGATATTGGTGGTGGGGAATGTGCACTGGTGGAGGGATGGATGTTTGATCATTGTGTGACTGTAACCCAAACATGAAAGCTTGTAACTATCTCTTGGCGATTCAGTAAAATTAAAAATCAAAAAGAACTAAGTGAACAGGGAGGGACATAACCCATGTTGATTTTAGGATGGCATTGGTAAATCACTTAAATCTTCATTCTAGACTTAATTAATGAATACAAGTAAAGTATACCTTTAAACAGGTGAGGGCCAGAGTGACAGGAGAGTGGGTAGGGTGCTTGCCTTGTGCACAGTCCTCCCAGATTCTAGCCACAGCACCGCATATGCACTGCCGAGCACCACCAGGAGAAGTCCAGGTGTGGCCCCCAAAACCAAAACCAAATTTGAATAAGAGGTGAGACCATTGCTATAGCACTGCTCAGTACAGAATTTGATCCTCAATTCTTGCGTAATAAATCTACCTGTTCCTAGTCTCTCTCTTCTTGTCATCCCTCTCACTCCTGTCCGTGCAGTTAAACAGGGAGTACCCTTGCATCACACACAGCCGGAAGCTACTTCTGCCCAGGGAACTGAGTTCAGCTGCTGTGTCCATTTCCTGGACACTCACTTCTACTGTCCCTCACCAGGTCTGAAGTCTTCATCCAGCTTCTTGTGTGCAGTCTCTGCAGATATCAGTGCATAAGCACAACTTACCCTGATGTCATTGTCTACCGCTTGCAAACGATCACTCTGCCTATCAGCAAACACAGGCCCTCTTTTCCGAATGTTCTGCCAGTGAGCCTTCTCTTAGAGTGAAAGTCCATCCTCTGAAGTTTGACTTCTGCTTCAGGGCCAGCTCTGCCTGCTGAACTACCTGCGTGTTAGTTTTGCTCTTGGAGTTAAGTCCAGACATTCAAATGCTCTTTCAGATACACCGTGCATCTCATTAAACGCTAAGCAACATGGATTAAGAGTGAATGGCTGTGACTGTTTCATGTAGGAGAAAGGGACACATGTTTGGGGTCGGCAGAGGGGCTGCCAAGGGAGGGGGGAAGAGACGAGTACACTTTTCAACCCTGGCTCTGACCCTTAGTGGGGGAAATTACTGTAGTTCTGTGGGTGTCAGTTTCATTTTCTGTAGAATGGAGTTAATAATAAACCCGGAGAGGATTTTGGTTGTTGTTGCTATTTGCCCATACCCAGCGGTTTTGAGGGCCCAGTCTAGGCTCTGTTCAAGGATCACTTCAAGTGGACTCAGGGGACTCTTTGAGGTGCTGAGGATTGAACCTGGGTCTGCAGTGTGTAAGGCAAGACTCTTACCTACTGTACTATTTCTCCAGCCCTGCGCTGTGTTTCTCATTTGTTACTTGAGAAAATAGGTGCAAGATGTTTGACACAGAGAAATGCGTGGCACAGAGAAACATCAAAGAATTATTGACTTTAATATGTGGTTATCGGTTACTGGGTATACTTACTACTAAATTCTACCAGAATTTTGAGATCAAGGAGAGTTTACATGCTCAGAGATGATACAGCATGAGTTTTTGCAACATCTACTAAAATATTGTCCTCCAGAACAAGAACTGAACTTCAGTGGGTAGGGCATTTGCCTTACATGCAGCCGACACGGGTTCAATTCCTCCATCCCTCTCAGAGCCCAACAAGCTACCGGGAGTATCCGGCCCACATGGCAGAGCCTGGCAAGCTACCCGTGGTACATTCGATATGCCAGAAACAGTAACAAGTCTCATAATGGAGATGTTACTGGTGCCCGCTTGAGCAAATGATGAGCAATGGGATGATAGTGAGAGTGATACAGTGATCTGGTGTATATTTAAGTTGGGAAATGTTTTTGCATGGCTACAAGGGAATAAGGGAATGGACAGATATATGTCTTATGAAATTCCCTTGTCACTTTTTAGATGATGAAAATTGTACTTATTTCCTTTTTGGGGAGGTTTGGGTTGGGGGTGGGTCACATCTGACATTGCTGAGGGCTCAGGTATTTGGGATTATTTCTGGTGCCAGGGATTTTACCGTGACAATTGCAGGCAAGGTAAGCACCTTACTCCCCATACTAACTCTTTGGCCCCAGAATCTGTTTTTAAAGCTAATGTCGCTAATGCCCAAAAGCAGAGAGAGAGTATGGGGGAAATTGTCTGCCATGGAGGCAGGGGGAGGGTTGGAAAGGGGAGGGCGTACTGAGGACATTGGTGGTGAAGAATGTGCACTGCTGGAGAGATGGGTGTTCGATCGTTGTATGGCTGAAACTCAACATGAAAGCTTTGTATCTCTATCTCACAGTGATTCAATCAATCAATCAATAAATAAATATTTTTTAAAATGAAGCTAATGTCGCACTGACAAGAAAATCTTTTATGGAATGAAAGGCAGTTGAATTGTCTAGAAATGTTTCAATCCTGGGAGTACAATCTGATCATTTTAATAATTTCCTTCAATTTTATTCCTGTTTTATCTTATGGGCTTAACAGTACTGTGAGTAATGTCACTACTTTCGATAGACCTTAAGTCTAGGAAGGGAAGAAGACTCAATGATAGTTCCCAGTACAGTACAGTGATGACTGCGTGAAGCCTCTTTACATACGCAATGGTAATAAGAACTACCATCTCCTCCATTAGCTAGAAGCCCTTTATCTTAATGCTGAAATGACTAAGCCTTTGAATAGGCACATGGTTAATATTAGTGTTAAGAAGTCAACATAGAGCAATTTATGGGCCCACACATAATAATTTATGCACTAGTCAATGACTTCCTGGATGGGATATTTCCTGTTAAATTGGTTTTGAAAAAGAACTGTTCACTTCTGAAGTCTCTGTTTAGGTCAGCATAATTCTTTTGCCAATGAGACAATTTTCTTAAAAAGATGTTTATTTAGCAATAGGTTTTTACTAAGTAATATCTTTCATTTAATTTTGACTTTGAAATTATAACTCTTACTGACTGCACACAGCACATGTTTCTTGTGTATTACCCTTTTCAGACTAACTTTCCTGATATCTTGAACTTTTTTTAATATTTTCTAGAATGGTTTAGATTAAATTGGTCTTCCAAGGAAAGGGAAGATGGAGAGCAGGGAGAAGAATGAAAGTGAGAGAGCAAAAGAGGGTAGAGCAAGAGAGAAAGGGCAAGAAATAATGTAATAATTTGCTTGGGTAGACTTGGAATTTTAAGTTCTCGTGAGCAAATGATGTCTAGCTTTGACTCTTGAGACTTTCAAAAATAATCAGGGGCAAGTAGTAAGAAGATTTAAAGTCTGCTAAATACTGAACAGAACCAGAAATACATTGGGAAAGGGCATTGTACTATATCAGAACTAAACTTTGTCCTGACTCAGACCTTTGTGAATCAGGTGACACTGAACCAGACACATAATATTTTTGTTTCTCTGTGTGCAAGTCTATAAAATTGGGATAATTCCTGTCTTATCCATTTCTCATGGTTCTAGAAAAATCAGACTGGATAATGCGTGTTCAGGAGCTTGAATGAAGTATTATCCACATGAAGGTGTTGGTGTGGATTGCCTGCTTTTTTTGAGAAAAAGTAAGTTTTTGACTCATCGAAGTCCTCAATGTGACTCTCCCCCAAGAATTTTCAGTGAGTTTTTTTTTAATCTCACACTCCCCCCCTAGAATCATAAAAACATGTTTTTGGGCTTTTTTGGGGGGTCACTCACCATCCTAACATACTTATGGGGTGAAAGTCTCCCATTCTGTTTACTCACTTACCTGGTAAGACTCATTGCACATAGTTTGGGAAAGATCCTCTTGCCGAGTAATTCAGTTTCTTATCTCAAAACAATGTGCTTCTGAGTGTATCTGATGCCAGATGGCAAGATGTAAGCATGTCGGAGCTTGTAGGGTGCTGAGTATTACAAAATATGAAATAACAACGCCAACACACTGTTTTCACAATCACAAATTCTTCAGTGCTTGGGTAGAGTGTTTTCTTTCTTAATTTTATTGGAAAGTAAATATATTTCCCTAGTCACTGATGGGGGGCAAGTTTTAGTGATCTGTGAAATGCTTGTTATTTTATACGAGTTATGACTTGGAGCACTCACTTGTGTTTTGTGCCTAGCATCTCCTAGCCCAAACCCAAAAAAACAAAGAAACTATGATATGCAATAATGTTTCCAATTAAGATAGACAGTGAATGATCAATCTACTCATACCCTTTCAATGATTTTGTTTGTTTAGTTTAGTTTTGTTTTTGGGCCATACCTAGCGATGCTCAGGGGTTACTCCTGGCTCTGCACTCAGGAATTACTCCTGGTGGTATAATTATAATTATAATTATATTTATATATAGCACAGTGGGTAGCGCATTTGCCTTGCACATGGCCAATCTGGGATCAATTGCTCCGTCCCTCTCAGAGAGAGTATCCCGACCCCCAGAGCAGAGCTACCCTTGGCTCATTTGATATGCCAAAAACAGTAACAACAAGTCTCACAATAGAAACGTTACTGGTGCCCACTGGAACAAATTGGTGAGCAACAGTGATACAGTGATAATATAAATATATGGAGACCATATAGGATTCTGGGGATCAAACCCAGCTTGGCCACATGCAAGGCAAACGCCCTACCTGCTGTAATACTGCTCCAGCCCCTCCATGATTTTTTAATACTCAGTCACATACAGAGTCACATACAGTAAGTACTTAAGCAATTCTGTGTATTTATTCAAAGGACACATATTTTAGAAATTGCTTATTTTAATCACAACAAAACACAGAGGTCTAACTTTAAACTGTTGAAATGTCAATTTCAAACATTTTGATAGCGTAATTGCAGGATATCCATTAGTAATCTTTGCTTATATTTCTTGAAAAGCACCCCTGTAGCTAAAACCTCACTACCCAAAAGTATATGATTCATGATTTCTCAATAAAGTCAAAGGACATAAACAAAATATTTCAAGGTATTAAGCCAACTCTTTTTAATTTATTTTTTCAGTGACTTGAAAGTTCTCTGTGACTTCACTAATTTGTGAGTCAAGGAAATCTTCATACTGTCTAGTGAGGAAAGTTCTCATCAGTCACACTTTAGACAGACAGCATGGATACCTCTGCCACCTTCGGTGCATTTGGTCGCTCTTTATTTAGCCCCTGCAGTTGGCTCGATTCTGCTGACCTCTTGGGCCAGCTCTAAGCTCACTGCCTGCTTAGTGACTCTGCATAGTTCCGCAGTTCTAGTTTACCGTGGCAGGGCAACGGGGAGGGGGAGAGATGAATAACATTACAAGGCATTACTCTGGCCCTGAGTAATCTTAAGTATGTTCTGAAGTTATTTTTGTGTTTTCTGGTTTGCCTTATGACCAGAGTTGAGCAGTTGTGTGCACGTTCCCGGAATCCAGATTTTTTTTCCAGAGGTCAGATGACCTTTCTGAGCCTAGAACGAATAAACTTGATCTGTGGGTCACATTACCTTCCTCTTCTCCAGATCTCCCTTTATCCTGCTTTAGAGCCCTTTGGGGGGGTTGGGTGGTGGGGACCAGATATTCACTAAAACAGCAAAGAGTCATTGGAAGCAATTTGGAAGGAACTTGTCAGATTCTATTATGTGGTTTGAAAAGGAAAAAAAGACACTAAGCATTGAAATGGAAAAGTTGATGCGCTATTACTTCTGTTTAAAATACTCGGATGGACGGTAGTTCAGTCAGTGGGTAGGGTGCTTGTCTCATAGATGCGGACCCAGGGTCAGTCCCTGGCACGCCCTATAGTCCCCCAAGCACTGCCAGCAATGATCCCTGGGTGCAGAGCCTGGTCTCAGCCCTGAGCACTTCCAGGTGGTCCTAATTAAATAAATGAATGAATGAATAAAAATACTAAGGTGTCAGTTAACTATTTGTGTGTGTTTGTTTGCTGAAACAAATGAATGAACGAAAAGTCTAACCTAGTCTAATGCAAGCCGTCGTCGGTGTGTGTCCCTGGAATTGTTAGCTCCATCCCCTGCAGACAGCAGCGTGGCTAGGCGAGAACAGCCCTTGACCGGCCCTTGTGCTGAAGCTAGCAGTTGACCACAGCCGAGTGGATACTGAGGAAGCCCTCATCCCACTGGCGAGACTGAAGGACAGTGGCTCTGACTGGAGTTGGCCCGTGAGAGGAACTAAAGATGCCAGAGGCGGGCATGTCCCTCCAGCAGCTGAAGCACCCACGCCGGCATCCTGAACTTCCTCCTGGCAGGGTGTCTGCGTGGAGGGGATGTCTCCCACACTGTCTTCTGCTAAGGACACCGGGAGGAGGGTGAGCAGTGGTTGAGCTACGGCAGAGGCACCCAGCTCCTCGGGGTGTGGGCATGGGTGAGGGAGGAAGGACGGTGATCAGGTCTGGTGATCAGGTCTGGGAGAGTTTGGGTGGAGGAACAGCTTTGTGGAAGGTGGGGCAGCAGTGGGGAGCCTTGAAACTCTCAGAGCCCAGATGGTGGAAAGGCAGAAATTGAATCACGGCTGCAGAAAAGATGTGTCGGCAGCCCTGGGGGCCTGCCCAGGGACGAGAGGTGGGGGATGAAAATGGCTGTAATTTTTTCTAATGTGGATTGAACACGAATATTATGTTTATTGGTCATTATGCACCTCTGAATGTATCCCAGAGGAAGGTATCAATTGTGCAGTTTGGTGCATAATTAAAATTCCACTTTCTTCCCCTCGTGTCACTCTTGTGGCTAAAAGGAAGAGCAGGGTCGCACACCATTGTGCAAAGTTCGCTTTTAGCCCTTCCATGACTGGAGGAGTGTTCATCTCCAGCTCAATTTTGCTATTTCCTGTAGAAATCATTTTGCTTAGAAGCAAACTTAGAAATCCGTGTACACGGAGAGCTTGAGTTGAGGAGGAAGACTGCAATTACGCCTAGGAGGAAGGTAGAGCCGAGTGCTAATGGAATCTAAATAAGGGGAAGATTACTTCCTGCCAGACAATCAGGAGATATTTTATGGGGAAAGTGGCATTTGGACATGCTCACAAAATGTATGTACAGTGTTTACAGGCAAGGTGGCAGAGATGATGTGCTAATAAAACAGGAGCAGAATAATTCACTGCAAACTGTCTTGCTTAATAAAGTGAGATGGATGCTTTTAATATTGACATAGAGGTTGAACCCCGCTTGTAAAAGCCTTTATTTTTAGAGTGTTCAGAAGCTTGAAATCTAGTGGTGGGGATGGTCTGGGGGTGTGGCCTATGGGCCTGCAGTGAGGACCGTGATTTACTCCCCCAGGGATTCTGGTCCTTGAACTCTGCAGGGTCTGGCCCTGCTGGGGCCTGCCACCACAGGACCCGAATGGCACCATGTCCTCAGGCCCTTGCATTGAGTCACCTGCCATGTTGGCTGAGAATGGTCAGTCAGCAGTGACCCCAGAGCTTCCTGGGGAACCCTTCGGTCCTCAGCCAAGAGGCAGCATCTCTGTGTCTCTGCAGGTATGGGACAGAGACATGCTAGGGAGTGGGTAGCAAGGTCCTGGCCCGACGGAGCGAGTCTGTACAGGTGCGAGACGGTAAAGCACCAGGGAGATGCACCAGAACCAACCATGGGGGGTTACTGGAATTTCTACAAAGGTGCCTTCTCAGTTCTGGGAATAAGGAAGATTGTCTTCTTCAAAGCCCAGAGACTCAATAAAACATCAGTTAGGGTATCGCCAAAGACAATTTCACCCTATTTTCAAAGTTCAGTGCTTGAAAGAGACAATGAAGAGGTTAAGAAAAGGGGAAACAACGTCTTGTTCTTTCTAAAGTGTTACAGATAGTTGTGGGTTGGGGGCTTCATTTATTAAAAGGAAAATTATTTTTTTCCTTATTTCTTCTGGCAATATATTGGCTTTGCTAAATACTTGTCAGCATATTATGTTCAATTTTTTGTTAAATTAAGCAGTAATTTTAATAAAATGTCTGGTTTTAAACATAAATAACAAACAAGGGTTAATCTCTGAATCAAGGAAAAGTTAAATGGTTCAGGATTGCACTATTTTAATAAACTAATTTTATTGAAATGATATTTCATGTGATGATGAGTTGATCTGAGAATTCTGAAGTATTATAAAGCAAAGTTTTGAAAACAATTTGATCATAAAACAAAATTTGCATCTAGACTCTTATTGGTAAATTTTCAACTATCTGAAATCTCCTTTTCAGACATTTATATTTAAGATGAAGAAACACAAACTTTTCTTTTGGAATAGTTTTCTTCACTACAGCATTGAACTTTGCATACGGAAACAAAAATGACATTTTCTCTCTGCTATTTGAATACTCAGCCTCCAAACAGGAAGAGCAAAGAACAGGACCAAAAGCCCGTGACACTTACCTTTGTAGCAAGATTTAAAGCTAATTAAATGATTGCCATATGATGTTGTTTGGACTGTAATTGCTTCCCTAATGAGATGCAGGAAGAACAGAAAGCTCTGGTGCCAATCAGGACAGAGCTTGGAAGAGTTCAAGTCCTGTCACATAAGTGATTCTTAAATAATTGCCTTCCAAAGAGAGCTCACTCGCCCCAGGTCGTTCACAGATTGAACCGTGCACTGGGCCTGAGGTTCCTTTCCTGCTTTCCAATTTTGACAGATGTGTATCTCTTCTGTTCCAGTTGTTCATTTAAAAATATTTCTGAGCTCCCTGCCTCTGCTTGTTTTCAGTCACAGATCAGCATTACTAACAGCTTATCAATAATTTAAAGCAAAAATATGGAAAACAGCAGTAATGAGATCTCTATAGGCATGACACTGTCAACAGGAAAAATGAAGACATGGTAATGAGGAAAGCATTAGTCTGATTGCTTTAGGAGTGATAAGTTCTCATTTTTCTGTTGTGGTATTGAACCTGCAATTACCTCCACAAAGAGTGCTTCAGATCGCAAACAGTTTGGGGAGAGCCAGCGTTCTTCCTAATTTGATTTTCCCTTGGATTCCATGCTTTATCAAAGTTAAATAAACATACAACTAAGTCTCCTCGATGCGTCCAATCTATTTGTTTCTCCAAGGTTTTGATGACTCTCTAGTCTCATAATGTGCAAACACCTCTTAGGAGCATGGAGGACTCGTGACTCCAACTCCCTCTCTCAGGACAGCTTCATAGCAGTGGCCTGCATCGTCCTCTGAAAGGTCTCACTAGAAGGACTAGATGTTTGTTGTCCTGTTTATATGAGTGAATTCTCTCAGACACTCAGTGGTGTGCTTTGCTACAGTCATTATGGAAAACAGTAAGGAAATTCCTCAAAATCATAAGGATAGAATTGTCCTTTGATCTAACTTTCCAACTTCTACGCCTTTATCGGAATACTAAATCACTACATCAAAGAGATAAATGCAGCAACATGTTCAGCACAGACTTATTTATAAGAACCAAGAAACAGAAGCAACGGAAGTGAAATAAGGGGAACCAGACGATGTAGTATATAGACACAACAGAATACTCCTCAACTCTAGAAAAAGCAGAAATCCTGCTGTTTTCAACAACATGAATGATCTGGAAAATATACTGAATGAAATAAGTTAGAGGAAGAAAGACAAGCTTTATATAATTTCACTCAGCTTTAGTAGATAAAAAATATAAGTGTACAGAGGGAAAAAAATAAAAACAAGCAAGCTGTTAAATTATAAGAACAAAGAAGGGCATTACTCAGGGCAAGAGCAGTAGGTTAATCCTGCAAAATAGGGTGAACTATATGGTGATAAATATAAATGAGAGTCCTGGTGACCAACATAGTGTAATGCATAGAATTAGTTTATACTATGTATTTTGGAAACCTATATAATTATATAAGCATATATTACTTCATTTTTTTTTAATCAGGGGAAAAGGAATGAAGAGCATGAGTGAGAGAGAATTACCCTTTAGTCCAAAATAGGTTTTAAATTTATGAATCTGTTCTCTTTGGGATTTTGTGAAGCGGAAGGTTTAGGAAGCAGAAGAACTCCCCAGAAATAGGCATCTGGGCCCCCCCCAGGAGCTTGAGAGATGCTCAGCCACATGGATGTGATTCTTCTTTCCTTGCAGAGAAGCAAAACTTTCAATGAACTGAAGTGTTGTCGGGCAAGGAAAGACCGGGTCCATGGTAACGGCTGTATTATTATGATCAACAGGGCCTTTTTGTTTCTTCCCCAAAGTTCCTGTTTATGTCTCAGAGCCTTTATATTGTTCGCTTCAAAGAAGTGAGCCAGTTGGCCAGCGCTCTGGTCAAATTGCCTTGCTAGTGAGTCTAAATACATCTCCTCTATGGACACCTCTTCTGGCATTCTGCTTTCACTCATTTTTTTCCGATGGATACAACATGTGGTCATGAGTCAAAGATTCGCGCTGAAGAATGTCCAAACACCAAGTTCGGTAACACAGCAATGACCAGCATCATTCGGTCGATCCTATTGTGATCCAACACCCACAGTGTGTTACTGAATTCAGGCTCCAATGTCTGATGGTGTTTGAGTATTTGCAGGGTGTTTGGTGGTGTTCCCAGCCATGCTGTGGAGCCCTGGGCCCCTCTGGGTAACACCCAGCTGCTGGTACAGGCCCAATGTGGGGTGCTTGGGCTCTGTGGTCAGTTACTGCTCAGGGCTTGCAGTGCTCGGGAACTGGAGGGCCCATGCACAGCATGTCCACAGTGCTCAGGGGCCTCCAGAGACCTACATGGAAGGGTGTGGGGACTATACAGTGCTAGGGATTAAAACCGTGGTTTGAGCATGCAAAGGGCAGAGTATACTCTGCCCTTTGACCTGTCTCCCCTGTCCCTCCTAGGGGACTTGTATGAAAATGAAAAGGAAATAAAAGAAGGCAGTCAGAAAAAAGAATCTAAGAGAAAACTGTCTGCTGTCCTGCCACCAAGACACCTTTTTCTTAATTTTTTTTCTTTTCTAGGTCTAAATGGCATCATTTTTCAAATACTTGTTATTAATAAAACAAGGGTTTCTTGAAAAGTGATAGTGTTGAGTACTTTGCAAGTTTCATTGAAATGATTGATTTTAAGCAAATCTCACTAGATAATGGTCTAGCACGATAAATTATTTTCTGTTTGAAAAATTAGGAAAGAGAAGAGAACCGAAGTGTTTTGTTTCAATGCTGTTGTTAGGTGTGAATGGTCTGGTCCATCTCACTTCGAGTCTGTGCTTTAACATGTTGTCTTATATGGGCGGGGGGAAGCACATGGGGAAGGATAAATGCAGGATAATCTCACTCTCTGTGGATATAGAATAATATGATAAGGGAATACAGTGAAGTAAAGGGGCTATTCCTAGTATAGAGGAGGATAGAGAAGAAGAGACGGGGGTAGAGTGAAGAGGCCAGGGAAGCAGTGGGGTGGGGGCAGGCGTCAAGGGCCTCAGGTACATCAGTGGCATAGAAAAGTGGTATAGCTGATCCCCACGCCAGAGTCAGCGGCACGGAAAGCATGAGATCCATACGACAGCAACCAAACTTAAAAATGTGCCCGTTGAGGTGCCAAACTCGATGGGTAGGAGGGTAACTGGGAACACTGATGAAGGAAATTGACACCTGTGATGGCATTGGCGCTAAAATATTGTACAGCTGAAACTCAACTATGCCAGCTTTGTAAATCAAAATTTTTTAATATATTTTTTAATGCAGACTTTAATAGTTAGGAGCCCCTTCCACAGCTCACTCACCAAAAGAGAAGGAAGCAAATTCTTATTATAGTTTCCATTTGGAGAGAAAGGAGTCCAAGATGACATGGAATAAGACTTGAAGTATCTATAATTTTCATCATGTGCATATGTAAAATTTAAGGTCCTAATGTCTTAAATCTTCTTTTTTGAATGACTGATTTTTCCTATTACCTAAAATAAAATATCTCTGAAGATATCATTGTTGAATTTTGCAAACCGTATAGCAGCAGTGTGGAAAGTTTCGCTGACAGATTTTGCTATTTTATGATTGCAGGAAGTCAATATTCCAGGCACAATGATTTGGTACAGTTACTTAGCTTTGAAAAAGCATGCAGAACGTACACGTTTGTGATAAATCACTGACATTTTGCGATGGAGATTAGGCTGCTATTTCCTTGAGTTAGGAAAAGAACACTAAATGCAGAAAACCAGAATTATAGTCTATGTAACAAAATTTGCAAGATGATTAACTAGGGTGCCTAGGGCACTCACATAAACAGCTGTTTCTTGTATTTTCCAGGTGATAAAACCTATTAGTCTGGCAACTTTCAGAAAAACTGTAATATCCACCCCAGTACCATTGAGTCACTGAAGTCCCTCGGGCAGGGATACTTCCACTAAGACAAGAGACAGTCAGAATCTTGATGGGGATAGAAAGTCAGGCTTCACTTGGCAAAGGGAGGAGTTCAGGGTTACTTCATCATTTATTTTTTTGGTTGATTTGCTTTATTTTCTTCTCTCTCTCTCTGTGTCTCTCTCTCTAAGAAATCTGTCTTAAATATGTCTCTTACCCTCCTGAAATGTCATGACTGATATGGTGACAATCTCTAATTTTTCAGAATATGAAACGGAGTATCATCTAAGTACTCACAACCTCATTCCTGCCAGGTTTAAGAACTTGGGGATCTTTCACACTAATAGCCTTAGGAAATGTGAAAGCATCAATGACGAGGATTGATCTTTACTAAATTAACATGCATGTAAATCCAAAAGTCAGGATCCTATATTTCCTATTTAGGGTATATATCATACTTATATATCATACTTATATCATACTTATACTTATCGTACAGGAGAAAATAGACTTGTGAGGAAATAAAGTTGCAAAATAAATTAATGAATATTTACGCAGTTTAACGTCATATATCACGCCAAATGCCAAAAGACTTACTAACAATACTGAGTTTCTTTTAGAAATTGATTTTTTTTTTTTGCTTTTTGGGTCATACCCGGCGATGCACAGGGGTTACTCCTGGCCATGAACTCAGGGACTACTCCTGGCAGTGCTTGGGGGACCATATGGGATGCTGGGAATCAAACCCGGATCAGCCGCGTCCAAGGCAAATGCCTTACCTTCTGTGCTATCGCTGCAGCCCCAGAAATGGAATTTTTTAGAGAATTTACACAGGCAACGAAGCACATTCCCAGGCAATAACAAGGAATCACTGCATTTTGATGAGTGATCTTTTTACTTTGTGTGGAGATAACCTTTATTGATACCATTAACCAGATATCATTAACCAGTTTGATGCAGCGCCTTTAACCATGAAACTTGGTATTGATTGAGAAGGAAGATGTGAGGTTTTGTTAGTGTTGAGCTGCTTACAGAAATAAGAAATACATTCCTCCCCCTTTTCCCAGCACCCAGAGTAATTGTTTTTTACCAGAAGCAAAAAAAAGAGAAGAAAACAAAGGCATTTTCTTACTTTTGTTCAATTTCTATGAACAAAGCAAACTGTTCAAGTGTGAAAGCATTTTCTGACCACCATAGGGTGGAGGTCTTTTATATTAAGAGTTTTGGGGTAAAGTAAACACATGTCATTTTCTTTATTATTATCTTCCTTATACAGCTCTTCATTAGTATTTTCTTATAAAATGTATTTCTTTGATATGTAATTATTATTGAAAATAGGTATTAAGGGGACTGGAGCGATAGCACAGCGGGCAGGGCGTTTGCCTTGCATGCGGCCAACCCGGGTTCGATTCATCCATTCTTCTTGGAGAGCCCAGCAAGCTATTGAGAGTATCCCGCCCACACGGCAGAGCCTAGCAAGCTACCCGTGGCATATTCGATATGCCAAAAACAGTAACAACAAGTCTACGATGGAGACATTACTGGTGCCCGCTCGAGCAAATCAATGAACAAAGGGACAATAGTGCTACAGTGCAGATATTAAGGAAGATCCAGAAATTTTTGCCTGTTGAACCAAACAATTGATTACCTATGATGTATTTAATTTCTTTCTATTTCCATATAGTAGAAATAAGATAATTTCTATTGAACAACAAGCATAAGAATTGAACCTTAAGTTTGAACTTGCAAGTTAATGTTTAAATGAAAATCAACCTTAGATTGAATAGGCTAAACTTTCTAGAAAAGAACTGTTTACTGTATGATAACAGTTGCTTAAAACTATGCTTTCAGTTTCATTTGCTAAGATTTACTTGAGAATCATTGTGTTTGTGATTAATTAACGTTATTAATCAGTTGTATTTTTGAATAGAATATTAAAATACACCTATGAAAATAATGGCCACATTTTTGTTTTGACTGATTTGTGAAGTAGATTCTTATCCTTAAGTGCTACTCACAGACCATGAAAGAATAATTAGTGTTTACTATGATGCAGTAGGCATTATAGTGACTTACTGAAGGGTCAGAGAGATAGTCCATGGGGCTAAAACACTTGCTATGCACGTGGCTGGTCTCAGTTCAGTCTCCAGACTGCAAGTGGGCCTTGGTGCATCACCAGGAGTGATCTCTGAGCACAGAGTTAGGAGTAATCCCTGAGCACTACCAGGTATGACACAAAAATAGACACAATGCATACCAAACAAATGTAGATTCTTGATCATCATTATAATATGTTCCATAGTACAGTACAGTGTATGACTTGCCTATGGCAAGGAAAAGATTTGTCTTTCAATATCAAAGGGAAAGGGTAGAAAGTTTTATGGTGAAATGTGTTTTCATGTTCACTGTGTACTCCACAATAGCAGTTTGTGATTTAACATACAAAGGATTTGTAGTTTCAGAGAGAGAAGATAAACAAAATAATTACAGAAGATACTAGGCTTATATAAGAAGAATAAGTAGGTTTGTTGATCATAAAACTGAAAATAAACTAATTCTCGGTGTCACAGCATGACTAACTTTTCCTGATTTAAAAAAGTAAATTTTTTAAATAAATCATTAATGACCACTCCTTCTTTTTTCTTTTTGGGTCACACCTGGCACTGTACAGGGGTTACTCCTGGCTCTGCACTTGGAAATTACTCCTGGCGGTGCTCAGGGGACCATATGGGATGCTGGGATTTGAACCCGGTTGGCCGCATGCAAGACAAACACCCTACCCGCTGTGCTATTGCTCCAACCCCCAATGATCACTCCTTTTTAACACATAAAATCTCATGCACCATAGTTCTTTGGAACTGAAAAGTCAAAGGCAAATCATAAAGAAGTTCACAATAACAAAGATGTTTGATTTGGTTTTGTTGTACAGCATAAATTTGCTCCCACTACTCTTATGAATTGCAGTTTTTACAAATATTACAGTGCCTTCTGCATTTTCACAATTAAATCAGATCTATCATACTTCACAATGTAGTCCACACTTCAACACAGTGTATGACTTGCCTTTGGCAGGAGGGAAAGATTTGTCTTTCAATATCAGAAGCACTGAAGACTTAAACAGAGCATCTCACAACAATAAAATTCCAACCAGGGTTCCTGGGAGGGAGAAATAAAAATGATATCTATTTTTTATATATGAATTCCCACTAAGGGCCAAGCTATTAAAGCACAGGAAATCTATATTCAAATTCAGTATTTTATATTTAAGTCAGAGCAGTAGCAATTTATTTTCAGGTATTGTTGACAAATGTCAAATACAATTGTAGAGAGAAAGAGAGTCTTATCCCCAAATATGACATGCTTAATTAGAATTGGACACGATTATCCTTGTTCTTGTTTGGTAAGTGATTCTCTATTGTGTCAGCTGCAGAGCACGTTACATGTTTGTGTATACAATGCGGTAGTGCTTACATTATTAACTTTTGTTTATCACATGCCCTTGGAAGAAGCTATTGAAGAAAGAAATTTCTCCAAATTTTCAAGTCCTGAGGCATTCTGAAGGTACAGGCAAAGACACATACTAATTCCTGAAGAATTGTCTATGCTCTGGAGGAAAGATGAACAGTGTTGTTGCAAGGTGGGAAGAATGTCAAGGAGATTCATTCCGACAGCCTAAGAGAGAGGAGATTGGTCAGAAGCATCTGCAGTGGCAGACAGGAGCAAGGTGAAGTGAACTGGCATGACAGTTTGCAAATATGCTATACTGAAATAATAACAATAAAAGATAAAAAAGAACTGATAACAGAGAAGAAAATGTAAATAGAAGTACCAGGACAAATGCAGCTTGAAAACTATCAAAGATGACATAAAAACATGGCAGAAATGGAATGCCCTGCATCAGAACCCAATGCTATGCTTTATAAAGGAAAATGCATTTTATAAAGAAAGACACCTTGAATCTCGAGTTCATGGCTCAAAGACAGTGGTGAAACAACAGAAAACATGCTTCTAATGTGAGAAAGCAAACTGAGAACTTGACAAGAATTTTATGAATCTCACAGACTCATTAGAATAAAGAAAGATAAGATGACAGGACTGAAGATGAGTCACTGGAAAACTTGAAATGATCCTGGTGTAAGCAAAAGGCAGATATAAAGAGATGGGGAAGCAAAATAAATATTTGGTATCTCGGAAGTGTGAATAACAACAACCAGCAAATGCACTAGCAAGACATTTAAATATATAATGTCACTGTCATCCCGTTGCTCATCGATTTGTTCGAGTGGGCACCAGTAATGTCTTTCATCGAGAGACTTATTGTTACTGTTTTTGGCATATCCAATATGCATGGGTAGCTTGCCGGGCTCTCCGAGAGGGGCAGAGGAATTGAACTCGGGTCGGCCGCGTTAAAGGCGAATGCCCAACCTCTGTGCTATCGCTCCAGCCCAAATACATAATGAAACAAACAAAATAGATCAAAAGGAACATCTGATTCTGTAGCTTAAATGAGGACATCCAGTTGATAAAAAAACACAGTATCTGGACAGGTTCTGATTATCTAACAACAAGAGAAAGAAATGTACCTGCCTCCAGATTACAGGTACAGGTTCGATATATAAAAAGAAAATAACCAAACAAAATAGACTTTCTTCCACCTTCCAACAGACTAGTCCAGAGGATAATTAAATGGTGTTAATAAAAATGTGTCCAGACAAGCTACAGTAAACTATAGTTCTCAATTATATAATGCCCATGCCCTCCTGAAAAGATTTCTCAAATATGAACTTCAGAAAACAAAACGTAAATCAAAATAAAAGACAAGAATGAAAGCGAGATAAAATTCCACCATGACAATGGCCCGATTTAATTATGTGACTGAAATGAAACCATTGAAGCAGATAAAAGATTATTGTTAGCACTTTGGGAATGTTTAGGTATATAATCAAACAGCTGCACCAAGATGTATTCAATAGTGCTTATTGAGGCATTGTTTAAGATAACAACATTTGGGGGCTGGAGTGATAGCACAGCGGGTAGGGCGTTTGCCTTGCACGCGGCCGACCCGGGTTCGATTCCCAGCATCCCATATGGTCCCCTGAGCACCGCCAGGGGTAATTCCTGAGTGCAGAGCCAGGAGTGACCCTTGTGCATCGCCAGGTGTGACCCAAAAAGCAAAAAAAAAAAAAAAAAAGATAACAACATTTGAAAATATCTTCAATATCCAAGAGGAGTCTATAAGTGTATTAAGGAATATCACAAAACCAAATTGTCCTTTAAAAAAGAAGCAGAATGGGGAACTGGAGCAATAGCACAGCGGGTAGGGTATTTGCCTTGCATGCGGCTGACCCGGGTTCAATTCTGAGCATCCCACATGGTCCCCTGAGCACTGCCAGGGGTGATTCCTGAGTGCAGAGCCAGGAGTAACCCTTGCGCATCACTAGGCATGACCAAAAATAAATAAATAAATAAATAAAGAAGCAGACTATGTAAGGATAATTAACCTAGAAGAGTGTGTGTGACTTATAAAGTAACAAAGGGATAGGTAAGGAAATTGAAGGAGGAAACTTAGCTGTGCATATATATGTGTATATATAAAGTATATGCATATGTATATGTTTGTATTTGGTTTGGTTTTTAGACCATATTCCTCCATGTTGAGGGCTTACTTTTGACTGCCAGGGATCACTCCTGTGGCCTTGAAAGACCATAACAAACACTCTACCCCTTGTATTATCTCATAGCCCCAAATTGCCCATATTTTTATCCTAATAATTCGATCATGCCGTAGAAAGCCTAAGCACGTGATTAAAATTCAGTTAAATGTTCATTACTTGAAGTGTATAATATATATGTATATACTGCATGGTATATAGTATACAATAACTGTATAATTAAATGACCTCTCTGGTGAGAGGGTCTAGAAACAATGGTTGGAGTGTTCAGCTTTGGGTTTCCATGTGCCTGTGCCCATTTATAAACTCTTTATCATTTCACGACCATGAGTTTTGATCCAAGTCTCTCTGCATTTAGATAAACAGGTTTTCTGTCAGCTTCGTGAACTTCTCTCACCATCTTCCTCCCTAGGTCTGAGGAGTTTTATACTATTGCTTATTTTTATATTTTATTATAGTTTAGGGTATGTGGTTACAGTATTGTTGAAGTATACTGTGGTGAGGTACAAAGTAACGGATCCTCCCGCCCCTCCCCCCTACACCTAAGTACTCAGGGTCCTCTCCCTATTCCTATGTGCCCCCTCTGATCGTCACCGTTGATTACTCTCACAGGCCATATATTAAGGGTTTGTTTGTTTGGGGTGTGTGTGTGTGTGTGTGTGTGTGTGTGTGTGTGTGTGTGCGTGTTGTCTGTCATCCTGACACTTTAACACACACACACACACACACACACACACCCCTTTTGTTTAAAATCTGGATCAGCAACACAGAGTTGAACTACTTTTGTGTTCCCAGAAGGTGGCAGTGCAACTTTATTGATTTGATTTATTTTTTAGCCTCTGCTGGCTTGACGGTTGGTGCTAGGGCGTGTGTTTGCAGCTGTTGTGTCGGCAGAGTTGGGGAGATGCGTGTCAGGGTCCATCCAAGCTTGCTTGGGAATGTCCTGGGACATTGAAATCGTCTTTGTGTTTGTGGCTCTGCCGAAATCCTGTTTCTCTGAAGTCCCAAATTGAATCCTGGCTGTCTCCTCACTCTCCGGGGACCCTATGAAGTCAGTACCAATCCCGGGGGGTAGAAGGGAGGACAACCCAGAATTCTTTCACATTGTCAAAGGACCCAGACTAGGGCCAAGCCGGTATGGAACAGAAGCCAATTCGTTCATATGCACCTTCCCTGCATCAAGGGCCGTGTCCCCACTTCCTTCTCCCCAGAGGAGAGGCATGGGGTCAGCTGACCTACCACCTGTGTCCCCGGCTCCGGAATGCAGTCTCTTAGAAGCATCTCCACCTCTGTAGTCCCCAGCGTCAGACCCAAAAGAGGTAACAGTTAAAATTTGGACTTTATGTAAGCCCATTCACAAATCAGTGGAACAGCACTGAGTGGAAATAAATCCACATTTACCTAGACAACTAATTGGCAACAAGGTAGCTGACACCATACCATCAAGTAAGAAGTCTCTTCAATAAATGCTATTAGAAAAGCTGGAGAGAAACATGCAAAATGTGCAGCTAGAACTCTGCCTAGCACTATCTCCAAAAATATATAATTGACAGTGAGTGAAACAGTCGGATGTAAGGCCTAAAAGATTAAGTTGGTAACGGAGAGTGTAGGTCCTTGGCTTCAACCTTGGAGATATGTTTGGATACTTGACTCCAAGAAAGGAAACAGACAAAAATAAAAAAATAATAATAATAATACTTCAAACGGGAAGTTTCTGAGCAGGAAAGAAACATAGGTCAAGATAAAGATTCTGGGGCCAGATAGCAATTCACTTGCATAAGGCAACCCGGATTAGGTTCAATCCTAGAACCACGCATGGGTCCCTGAGCATGGCTATGGGTGATCCTTGAGCACAGGACCAAGAGGAACTCCCAAACACTGTCGGGTGTGGCCAGAAAGAAAAAGAAAGCAAGTAGATAAATAACACAAAATAAAATCATGTTAAGGGGTTGGAGATAATAATCTAGGAGGGACTGTACTACCTGCAGCTAATCTCAGCTCTATTTCTGGCACGTGGTCCCCGAACCTAGAGGGACCCTAAGCATAGAGCCAGTGTAAGCTCTGAGCGCCGCAGGGTGTGACACTATCCACCCACCCACCCCCCAAAAAAAAGAGAAAAAGGAAAGACTTCCTGCTGTATGAGTGCAGAGAGTAGATATCTGCATTTATGAGATATAGCTGAACTTTCAGTGGTGAACTTCATGCAGAATGAGCACAGAGTGATGTTTTTTCAGTGAGGAAAAACCCGGAACATATGTTAAATCCAGTGTTACATCAGTTTTTTTTTTTTTTAAAAAGAGCATCTAGAAAAAGAGTCGTGAACGTACTTATGTATGCCTGTGCAAAATTATGTTTGTAGATTAGGTGATCAATACAATGATCGATATGATAATAGAAAAATAAGTAGATAGATCATCTCTGGATGGATGCACAGCATGTTGTCAGTGATGAATTTATTTTAGGAAAAAAGGGTCTATTGGGCGCATCCAGCAATTTTGACACCTGGTGATACTTGGAGTGTGGGGAAGAACACTTAAGGTGCTGGTAACTGAAGCAGCGTTGTCTCCGTTCTCAAGAAACCCCCGTGCCCCCTGTACTATCTCTCTGACCCTGAGTGATTAGTCTTTAAGGATAGTATTACTGAGGCTTGAGAAAAATTTAAATGTTAAATTTTACATCAGATTCTCATTTTCTGAAAATATGTTCTATATCAGAAAGAAACCAAAGTGATATTAAAAAAATATGTCGACCTTATGTATATTTAGTTGCCTTGAAGCGTAAGGTCCAAAAGCACAGTTCTGAAGCGTGATTTGTTTTCATTACTACAGAATCACAGTTGTATTTGTAAGGAACTGTCAAAAATAATAGAACAGGGAGGTCGCTTCTCTATTCCTTTCCAACAATGAGTCTTGTAAAAGTGAATTCATTGTCCCCTGTAAAAACTGACAGTGTAGAGGAGTAACTTTATACTTCTGGGAGAAAACTTTTTTTTTCTGTATAAACTCAGGAAGGTTGATCTTCAGTGTGTTGGAGAAGTCCAAATCATCCTAATATATAAAACTGTTTTGCACAATGTGATTCATCATTTTATGTCTGGTGACTATTCTCCTAAGTAAATTCTACTCACCCTTCTTTTCCACACTAAAACATGAAATGCCTCCCCACTGTTATTTGGCTGTAATCTTGGAAATCCTAAATATCATCATTGCATTTGCCATCAGAGTTGTTTTCTCAGTAACTGGCCACTTTAATTTCTTTATGATGTAACATATATCTTTCCAGCCTTCACATAAAAATAAACCTCCAAGCAAATTTATAACATATGGTAAACAATTAACTCAGTTGAATCTTGGAGGATAGTTGAATTTCACAGCTTAAAGCAAACGCTAATGTAATCTGACTAAATCTTCTCATTTCATATAGGAAAAAACTAAGTCTTCGTCAAAGGTTTTTCTCAAGGTCACACACAACGAGATGTTGGCAGAACGAAGGTTCAAGGCCTAATTAATTCCGGCTGGTGGGCTTTGTGTGAGCCTGGAATGTTTCCTTTCCAGCCTATGTCATTCTCCTGCTCTAACTAGTAAGGGACCTGCCTTGCTTCCTGCAGTGCAAGGAAGAAGACTCTTCTCTCAGAAAGAATTCTGGAGTAAGAAAGCAGATCAAAATTTGACGCTTATTTATTATGTTTTCACTGGTGATTCATTAAATGAGAAACCAAGTCTGTCATTATGTTCAAGTAACATATCTGTGGGTACCCACATATACCAATATCTTTATACATTATTGTAGGTGAAAGATACATGGCACATGCTCATTTTCTTCAACATTTATAATAACTGTCTTTGTTTATTGTCTTTTATCATTTGAAATAAACCAACAAAAGAAAATATCATCATATTCCAAGGAGTTTAGTTGTTCTGTATTTTATAAATGTTTTGAACATGATGTCCAAAGTGTATACATATTTTTAAAATTTTCTTGTCTTGCCTCTCTTTTGGAATGAGTCACTTTAAGACCTGTCAACTCATCTACTATCTTTACCTGGAGTTCAGGGCTAATGTTTATCTTTAATTAGAGTGACAGATGTCCAGGTATGGCTATCCTAGCCCTGATTTTCATGCTAGTCTTGAAGAGTGAAGGTTATCTTACCCTTAGCAAAACATAAAATATGCAAGAGAAGAAATTTTCTTGCTCCAACCTTAAGATAAATCCTGTTGTTTATTCCCTCTTGGAGCCATGCGTTTTCCATAGTGTTTTCATGTCTTCAGCATCTTGCCTCCTGTTTTCTGGAGTAATTGAAATGGATTTATCCTTCAAGCTTCATGCTGCTCAAAATTCAATATTTGACTTAATTTTACTAGGATATATTCAAGTCTACCTTCATTTTGGTTTCAACTGACTATCCTAATTTAGAGTGTGCACAAGTCTTCCAGACTTAAACAGATTATGAGGATTAATTTAATGAAAGATTTTTGCTTTTTAAGGATTACTAAACTTATACTTCCATTAAAAATACGTCAGTGCAATTGTTTGTGTGTTGATCTTGATAATACAAATTTTTACAGAAGCTAAACTGTTTCACCTAAGAAAAAGGCTAACCTATTTAAACAGTTCTAGCTAAGGAACAGTTAATATATGTTCAAACTGTTTGTCAAATAAAATCTTCAAGTCTGATCCAGATTTGGGGTTCATAAGATGTCCAAAATGTCTGATTTCCTCTTAGTTATAGGCAGTTTGGTGTGAAAGAATATCGGTTTTGTAGTTCAAGGAACATGATTTTAAATTCTGCTACCAATCATTCAGGTAATGTGTCTTTGTTTCTTCATGTGTAATTTAAGGAGAGAATAAAGCCAAACTAAAATTTAGGCTCTTACATAATGAGTAATTACCAAATGTTGATGTAATCTTGAGATTGGGTACATCTTTCTGAAATGATTTTAGAAAGATTTGAATTGTTTTCTTTTTCCTCTGTGGAAAATCTTAAGTATCTTTTGAGTCCATCTCTGTTTCTCTGTCCCTACTCTTCCATTTCAGATCACCACTATACCTTCTTTGGATTAAGAAATAACCTCTTAAGCATCCTTTATACAATCTGATCCTGAACTATTTCTCCATATTAGCATTCTAGAAACAAAATATTCTATTAAAAATCCTTTAGTAGCTACTCCTTCAGGATTCAAACAAATAAGCAAAAACACTCTTATACCCAGCATTTGCCCATATTTTCTTTCTGTGCATTTTCTTCCATGTGTAAAGACACAGACTAACATAGACTAACAAATAGCTCACAACTTTCACACTAGTCCAGCTTTATGCACCCCCCGAGTTACCCAAGGGCTCTCTCTCTCTCCTCCCTGGTCCCTGGAATGCTAGCCCTCTCCCTCTCTGTGCAAGATGCACCCCAGTCACATAATCTTCAGAAGCATCATCATCATCATTATTATTATTATTATTACTATTATTGTATCACCGTGATCGTGAGCTACAGTTACAAAACTTTCACACTTGAGTTCAAGTCAGAAGCTTTGTTTAATCACGCCCCATCTTGGCTCTCTGCTCCTTCAGTAATGCTCTTGCCTGGAACCCCATTCTGATCTCCCCATTAGTTTGGAAACTTTTTCCATCTCCACAGGCTGAGCTTTCTAACATTTATTTTGCCCTTATCATCATACCCAAAATTTGGCACATTATCTAGGGTCAGTAGATAGGGATTTTAACAAATCAAATGGAGAAAATACTTTCCCTAGGATAATTTGTCTAATGGATAAAAAATTACAATCCCATGAGATATAAACAGTGATTATACAGGCGCATATGCTGCCTGAGCTTGTATGCTGCTTGCGCCCACGTGGCCAAGCACGTGTGTCGCCCGCATCTCCCCTCTTGAGATGTGTACTTTCATGCTTTCATACTTTTGTGTCCAAAGCTCGGTTATGTGTCGGGGCTTCCTCCACCCTTGGAGAAGCCTGCGTTCTCTCTTGAGTGCGTTATTCTTACTCTTCCCTCTCCCACTTATCCCTTCCTCCTTCCCTCAGAAACCTCTAAATAAAACCTGTTTACTTCAAAAAAAAAAAAAGAGTGATTATACAAACCTTTTACCTAGCACAGATCTTGCTCATAAAATATAATCAAATAGGGTCCAGGAGGATTGCTCCATGGCTTGGAAGCCAGTCTCATCTGCTGGGGGAAAGGCAGCTGGGATGGAGAAGACCCCACTAAGTAAACGATGGAGGGATCGCTCAGGATGGTAGACGCTGGAAATAGACTAGGAACCAAACATGATGGCCCCTTAGTACCTGTATTGCAAACCATAAGACCCAAAAGGAGAGAGAGAGTAAGAGGGAATGTGCCTGCCACAGAGGCGGGGGATGGGAAGGGGTGGGTGTGACGGGAGGGATACTGGGAACATTGGTGGTGGAGAATGGGCACTGATGGAGGGATGGGTACTCATTGTTTGATTGAAATGTAATCACCAAAGGCTTGTAAATCTGTAACTGTATCTCGTGGTGATTCATTCAAATAAAAAAAATTAATAATCAAGAAATGTTTGTAGGAGCTAGAGAGTTTAACTCATGTAATGGCTTTAATTACATGTAATGTGATACCCTACACGTACAAGGCATTGCATGGCCACCTAAGCACCAATGGGAGTGACCCTCATGGCCCCAAGACTTCATCATAAGGTCAAAGGGCTGGCCATCTGACCTGCATAGCAGAACTGATTGTTACAGGGAGTGGAGGCCAGATGACCCCACTGCCCTGCTCCCTGTCGTGGCTGGGGAAACCCCCCAAAAACATTGTACCTAATTCACTGACTACATACATGCCACTGTCTACTTGGATTAATATTCAGTCAGTTCTCTAAGCACTATTTTTGTTCCCACAACAATAAAACGAAGCAAGTCTAAAACAAAAATAAAAATGTTTTCCATGATGTTATTTGCTACCGAGCAACACTATCTCTCGTGCATGGGATTTCTTCTGTTCCACTGTTCTGAGAAAAAGACGGAGGTATTTCGCTCTTCCCAAGAGTCTCCCTCCCTGCCTGCTTTCCCACATGTGGCTCTGTGTAATGTGTGCAGGCAGTCACACTATCCCATGTGTGTCTGAGCCCGGGACCCAGAGCAACTGACTCCCTTGTAAGGTAATTAGGAAGCAGTAGGGGGCGGGCAGGAGAGAAAATCCAATTCACAGCTCACTGGAAAGCTCTGAAACAGTGTGGAGAGAGCTGAGATGGGAGATTAAATTATCTGTGAGCTCAACCTCTCTAAAACGATTTAGTCTAGCCACCTTTTATTTAGAAAACATGCAATGGATGTGAGGATTTAGCTTCAAGTTCTGAAGAGTTGGCAGCTAAGAGAAGTATCCTGAAACCACCTGGAAAGGACAGAATTTGTTTTAGGACACTTGCTATTGCAGGGCAACTACTGTAGAGGTTAGGAAGGAAAGGAGCACTGGGGACGTGCATGCACATAGCGATGCAGCCTGTCTTCACATGTGGGAATCTCAAATTTGATACTTGGCACTGCGTATTCTCCCAAACTCCAACATAAAAAGGATCCTGGTGTAATAAACTCCGCATAGTACATGCCAGATTCCATGGTCTTCTCAAAATAAGAAAACACATGGACTTAAGCCTTCTAGCAAATATAAACACACATCTGGTTAGCCACAAATATCCACAAAAAACACAGGAATCTAGATGCAGGCACTTTCCTCAGAGTTTTAGATTGCCACAGCAGAGACAGATTAATCTGCTGAGCTAACTGTAGAAGTAGATTAATCTTTGCTTATGGCTTTGGTGTTTGTTGACTAGAGAGTCATAAACCAAGCTGGAAATGCAATTAATTTATCAGGAAATATTTGTCAAATACTTGCTTTATACCAATGCTATTCTGAATGCCTGAATAATGTAGTTTAAAAAGCTCATATTTTGTGTTTCTGATTGTATTTGTAGCATGTCAGACTTATGACCTCGTAAAACTTATTCTAAAGGAGATATTCTAACCATATTCATTCAAACTAATTAATTAAATGAATGCGTACCTTTTTTTCAAAGGCGAGGGTAATGTCATATAGGAGGAATTACTACTGTGAAGAGAAATCAAAACAGGAAATTGGAATAGAGAGTGTGAAAATTAGGGATTAGGAGGATATTGGTCAGGTTGAGATGTTAGAAACGCTTTTGCTTAGGAAGGGAGCATCTGGGATGAATCTTGGGAAGAATATGCTTTTTATGAATATTAGAGGGAGGGACATTCTAGAGAGATGATAGAGGTGGGTTATAAAATAACGTAGGAATGATAAACAGGAACGAAATCACACAGAAGTGAGAGGCTTGGGTTTTATCCTCAGGACAAGGGGCCGCCATTGAAGAGATGAAGAAGGGGATGGTGGAAATCATGGGACAGTTTGAGGTCGGAGAGAAATGGACACCCCTGCAAGGAAGGCAGCAAAGGGAAGGAGGAAGGCGGGGAGCTCTGGGGAGGTCTCTTGTGAGGAGAATGAACTGTGAGAGAAGGGGAGCAGAGTAAGCCTTAGCCCGAACTGATGGAGAGCTGGTGCTGGAGTCCTTGTTTGCAGAAGCTCCGTGAAACTGTTGGAACTATCCATGTATGACGTCTCCTCCCAACCACAGAATATTATTGTCCAGAAACTCCTCGGCAATCCCTTCCCTTCACTGCTGTCACAAATAGCTCTCTGGGATTCCTTGGTAAAAGCCTTCTGGAGTGACTGTGAACCCGAAAGCTGAGAGGAGGCCCTCAGGAGTTACTTGCCTGTGTTAATCTAGCCTGCCCTGGAGTTCACCTCTGCTCTGAGTACTTCTTCCATCCCTGAAATTCAACTCCCGGCTCCGAGCTTCAAAACACAGTAACCATTCCTCTCTCATCTACCCTAGGATTCCGAATTCCAGGGCATGTCCAGAGTAGGGCAGCCTGGAGGATGTCCTAAAGATCTAAATATAGAGAGACTACGTGGTTGTTTTTTTTTCTCAATGGTTGTATATGGATGTGCTATTTTAGATTGTGTTGAATTCACATATTCACAGCACATGCGTCCCTCCCCAGGCCATGACTTAGAAGGAAAGTTTGAGAGTCCGTTTCCGGTTGCTTTCACCAGTCACCAAAATTGCTAGTTGCCTTTTTGCTTAATCTGTATACAGGAACTTTGGTTCTTGTATCCAGTACCTATAATCTATTGTCTCCAAGTCCCCTGCAAGTATGTGACTAACTTTGACACATTTTCCCCCTTTATTTCACTCAATAACCCTGAACCACCTGACCCATTCCATCTAAATCTTCTTGCATCTTTTTACAGTCTGTTTCTCTTTTAGGATTTTACTTACATTTCCTTTCTGCTCTATTTTCCCGTAGAAACAAAAAGATGCCAAATGTTCATTCAGTCTTTAAAGTAATGTAGAAGAAGTAAAAGGAAACTTGGAAAGATGAAATAAGGTTTAGCCCACCTGATATGCATTAATATATCAAACTTGTCACATTATTAATATGTTTTGATGTACGTATGTATTGCTGTTTTGGAGATTTACCTTTGCACAGAGTTGAACTGGGAAAAATCAACTGAGCCTAAAATAATCTTGCCATTTCCTCAAAAAAACATAAAACATGCATCTTACATTTATTAACCTTTATGTGTTTTAAATATCAGTTGTCTATTTCCCAGGGTTGGAAAATGTTGTACACATTAATTTCTCAACATCTGGGTTAATTTAATTTTCTTTTTTTTCATGTTTGGTCATAGTTTCATTGCTTTTGCCATAGACTAGGACAAGAAAAGGTATGGTTTGTTAATAGTGTTTTTAAATTACAGTACAAATAGGATATTTGGTTTTGATATAAAGGACTAAAATCAAAGAGAAAGACTAGGGAACTGGGGAATGGTACAGTAGGTAGAGCACTGACCCTGCACACGACTGACCCAGGTTTGATGACTTGCTCCTGAGCACCACCAGGGGTGATTGCTGAGCACAGAACCAGGAGTCAGCCCTGAGCACCACTGGGTGTGGCCTGACCCCCACTGCCCTCAAATAGAAAGATGGATGGTGGCCAGAGCACTTTATTTTGGCTTTTCTAACTTGAGGAAGGATGATGTTGAGAATGAGAAAGTCCAAGGGTAGGGAAGGAAAGTTTGAGGCATACTTGAAGTATGAGAATCTTGGAGACAAAGGTCCCACCTGAGCTTCCTGCTTTCCATGAAAAACTAGATACTGGGGCTGGAGTGATAATACGGCAGATAGGGCATTTGCCTTGCATGCAGCCGACCCAGGTTTGATTCCCAGCATCCCATATGGTCCCCTGAGAATCACCAGGAGTAATTCCTGAGTTCATGAGCCAAGAATAACCCCTGAGCAGTGCTGGTGTGACCCCCCCCCAAAAAAAGAAAACTAGATACTTTTAGTAGCACTGCACTGTAGCTCTGTCGTCCTGTTATTCATCGATTTGTTTGAGCGGGCACCGGTAATGTCTCCATTGTGAGACTTGTTGTTACTGTTTTGGGCATATTGAATATGCCACGGGTATCTAGAAAAGTAGATATCTTCTAATTAGATGCATTGCTTCTGCAAGGGTTAACCAAGTTCAATTAATGTTTTTAAATAGGGAAATGAGTTTATACATCTTAGAAAGGTAAAAAATTAAAATCACTCCTTTGGTTAATGGATAATAATTTTTTATATAAATAAGAGGATTAGATAAATAATTATTGTGCTGCTTCTCTTATGTTAAGATTCATCCATAACAAGAATAATCTTGTTCATATGGTGAAAATGTCTTGCTGGGCTAGAAAGCATAAGGAAAGCCCAGATGACTCAGTCCCTGCCATGCTGAAGCTACTCCCAGAACTGAACTATCAGTATCCCCTGAGCACTAACAAGAGTGACCCCCAAGAATCCAAAGGGAAAAGAAAAGTCGACAAATTGTAAATGGAAGGTCTTTGGGGAAATAGAGATTTGTTTCTAGCCAAGAGCCATGTAGCAAATACTGAAATAATAGAAATGAACAACTACCTGTCACTGTGCCTTCCTTACAGAATCAGCCCCGCTGGGGCTGGAACAGTATCACAGCGGGTGGGTCATTCTCTCGCACCCGTTATAGTCCCTGAGTACCACCAGGAGTAACTTGAGTATGCAGAGTCAGGAGTAACCCCTGAGAATCGCCAGTGTGCCACAGAAACAACCAAACAAATCATTTCCAATAAGGACTAAAGGATACAACAGTCCCTGAAGAATAGGCGATTTCTGAGACAGTAAATATTCTGGAAAATTGGCAGAGGGAAATCTCGCTTCCTAAGTTGACAAATAGATGGGCTATTATAGGGAAACTTTGAATATCGAGGGTTTTAAGGTGGGAGGAACTGTTTCCTCTGAGAACAGATAGCTCTCACACTGCAGTGTGTTACTGGTCCCTCCAAAATAATGTAATATTATACTGGGGTAGAGAGGAAAGGTAAGCTGTTTCCTCTCTGTGCATGAGAAGGGTGGAGAGAACATTGGATTTGACATGGGAAACGAGGTACCTAGTGTTAACTGTGACACTAATTAGCCGGGGAGTCCCCAGTATGAGAAATATTTCCTCAGACCATAACTTTTATTATTTATAGATGAGTACATTGTGCCAAATTATTTTTTAAATCCTGGGGTGTTTTCATGGCTTCCATTTCTCCTACCTTTTCTTTGTGCTTTTTTCTAAAGGCTCAAATACTACATTATTTAAGGTATGTTCCCTAGTAGTTTTTTTTTTCCCCCTGTCTCCCTCCCCTCTGTCTGTTTCTTCAATATATGGGGTAGGAGCTTACTCAGTAAGTCAGAAGGGAAGAAGGAAGAAAATTAGACACAGGAAGAGTTTATATCCCCCTCTACAAGAAACTTAAATATAGCCGCCACCGCCTTGAAAGGAAGAGTTTATGTCCAAACAGCCTTTCCCAGACAAGCGCCGTGCTTTTTTGCCAACAGAATTAATTTTAAACTGAAGGCAGTAGCCAGTTAAACCAGAGTCGGCCCTGGAAACAGCTGTGAGTAGCCAAGACCAGTTACTTATAAGGTACTGTTTTTCCTCATTGCAATCTCCTTCAGGCTTCATTTGTTCGGGGCACAAGTCATCTGCCTTGCTTTGACCTTCTCTCCCTCCACCTTACTTCTAGACAGACACTTCACGGGGTCTTCTCTGCTGCCCTGGGTCGGAGGCTGCTGGAGCTGAAGCCCCGATGGCCTTTCCTTTGTGTTCTGGCCCCGTGGTGGCTGTTGTTTCATTGTCCAGCAGCCTCTCACTCTGTGCCTGTGTTGACTTTCTTCTGGGCGGCTTTTGTGCTGCGGGCTTGCTGTTGGCTCGAGAGGGAACTGCCTTTTGCTCTTCCAGGGTGCAGAGAGCAGGGCAAAAGCATCTTCAAGTTCAAGTATAAAACCAACGAGGAGCCAATCAGTGAATGAGCCGGGGTAGGGCAGCCGGGCTCAGCCAGGGCCACCTCTCACCGCCCCCTCGCAGCGGGCTGGATCTAGCCTGGAAATCTCATTCTGGATTTAGGGGTTTACCTCGAGTTTGCTTTTCTACTTCCTTGCTAATTGGAACCTTTCATTCCCTGCACTCTCACTAATTAAAAATTATCTGGTAAGCGTGCTCCTTTGTTCTTGTTTAATGAAGTTTATCTTGCTTACGTACCTTAAGGGGACAAACATTTCTAAGAATAAAACTATTTTCAAATCACTGAGCTATGGAGAGACTCTGGAGCAGAGCGAGTGCCAGGGCCCAGGGTGGCAGTGGAAAGGACGCCCCCCCCCTCCACCCCGCATCCAGCTGTCACTCCTCCCCCAGAATCCCAGCTGACTGAGGTGCACTTAATAGCTGCTGGTTAATAAATGATAGTGGAAACAGCTAAGGAGTTATACATGTGTGGACTTTGGAAGCAAAGGTTTCATTGGTTAACACTGAAGACTCAAGTTTTTAGACAGAATCTTTTAGAGGGTTATCTCTGCGACTGCTATGCATGCTGATTTATCCGGGGAGCCCCAAAATCCAGCTTAATGCTCTTACCCAGATTCTTATCATAAGTACGGATGGTAGAATTACCAGAGGTACACAGGATAGATCATCCAATAAAGTCAGAATATTTGGGGGGCTACTTCTCTAGTCAATACTACAATTATTTCTTATGGCCAAAGGCCATATACACCCTTTAATGCAGTCCTATGTTTCTGAGACTTGTCTTATTATTATTATTATTATTCATATGGAAAATTGACTTCTTACTATTGTATGCTCTTTGATATCCTCTAACATTTCTCTAAAACTTCAGTATCGCCATTAAAATTATTTTTGGGGTGCTTCCACAAGAAAAAGTAGATGATCAAAAATGTTAGGAATTAAAAGCTATAACTTTATCTATGGACCCAAGAGATTCTTTTATGAGAAAAACGCCCATGGTAAAGTGCAGAGACGGTGACATCTATTTTAGGTGCTCGGGAGATTTTTGATTTGTGTCCAAGTTCTTAGTTATGCTCTGTAGTGGCAGTTGCCATGGAAGTGGCCATGCGGTAAGTCAGGCTTTGCTGCATCTGATACAGAAATGTTGTTTGTTCTCCTTGTTATAAAGTTACTGGACGTATGTGTCAAGGAATTAGTGACTAACCGAATCCCAAGGGTGAGACTTCATCAAGTTCTAAGAATTCCATCTAAGTCCATTCACACATAAACATTTGATGTACATGCATTTCTGGGGAATAGCTTAATTTGCTCTGTGTGAGACTGTGTGTGTGTGTGTGTGTGTGTGTGTGTGCGCGCGCGCACACACTGTGCATCTCAGACTAAAATGAGTCATTGGTTCTTCCGTAATCTTGCTAATGCTGGATACCATTTTTGTTACTCACATGCCACACCTAAAAAAAAAATAAAATGAAAACTGGATGAATTAAGCATATGTATAGCAGTAACTAAATCCTGGGCAATTCTAAATTCCAACTTTAAGTATAGCTCTTGCTCATTTTCTTTTTATCAGAGTTGTATTTATTTTTTTGTTTGTTTGGGGGCCACACCCTGAAGTGCTCAGGACTTACTCCTGGCCCTGCACTCAGGGTTCATGACTGGGGTTGGGGGATCATGTGTGGTGCTGGGGATCGAGCCTAGGCTGGGCATGAGCAAGGCATGTGCGTTAACTGCTGCTCGGTCTCTCTGACCCATCTCAGGGTTTTATTTACAAATACACTGGGAAGGCCTTTTGTAATAGAGACTCTTTTTTATCAAGTTATCTTTAAAATACAACTTTTACCTAATCACTATGGCAATTGTTTCTGGTTGTCAAGCATCTTGTGGTGCATTTGATAAACTTTCGTGGGATGGGGCACCACCTGTACAGAGATTGGCACGAGTACCAGGATTCAAACTGGGCTCTCAACCATACAAGGCCTGAGAGCCAGACTTTGTCTTATCTCTTGTTTGAAACAGGGGATTACTGCCTTTTTCTCTGCAACAGTGAGTTTGGGGCCTATATGCTTGGAGTATTGTCTAAAAACTCAAAATTTTGCTCAATTTGTCCCTTATTTAAGTTAAATGGCTTAGTGGGGTGTGTGTGTGTGTGTGTGTGTGTGTGTGTGTGTGTGTGTGTGTGTGGCCATACCCAGTGATGCTCACTGCTTCCTCTGGCCCAGTCCTCATGGGTTACTTCTGGCAATATGATCACAGATCACTCCTGGCTCGGGGGACCCTGGGCAGGGCTAATGATTGAACTTGGGTTGGCTGTGTGCAGGGCAAGTGCCTTACCTGCTGTACAATCCCTTCCGCCCAGCCACTGAGTTATTTTTAAGTGATATGCTATTAAATTATGACTCAGTTCTTTAAGTTCAAAAGTATTATTTGAAGTTTTGAAGTAACATTTTTGTGTACAATAATTGGATCAAAGTAAAGTTTAGCCAAACATTTTTTGTTAAGGATGGTTTTACCAAAATTCAATTTTTTGCTATTTAAGAAATTTGACATGTAAAGTCGTGTATATTTTACCATGAAATACATATAACCACAAGGGCTGAGCTGAAAATTCCTAAAACTTCAATGTCATTGTGAGTATCTGGTTAGGGAGGTTTCAGTGTAGAAAGATACCCGTTAAGCAAGGAGGGCGAGATAAGAGTGAGATTGACTCATGCAATAGTAGCCCCGGCTAATCCCATAAAAGGATCATTCCAAGCAGGACTCCTCAGAAACCCCCAGAAGACACAGAAGCCAGCTCTTCTGAACTAGAATTCAGTGAACAAGATTCACAACTTCCAAAGGCTATCAAGCTAATTGCTGTAAACTGTGGACAGCGGAGAGAAGCTGCCAATATTTCTGACACTGAGAAAGAGATTGTTACTTTGTTCTCAAAATAATTCACAGTTACTTCATTTTCACTCAGAATCTTCGAGGAAAGAAAAGATGATGAAAACGAGTCAAATATGTCCTTACATGTTTATATTTGATTAATGTATAAATTGACACTTCTAGACAGTTTAAAGGCTGGAGCAATAGTACAGCGGGTAGGGTGTTTGCCTTGCATGCGGCTGATCTGGGTTCGATTCCTCTGCTCCTCTCGGAGAGTCTGGCAAGCTACCAAGATATCCCGCCCACACAGCAGAGCCTGGCAAGCTCCCCGTGGCATATCCGATATGCCAAACACAGTAACAAGAAATCTCATAATGGAGACGTTACTGGTGCCCGCTCGAACAAATTGATGAGCGACGGGATGACTGTGACAGTGACAGTGGCAGTTTAAGAGGTGTTATAGTGAAATATGAAGGGTCCCTCTATACATCCGAGTCATACAATTCAGGTTTGTTGATAAGTATAGGATCCAGTTCTTAAATTTAAAAGATACAAACAAGACTCTGAGCCAGTGTTTATACTTTATTGTTAAAATATTTGTTTTATTTTTCCATATCTTGCTATGAAACTGGAGCGATAGCACAGTGAGTAGGGCGTTTGCCTTGCACGTGGCTGACCCAGGTTCGATTCCTCCGTCCCTCTCGGAGAGCCCGGCAAGCTACCGAGAGTATCCCACCTGCACGGCAGAGCCTGGCAAGCTACCCGTGGTGTATTCGATATGCCAAAAACAGTAACAAGTCTCACAATGGAGACGTTACCGGTGCCCACTTAAGCAAATCAATGAATAACAGGACAACAGTGCTATGACAGTGCTATGAAATACTTAAAATGCTAGTAAGTTTCACGTACAGTAAAATCGTTATCAGTGAGCCATGGTTTGGAATTGTCAGTTGCCATGAATAAAAAGTATGAGGACATGCATGTTCATTTTTCTGTACACTTCTTTTTTTAAATTTTTTATTGAATCACCATGTGGAAAGTTACAAAGCTTTCTGCTGTGCCTATTTTCCTAAAGATACTGTATAATCCATAATACTTTTGCTACAAACATATGCTATATCTGTTATTATTTTATTCAGAAAAATGTTATTATTATTTTAATGAGAATGACAACTCATCAGGCAAATGTTACTGGGGGTGCTTGTTTGTTTGTTGTTTTGTTGGGGGTGGTGCATACCCAGTGGTGCTCAAGGGTTATTCCTGGCTTTGCACTCAGAAATTAGTCCTGTCAGTGCTCCAGGAACCATATGGGTTGCTGGAGATCAAACCCAGTTTTGTCAGGTTCAAGGCACACACCCCACTTGCTGTACCATCGCCCCAGCCCCTCTTTTCTAGATGTATCTCTGTCTCTATATAATGTGATATCAATTGTTTTCATTTTATTTTCGGAAATTGATTGTGTGATGGACATTTGAATTCTACCTCTTTCCTTTTCCGTGATATTGGAAGTGTCTTTGCCTAGTTCAGGACACTCAGCTGCTGTATAACCTTCTATTCAGTGGCCGTGTGGCACATAACAGAACATGTGTCCCATTGTTAGGGACCTATGTTGTTTCAGTGTGCTTTCTCATGAACTATGTAAGGATACGTGTTTGCATATATGTATTGTTCTGTTTACCTTGCAGTCGTATAGAGTTAGAAATCAGCAAGTTCAAAGCCCTCTTGTACAGAGTAAGAGAACTAAACCCAGAAATACTATTCTCTAGCCCCCAGTCTTAAGTTCATCCAGCAGAAGTGTTGACTGGGTGATGAATGTATTTGGGGCCAGGGGTGAAAGCATAATTTCCTTCTGTCTGAGTAAGAGGTCAACCATGTACCCTATTCTATGAAACTCCCCAGGGAAATAAAGAGTTCTCATACTGGAAGAAAGAACTCGCACTGCCATGCCAAAAGTCATTATTACACAAGAGGTGATAAACATATCAGAGCTATGGGAACATTTTTGCAAAGCTGTCATTTTGTTAATGAGTATCTGCTAAAACATTTCCCGAGCCACTGTTGTTTATGGAACTTTAAAAGAAAGTATTTACGAGCAATGCTCCTCGTTTCCTCTGCCATGAAGCTCGTTTGATGCGTCTTTGTCTTTTCCTCAGCTGAACCCTTGTTCAGTTCTCCGCTGCACAAGACAAACACTCAACCCTCTCTATCAAGTTCTGTCTTCCTTTTGCCCAGATGAATGTGTGTTTTGGGCCTCAGTTTCCTCATCGTTCCCTAACTCTAAACTCTTTTCTATTTGTCTGTTTATTTCTACCACAATACTGACGTTACCACTTACATGTCACTAATGATTTCTTTATCTTGATGCAATTAAATATTAACCCCAACAGAATGTATCCCTCTCCCCACTGCTGCTGTTTCTAACACTGTTTACATCATGTTCTTCTTCAACTTTTATTTCTGGCTTTTTTTGACATTAGGGATCTTGTACGAGTCTGTTGTTCTGCTCTTATTTCTTGCACTCTCGTTAGAAGGTGACTGTTTCTTGCCAGCTCTGTGCACTGAGTGTCTATTTCTTTCTCTTTTTCCCTTTTCTTTGTTCCTTTGAAGTTTACATCCAATCCTATGGCTTTAATTTAAAGATCTTTCTAGTTTGCAAGGCCTCTTCTAACATACACCGTGTATGAGTTATAATCAGAAGTTCCCTTCTTCTTGGGCACACAATTGTATCTTTGACTTGGAAGAACCTCAACTTGACCTGTTGGCTATCTGGGACCCTATATTGCTCAGGACCCTGTACTATCCCAGGCAGGGGAGCCGTTAAACACCACACTGTTTATTTAAATCAGTCCTTTACCTTCCATCTCCCTTCTCACTTCCTGTACAACAAAGTGACACTTTTTTTTTCATCGAAATTTTAAATTTTGTGAGTTACAATATTATATAACTTTGGATAAAGTTATATTGGTTCATGCTTCTTCAAGCATAAAGCTTCATGCTTCTTTATGTGTGTAAGCTTTCACCAAGTTTACCAAGTGATAGTCGTTGCAGAATTTTAAAACATGCTGGGGCCAGAGATACAGTACAGCAGCTAGGACACTGGCCTTGTATGCCGTGAATTGGTGTTTGATCCCCATCACCCTATATTGTCCCCTGAGACCTCTGGAAGTGATCTCTGAATGCAGAGCCAGGACTAAACCCAGACTACAGCCAAGTGTGGAGCAATAATCAAGCCACCTCCACCAACAAAAACTCATATATTCGCCAGGGCGAGGAAGACAGCTAGCTAAAGGGTCGGGGATGAGAACCATAAAGTAGTATTGAAACACACAGGTTGGAGATGGCCCCTGGGAGACTTGAGCACTATTTGAGAGCCCCCTCCACAAATGGTGCATGTCCCTAGATTTTCGTTCTCTTCAATCCCATAGCTATCTAAGGTCTTTGCAGATATCTAAGATCTTTGCATTTCATTGAACCTTCTAATAATTCAATTTACTCTCACTCTCTTTTCACTGTTCTCCTCTCCACTCTTAACTATTCCAGTCCACCATGCTGCTGGCAATTATAAATTTTAATTGAGCACAATTTATATGTTCCTCTGATTTTCTGTGAAACTCTACTAGATGGCTAGGAACAAGACCGTGGATTTGAATTTCAAGAGTTGAGATCTGGCACATTTTAGATTGAGCTTGACCAGTTGCTTAATACTCCTAAGTCATCTTCTCATGGGAAATAAGGGTACTTTAATAAGGGTTGGCAAACTCTCAGTAGTCAGAGCACTTGTTTCATATGTGCCCAAACTGTGTCCACCCTTGGTTCAACCATCTGGTATCCTGAGAACTTGGGGCTTGGTCTGGAGCCCATGAGCACTGCTGGGGTGACCTTTGTGGCCCCTGATGGCAGGGCCTAAGGAACACTGCATCCTCAAGAATTAGCATTGAGCCAGTTTGCTGACTGTTGCTGGGATTAGACCTCACGTCTCCTGAGCACTGCTTGGGAGGCCCCCAAGAAGCAAAATATACTATTAATATGCTACTAATGGCTGCTACAATGCACCAGCCAAAGTGCTCATGAATTGTCTCATGTGCTCCTTTATTTAGTATTCAAAAGAGCACGTTAAATTAAATTCATTCTAAACATTCTGGGGAAAAAAAGGGAATTCAATCCAGTTAATTACATATCTTCCAGTTTATTTGCATCTACACTAAAGTTTAAATCTGATCAGATCAATGACTTTGGCCCAATCTGAGGTGATAATAAACCAAATGCGAATGGAAATCTGTTTCACTTGGAGATGGCCACTTCCTTCCCTATTTGTTTTTTTCTTTATTTTTTAAACTTTAAAAATTTTTATTTATTTATTTTTATTTTTTGGACTGGAGCGATAGCTCAGTGGGTAGGGCATTTGCCTTGCACGCAGCTGACCCGGGTTCGATTCCTTCATCCCTCTCGGAGAGCCTGGCAAGCTACCAAGAGTATCCCGCCGGCAGGGCAGAGCCTGGCAAACTCCCCTGGGTATATTCAATGTGCCAAAAACAATAGCAGCAATTCTCACGATGAAGACGTTAATGGTGCCCGCTCGAACATATCGATGAACAACAGGACGACAGTGCTATTTATTATTTTTTAATTTTAATGAATCATCATGAGATACATTTACAGACTTACAGACTTTCATGATTGCATTTCAGTCAAACAATGTTCAAGTGCCCATCCCTCCACCAGTGCCCATTCTTCACCCCCAATGTTCCCAGTATCCACCCCCCAGCCCCTACCACCCCATTTGTTATTTTCTTATTTTCATCTGCTTTTTTTTATTAAGAAAGGAGAGCAAGGAAAGTAGGAGAGTGTTTCTTCTTCTATAATAACAAGTAAAAGAAGCCACTGTTCTTATTTCCTGCTTCTGAGTGCTTTTTGTTAAAAAAAATCTTTCAAACACAACTTTGTAATGCAAAGTAAATAAACAAAGTGGCCCAGAATCTAGCCTATGTTTTTAACAGTTTGCCTCACATGCAGACAAAATTTCTTTCATTTTAGGATTCCATGCAGTGACATAGTCAACTTGAAGTGGAAATGCTCCAAAGTAATGTCTATGACTCTGAGATGCCAGGAATATTATTTCATCCCAATTTTATCCTAGACTCATAGGTTTATTTAGTTTTTCTAAGTCAACATACGCCTGTCACTTTGGGTAGATAAACTGACCATTTGCCCTTGTCTCCAACATTGGGTTTTGAAAGCTATTATTAGTATCACCACTAATGTTTTACCCCCAGGGACTGTTATTTATGTCAGAACACGGACTCTTTTTTAGCATCAAAGAGTTGTGTGACTTACTTTCTGTTCTTTATTAATTAATCAGTTACAAATGAAAGTCACATAAATTTTACAGTAAGAGAGTGCAGTGGAATCTTTAAAATCTCCTATGCTGGCCCCCACATATTTCAGATAAACCAGTCCAAACCCGCTAAGGGACTTAGCAATGATCACAAAGTTGAGCCTAGCATTTATTTCCTCTGTGAGAACATACTTTGCAGTGATGGTTTCAACTTGTTAGAATACTTTGCATTGAAATATCTCAAAATCACAACAGAAATAGACTTAAGAGTCACTGTCCTTCTCCCGCCCCATTTTAGCGACCGTAAGAATAGCTGGGATCCATGGTGTATAGAAATACCCGCCCACTTTTTTTCTTTGAGGAGCTTTGTTTTTTTTTTTTTTTTTGGAGAGAGCCTTCCAAGCACTGCTGCCTTTGAACTTCTCTAGCTCCCAAAATGGAAATAAGTGGAATATATAACAAATAAAATAATGAAATATTTATAAATCATCCCCAAAGGCAATCCTTATGTTCAACAATGTTCTCTGAAGTGAAATCCACCTCCGTATCAAAGATACACTTGGACATTTCAAAAAGTAGTAAAATTACCTTATGAAAATTTATGATATAAAATACAGCCTCTCTTATGCACATATTGGAAAAAATGTCTCTGGATGAGTAACTTGTTAAGCACGAATATTCTGCTCCTTCCCCTCGGGGTTATCAGTATTTCATTTAAAATTCTTGGCTTTAGCATTTTTCTGAAGTTACTACTTGGTGCTTCCTGCCACATGTACATTCACCTTGGCTACTGTTCCCCAGCCTGGTCTTTCTGGAAATCTTTCCCTTTCCTGAGAGGGTCTCGCTGACTTCATCCCCACCCTTTACCTCTCAAAACTCTCTACCACACTTTCGCCGTTTTGCTTTTTTAACTTCTTAAGAGTCCACTTCCCTCACAACACTGAAAGCTTCTTGAGAATGAGAGTTTTATCTTAGACGCTTGCTTGGTCACTGCTTAACGTAGGGGCTGTGCTAAACAGTGTGTATAAAGTTTAAGGATCCAAGACTGCTCAAGGTTGGCTCCCTTGCAAACACCACATTTGGCTGTCACAAAATCCTGTGTGCCTCTCAGTATCTGTATTGCAAACCATAATGCTCATAGGGGGGGGGGAGAGAGATAGAGAGAGGGGGGGAGAAGGGAGAGAGGGAGGGAGAGAGAGAGAGAGAGAGGAAAGAGAGAGTGAGAATGGGGGAAATTGTCTGCCATAGAGGCAGGGGGAGGGATGGGATGGGGGAGGGGATACTGGAGACATTGGTGGTGGAAGATGTGCACTGGTGGAGGGATGGATGTTTGATCATTGTATGACTGAAACTAAGACATGAAAGCTTTGTAATTGTATCTCACAGTGATTCAATTAAAAATAATAATAATTATTATTATAATATCTCAAAAAATCCTGTGTGAAATAAGGTACTTGAACTTATAGAGCTGATTGTTATATGGGATACCTGGTTAGCTGGAAAGAATAAATACACAAGCAAAAGAATGTGAACTTGCCCCTTTACCCCCTTCTTAAGAAATAGTCTAGGAGCTAGAAAGATGGCATAGAGGGAAGGGCACTTGCCTTGCATGTGTCCAAGCTGGGCTGGATCCCCGACACCACGTATGGTCCCCTCAGCTCTGCCAGGAGTGACCCTGAAAACAGCTAGAAGTAAGCTCTGGCACCAGCGAGTGTGGCCTCAGACTGAAAGTAGACAAATGAATAACAAAATCGTTTAAGTTTTTACTCCCCATATATTTTATTTCATCTTTATTTTGATTTCATAATAAAATCAGATAACCATCCTGGTGTTTTATTAAACTTCATTTATCTTAGTTTTTTCACCATTTGTCATAGTTTCATTAGTCCTTTCATGATATAGAGAATTGTAATCAGCCCTGATGTTCAAGAAAGTTGTGATACCTACTCCAATCTCAATTATTTTACAACAAATATTGACTTCAGGGGAAAAAAAAGATTATTTAGGGAAAATAAACAGCTTTAATAGTTTTGTTCTCGATATCCTTTGGGTTTCAAAAGGCTAACACCATAAATCCTCAAGATTCAAAGTTCAAATTATAATATAAACAACAACATCTTGTTTATTTTTAAAATGATCTCCAAGGAACAGAGCAGATAATGATTCTCATGGGAGCAGGGAAGGGATTTTAAATGAGGGATAATCCTAAGGAACAAAAGGACCCTAGCTGCTAAGAAGATGCTGAAGTTCTGAATAAAGTTTTCATATTCTGCAACTCTCTGCTCACGGCATAGTTCATGGAAGGTAAAACTGAAAACTTCGATAAGTGAACGGTTCTCAGAGCAGAGGCGTGAGGAGTCTGTGAATCACTTCCTCTGTAAAGTACACGGGGGTCATAAAACTAGAGCTGCTTCATAGCACTGCTCTGCATGATAGCAGGTCATTAGCAATGTATGGTTTCTCTGCAGATAAATTCAGAACTGCCCCCAACGTTTTCCCATGACCCCAGTGCAGCTAGGAGAAGAAGAGAAAGAATAGTAAGAAACCCACCCTAAAGTTCTAGGAGTTAAGGCAATGAAGAGTTAGTTGCAGAGTCTGTGGACAGAGGTTAAAGAATATATCTATAGATAGATGATAGATAGATAGATAGAAAGATATGTATATATATACACACATATATATATTACAGGTATGACATATATATGCGTGTGTGTATATATATATATCACATAGCCATCACATAGCCATCATTATGGAAACATGGAACCCAAACTACAATAATTAATCTTTAAAATGTGTCTGTTAAGGAGGCAGGCTAAAGGAGGGGTTAGGGGTAGGAACCTGGGGACATTAGTGAAGGGAACTTGATTCTCATGGTGCAATTGGAACGTTGTATACCTGAAAGTGAAGTACGAACACAGTTGTTAAATCATGGTGTCTAAATTTAAATATGTATTAAAAAATATAACACAATAGAAAAAAAATTAAAGGACAGACAGGATCAAAATCTCTCACTGGCTTTCCTGAGGGGCTTACCATTTGTTCAAAGACTATAGGCTAAATTTGGACTCACCAAGAATTTCCTATGAAGGGCCCAGTCTTGAATTATTGACTTACTGATGTGAGAATTTTCCAAACTCATAGTCTATTTTAGTTCTCACTGTTCCTCTGGGACATCTGTGGAATTTCTTGATTTCTTGGAGCAACTTGGTAGCAGTCTGGGGATGGTCCAGCTTCTTACTCCCCAGTGTATGGGTGGGAGAGGGCAGGGGTGGGGAAGCTAAATGCTCCAGTGAACTTGAGCGTAGGGATGAAGCAGGACCTTGTCAGGGTACACAGCAAAAATGCAGTCTCTGAGCAAAATATCTCCTGTGCACGGTCAGGCGTGACATTGCTGAAGATGAACATTGAGGTATGGATTCCACCAGCAGGCAACATCGGGAGCATGCTAAAGTCAAATTGACATCCAGCCAGTGAGCTACAAGAGCATGGTGGCAGCCACTCAAAGAGTCAAAAGACTTCTGTTTCCAGGGGAATCAATCATGGGACTGGCTGGATTTCAGAGATAGGATGTAAGTTGAGTGAAATGGAAAACAAGATACAGGCTCCATGAGCAACTGACATCAGCCACTAGCTGGGAACTAAGATACCTAAAAAGGAGAAAATAAGAGCTGGAGATTTGGCTCGAATGGAAAGACTAAACTCAGGCATGTGAGAGACCCTGAGTTTGAAGGCCAGTCCCCAAAGCACCCCCTGCTGCTGAGACCTGAGGTGACCACTGGGCACTGCAACACTGGGGTGAGCATGGCTGTGAGTAGCCCCTCTAAGTTACCCACTGGAGGAGAATCCAAAATCTGATGCTAGAGAGCATGGGACCAGGACTAAATATAGCAATGAGCCACATGATAGCAGAGTGAAGCAGATTCGAAGTACTGGTAATCAGAGCTAGCCAGGAATCCTGTAGGGTTATGCCTAGTCTGAATTTTGTATTAAGAAGATTACTAGAAGATGGTAAATTGGTGCAATCCATTTCAATAATATAGAACTCCCAGAATTGGGTACGCTATCCCCCTTTTTGAGATGCAATATTAAGGATACTTCCAAATACCCTTGAGCAGTTCTATCGAGTCGAAGGAATAATTTTTCTTTCAAAGCTATTGGGATTTTTATATAATCTTGCTAAATATCTTATTAAAATGTTTTATTACCTGAGTGTGAGACATTTTTCAATGCCTTGGTTTTATTTTCTCTTGACTTTTCTCAATAACTCCATGAATTTGAGATGTTTTGGAAGGTACAAGAACCATCTTCATGAATTGCATGTGCTGGTGGTCCATAGTTTAAGAAGCAATATTTGAGGTCATCTAAATGCCTATAGAAATTTGGCAACTCGTTCACCACGTTGCGCCTGTCAGGTTTCTTCTTGCTCGCCAAGTAGTAGCAGAAGTTTCTCGTACAATGTATTTTGTTAGAAGCTACATAGGGGTTGTCATAACCATGACATAGACCAAAACTTAGACACGTTTGATTCTGAATTCAGGACCTATTTCATTGAGTACTTTTAATTGGTGGACATGCAAGAACACTGGGGACCCCTCAGGGTGCTCAGGAAGCCCAGGGATCCCTCCCGGTCATTATCCCCAGTCAGACATGTGGTTTCTGAGAGGTCATGAGATTGTGGCACTACTCTGGCTCAGAGGCTGGGAATCACTCAGGTATTTGCAATTATTCTGGCAATGCTCAGAGAACATATGGTGCCAGGGATGAAACCAGGGACAGTTGCATGCATAGCATGTGCATTAGCCCCTGTACGATATCTCTGGCTCATTAACTGCCTTTCATTTTTATCATATCAAAATTTTTCATTGTGATTTAATTTTATTGACATGGATGCCTCTTCCAAAATATGAAAATGGTTTTAATTTATACCGGAAAATAGCCAAACCAATGGTACAGCAGGGATGACACTTGCCTTGCATAAAGCCAACCTGTGTTCTATCCCCAGCATCCGACATGGTCTCGTGAGACCTTCCAGAAGTGATTCTTCCTGAGTACAGAGCCAGGAGTAAGCTCTGAGCATTGCTGGGTGTGCCCCCCCAAACACAAAAGAAATAAATATACCTGAAAATATTTGTCTATGTTTTTGTTCTTTTCCTAGTTAAATATCTCTCTTTATGGTACATTAGAGAACAATTACAGGCTTTTGGTAGAATTAAAAAGAATGTTTAGGATATTTACAGTGTCTCCTTTAGAATTGGAAGCTGGGGGACTTGCAGTTATCACATATGGGAAAGATTTCCATTGCCTGACTGAGCGCTAGTTTGATGTAGCATAAATGGCATTTTCAAGAGCTCCAGTTTCCCAGATTTTCCATGGTTACAGTATATGCTCTTGTCTCTACCGAGAAATATGCTAGTCTAGGGAATAATGAATAAGTGTTCTTTCAGGCACTGTGGTCATCGTCTTTTGTTTTTAGCCAAGTTTAGTGTGACTGCTTCACATATGATTTTGCTCTTCGTGAACTAGATTGGAAAAAATGAACACCTGGTTTAAAACTAAATGTACCAGTCACATATTCATGAACCAGTAAACTTTTGTTGTAGCTAAAGTCTGTTAAGAGCAAATAACAGGTTTGTTTAATGTATTGAGGGTCTAGCACTAGCCAGAATTTTGTTGTGGTTTACCAGGATTTTTTTTTTAAATTTAATTTCATTAGTTTGGCTTTGTTTGGGAATCATAGCTGGCTGTGCTCAGGGTCTCCTCCATGCTCTGTCCTTGGGGGTCATGAAATACCAGATTTGAATCTGGGTCTCCTGAAAACAAAGCATGGACTTAGCCCACTGGGTTATCTCTTTGACCCCATTTATCAGTTTCAACCCAACAAAAGAATAAGAAATACTCTATGAAAATATGATGAACTAGTGTAGGAAGCAAATCAACTTAAGAAAGCAAATCTAATTGGAGCTAAATTTGGAGTATTTTTGCAGAATTCTTAAATATTTCTAAATTAGCCTTAGTATGTTCGGTATTATAAATTCTGCTAATGTAACTGATTCAGTTAGAATATAAACATTTATCTAAGGGTTCAGATAGAGCCAATAATGTAAAATATGACTTTACCAAAAGCCATGTGACATGACCCCAGAAAATAAATTATTTGAGTTCAAATGTTGTTATGAATTGTGTTGACCAATTATTTCTTGTGCTTTGCTCTCCACACAAGCAGACACTTTCCCTTTGTCTTAAAGCCAGTCGTGCTCATGAAACCAATGTGCTTTGGCCAGTGCAGAATGCGCAGAAGCGATGTGGCTTTCTCCCAGGGGCCGATTTCTCTTCCATTTTCCAGATCATCATGTGTTCTTTCTACTAATCTGAGACTTCACACACAGTAGGATTCATGAATGACTGTGATGATGAGCTGAGAGTCATATTAATATACAACAAATAGCAGTGTAAGGCAGAAATAAATTTGTTATAAAAGTCACTGTTAGGGCAGCATTATTTAGTATCCTTTATCTGGTACAAATATGGATAGGTAAAGAGTATAAGAAACACAATCTATTAGGGCTGGAGTGTTAGTTCAGCAGGTCAGGGTTGTGTGTGGTCAACCCAGGTTTGATCCCTAGCACCCCATAGGGTCCCGGACCCTGCCAAGTGTGATCCCTGAGTGCAGAGCCCGAGTAATTCCTGGAGGGTGTGGCCCCTCCAAAAAAGACAAAAGGCTCACAGTGTCTTGATGGAATGGAGATTGTCAGCGACATCCAATTGTGCATTGCAGATGTATTAAATGATTTTTAGCATCAACCTCAAGAAAATAGTCCGGCTTGCCCTGTGGGGTTGGGCTTAATTTAGACCTCCTTTATTAAGCTGCTGTTGCAATGCAACATTACATCGGTGTAGGGTGTGCATAATTATAAATCAGTATCTGCCTATAAAACTTTATCCTAAATAATAAAAAATAAAAATATTTTTTAAAAAATTTTCAAAGAGGGGCTGGAGCGATAGCACAGCGGGTAGGGCGTTTGCCTTGCACGCGGCCGACCCGGGTTCAAATCCCAGCATCCCATATGGTCCCCTGAGCACCGCCAGGGGTAATTCTTGAGTGCAGAGCCAGGAGTAACCCCTGTGCATCGCCAGGTATGATCCAAAAAAAAAAAAAGCAAAAAAAAAAAATTTAAAAAAAAAGTTGAGCCTAATCACTAAAACCCCAGTTCCATTTCTGTTCAGATAATTGAGCCTGTATCCCAATTGATTTAATCTCCTTTCTTCAGGTTTGTGTTAACGAGCTAAGAATCATATTGAAAATTTCGTGATGGTATATATTTTTTAGAGAAAACAGTCATATACTGCAACATGGTCAATATTTGGGAATGGGAGCGAAAACTGTATTTTTCCTATTAATCCTATTTGTAATGTCCATCAACAGTTTTATACTTGAAAATGTAATTGGGAAAATGGAATGTTGTATCCTAATAAAATGCAGTTATGACAAGTTTAAATTCGTGTTTTCTGATGAGATACGATTATCAAGATTTAGAGAAAGCAGAGTCTGCTGGTTCTGAAGAGCTATCCTAGGAAGGACACTGCAGCGCACACACTAGCTGGGTAAGGCAAGCACTCACTGATGCTCCCGGCAGAGACGACCCCTAGGAAACGTGCCCGATTATTGGAAGCATCTTTCTAACCCAGTGACACGTAGTTTATTAGGAGAGTGTTTCTCAACGTCATTCTGACCATGGCACCCATTTTACCTCATTGCCTTCCTGCACGCCCTTGAACCCTATTGATTGACCCCCTCATCTTCTCCCATGACTCCCCAATTATGTGATATTCACCCACAGGCCTCCTAGGAGCCAAAGGAGAAGCTACTTGACCCCCAGTTCAGAAATTCAGAAATGCTGCATGAGGGTATATTCCAATGCCTGAGTCCTTATAGTACCTCTTAAACTGGTCTCATTTGGGGTTAGAGCAATAGTGATTAGGGTGTTTGACTTGCGTGCATTGACCCAGGTTCAATCCCTGGCATCACGTATGGCTCCCTGAGCACTGTCAGGAGTGATCCTTGAGCAGAGAGACAGGAGTAAGCCTTGAGCACTGCCAGGTGTGGCCCCAAATCCAAAAGAAAACAAAACTCTTTCATTTTGCATCTCTTTGCAGATGCCTGTAAGCTTATTTAAACCCTCTGAAGACTCCCCTCTTTTTTTCCCTCTGAAATCTAGGCCAAATTCATTCTTTTTCCTCTCTTGTTTTCTGGAGGCTTGGTTAGTGTCTCACCGGTAAAGCACATGCGGGCAAATGCCTCAGTTCAATATTCGACACCAAAAATAAAAGGAGAAAGCCTCTGCCTTTTCATCCTCCTTAACTGCCCCCTTGCTACTAATTATTACCTATTTTCTATAAATAAAAAAGCCAGGAATAAAATAGGTCAGCTCAGTTCAGAGTAAAAACAAAGAAAAAGAAAACTGTAGCATTAAAGACAAAATGCTACAATATAGAAGAAAGCAGTGGGTTTTTTCTCTTTGACACTTTCATAAAGAATACACTTTAATAAAGAATAAACTTAGAAGGAACTAGCCCCTTCTCATCTATATCAAGCACCATACAACTTTTGAATAGACAGAACTCTGCAAAAATGAATATTGCAGTTTTCCTTCCGAAAGGAGCTAAGCTAATAAGATAAACATAAAACATATACTCTGACTCAGCCCTCCTAAGGAACTCACCTTAATGGTATTCTAAGAGGAATTCTGACAACTTATGAGCAGTGTTTCAAAAAGACATTCACTTAAGAAATAGTTGATATTTCTCTCCTCCCGGCATCATCTCTGCTTGTCTCTTGTTTCTTAGGAATTATCTGTTCTCAAGAGCTTTTGTATTTCCCATTTCAGAAAATCTGAGCATCCAGTCAATGTAGCAGATTTCGTTTGATGCATAGAACTATCTGTAAGACTTGTCATGCACTGCTGAAGTACATCAACAAATTGCATCCATCAACTAATATTTGGACTTGCTTAACTCGGTGTCATTATTTAGTTAGGCTCTAGTATGTTATAGCTAGGAGAGAGTACAGTTTTTCTGCATTGAAAAACTTTGTGTTGAATTGGAGGAATAATATTCCTGGTCCTATATATTAGAGATAGTAAGACACAGAGTTGACAGACATACAAGAAGCAATGTCAACTCTCAGTTATATAGTGCCAATAAATTTTTTAAAAGAAAAAATTTTGTATTTGTAGGAGAATTAAGTGCTGCAACTTGTCCTCCCTCTTCGAGAATGAACAGGAAGTAGCACAGAATGCATATGATTTAACTTTGCCCAGATAATAATTTTGATTCATTTATTTGCATATGAAATATTTCTAAAATGAATAGTTCAAGAAATTTCCAGTAATATTTCTTAGTTTGTGTTGACAATAGATTTTTGTGATAAAATGTTCTTAAGGGAAGAAAGTTGAATACACAATATATGCCTGCATCTTGAGTGTTTGATTCTTAGATTTGTATGATTTGATTTGGGGACATGATTTTAAAATTGTAGAACTGGAAGAATACTAAATTTGGAATAAGTAGCCCACACATATTAGAATGGGGTTATTAGAAATTTTATTTTTCTGTTTCTTTGGTTTTTGGGTTCCATCCAGCAGTGCTCAAAGGCTCATTCCTGGGTTTCGTCGCGGGGATCACTCCTGGTAGGGCTCAGAGGACCACCGGGTGCCAAGGGTGGAGCCTGGACAGCCGTGTGCAAGGCAGGCAACCTGCCCACTGGATTATCTTTCCAGGCTCAGAAATTTTAGACCATATTACATAGACAATAATCAAAAGATAAGGTGGTTCTTTCTTTTAAAATTATTTTTTCATGATACCTGGCAAACTCTTTTCCAGCACATTCTGTTTTTAAGCAAGTCTTATAAGTTAAAAAATTATGACCGTTCGTTTGTATATACTCATTTTATCTAGAACAAATGTGATGAAATGAGATTAAGCTATTTCCTGTCATAAAAGTAGTTTCCTCAAGTATAATTTGAAATGAAGAAATGAGTAGTCCCTTGTAAAAAAAAACTAAGGCACGCCGATGGGCAAGAAGTTACAAATAAGCACAGAGGAATGGGAGCACCATAACGGGAGTAAACCAATAAACCTAAACTACCTGAGGCTATGTTATCCTACAGTCCCTATGTGTGTCTTTTTAAATACTAATTTACAAACTGTGGCGCACTAGGTATTGCTCAAAATCCACAAAAGAAGTAGAACCTTCTTCTTGAAAATTTATTATTCATTGTAAACATGAATAATATAAGAATGAGAAGAGCAAAGTGAGAGGTGCATAAATAAGATTTCAGAGGAAATTTATTGAGGCATCGCTTGAGAAGAAATACTGTGATTTATTCAATACTATATAGCAGTAACTAAAAAAATTTACAGTGTGATTCTTGCTGTGTCCTTTGGGGACCCTGTTCCTCGAGCTGGGCAAGGAAGGCACCGCCAACAGCTTAGTGAAACAATCGGAATGTATATCACAAAAAGAGATAAAATTATGCACGTTAGAGCTTTAAGAAATGCATTTTACCTCTGGAAACCAACAGATATGTCTGTTTTCTCTTATCTCCTTGCCATTTGTAAAGGAATTTAGTCTAATGCAGGTAGTGTTGTCTTTTATAAAGCAATGTATGCTTGTGAAGAGATGAATCAAGGGTGGATGGTCTGAACATTTTACAGCTATTAGAGTTGTTCAGAATAACCTGTAAATTCTTCCCCCTGTTTGAACCGTGGAGGGTGAGTTTGGTGCAGGAGACTGTTGGGTACTAGCCACTTACCTGACTCTGTGATGATTGGAAAAGAATGTTGGGTCTGGCCAGGTTAGACATGACTGAACATAATGCATGTAAGCAGCTCTGCTATTATGGTATATATGTCAGAGTGAGCAGCTCAGGTGTCAATAAGAAAATTAATACTCTTACTTGCCACATCAGTCTTCCCCCTGGATTCAGCCCTGGTGAAATTTCTCTTGGGCCCCAGGACATTCCCAGGGTCTGCCTATCATCGTGAAAGACTTTTGTCTCATCCCTCTCTGTCATCGGATGCCATCGTAGTCCACTATGTCAGGGGGAGCTGCGTTGGGCTCTTGCTTCCTGGCCACCGGAAGGATGCTGGTCGCTGTCCTCAAGGGGACATTTCCTCTTTCAATGCGCTCTTCACTTACACAAGGAGCAGGTCCTGGCGTGGCTGAAATGTCTTTGGTTATTCTCCTAGTGCCCACGTTGGTGGCCATTAAACAGATGACGGGGCCCTGGGAATTATCCAGCTTTCACTTGGCTGGTGATGAAGGGTCAGGGTGGTGATCACTATTTGGTTTTGTTTGTTTGTTTGTTTGGAGGACAAAAGGGGCCAAAGTGGCTGTCATTTTTGAGCCTGCCTTTCTTCTCTAATTCTATTCTGTGTGTCTTCTAGCTTTTCTGTTTCTTCTCAGTTTTTAAACATCTTTAATTCTGTTTCCATAAGGGTGTTTAGAAGTTGACATCCAGTGCCTGGAGAAAACTAACTTATACAAACTAGCACGATCCAAATGAACTCTCCGTTCTGAGTCCGTGGACCTACACTGGCGTTTCTGTGCATTGCCTCAGCTAACCTAGATTGAAAGAGAGCCAGGTTTTCTTGGGGTCCTATGTTATGTACTTAGAGGTTTTCTATCATTGACAAGCTTAACAATATCTTTTTCAATCCTTCTATAATGCAGAAGATCATATGGTACCTCCCCCAGGGGAGCTAATTTGATAGCATCTGCTCCTACCAGATACTCTCTACCTTGTCTAGCATTTGATTCATGAACATGTCTTTGAACCAAGACTCCAGTACCATTTTTCTCTTCCAAAATGCAGCAAATGGTTGGGAGAGTTTAGGCATCTTGTCATTTAAACTCAAAAATTAGGACTATGCCTTGGAATTCCTTCACGAATTAGAAAGGGTCTTGGGAAATTTTTTTAACTTGATTTTGATTTAGGCAGCATGGAAAAACTAAAAGGCAACTTGAATTGTTGTTGTTTTTATTTGGATCCCACGCCGAGTGCTGCTCAGGACTTATTCTTGGCTCTACACTCAGGGATCACTCCATTCAGTTCTCGGAGGACCATATGGGATGTTGGGAATTGAACCCAAGTTGACTGCATGCATGTCAAGTGTCTTACCACTGTAGTATCACTCCAGCCCAGGAAACTTGGATTAAAGTTAAAGTTCCCTATTCTTCACTTAGAGCTCCCTTAGGGAGAGCCTTGACATTTCTTTTCTAGTGGGCCACCCATCTGGTAACCCCATCTGGAACAGATGTGGTAGGGGGTCATTAGCTGATGTTGGGGGAAATCAGGAAGAGGAAAGGGAGTCAAAGTTGAGTAGCTGAGGCTGTGTGTGGGTGGGTGAGGATTATGATGAAGAAGAATGAGGAGTTAGGGGACTTCCTGATAAAGAAGGGTCATCCAGAAGATGTGGATTATTAAAAAATTTCATAAGGCACATATGGGAGATTTCTTGAAGACTCATGTTTTGTTGAATAAATATTTATTGCTGAATACAGAATACTTCTGATAAATTTTAATCTGGCAATAATACACATCTAATTGAAGGACTGTGTTACAGCTCTGCCTTCCATTTGAAGGGGCTGGAGAGATATTACAGAGAGTATGCTTGCACTTGGCTCACAAGGGTTCAGTGCCTGGTACCTGGATGGCCCCCCAAGTACTGCCAAGAGTTATTTCTGCTGAGCACTGGCTGATGTGACCCCCCAAAACCATAAAAAGAAGGAATGAATGAGGAATAAAGGAGGAAGGGAGGGAGGTAGGGAGGGAGGGAGGGAGGGAGGGATGGAGGGGGGAAGGAGCATGAATTTGCATTGGTATCCTGAGTAACCCATAACCATGACCATGAACTTGAGAGGACAGGAAGAGAGTCCCTTTACCTATCAACCAAAATAGATGAGAAAAAAGTGAGAGTTCCCATTTTCTTCTTTAAAACCTGACTTCTGAAGATTCATGACGAGCACTCATCTATTCAGGAGTGTAGCCAATAGCCCAGACAATCTGCTGATGCAAAAGTGGTGAAAACTTGATAGTCTGGGTCTGAAGGAAAGGCTGACAGGAAAGAATTCCAAGAGTCATTGATAATGGTCACATGCAAATATCAGCTTCAAACTACCAATCTTTTTCTTTTATTGGAAGGCCATGCATAGCCTTCATTTATTGTATTTCAAATCACTGTACATTTACTTTTGTGAAAACACTGCCTGCATTTTCTAGCACAAAAAAAAATCTAAAAATTGTTTCAGGAATGTAGAAAAATATCCAACTTAAACAGCAAAAGAGTGCTCCATAATTACTGCTGCACTGCCGTCATTTCTGCATTTCCCATGTTTCTGAAATAACTATCCTGTCTGATAACACACAACATAAAGAGCGATTGTGAAAAACAGACATTTACATATACTACCAATCTTTGAGTTCACCGGCGAGTTGTTCTAACCAGGACTCCTCGATTCTTAGTGGAGAAATGTGAAAATCACTGACCACAGCTCTTGGCATAAAATGCATGAATTTGTCTGACAACTGCTGCCTATCTGTCAAGAGCTGGGAGTCCCCGAAACCAAGACGGGAAGGAGAGAGAAGGCCTATCCCTGCATGGGACACCAGATATCTGTGGTGTTGTGCAGGTCAGTACAAAGCTTACCACATTCAGATGCCAAAGTCAGAGATTGATTAGGCCACGCTTGCAAGTGTGGATGATCCCGCAGGTGGGGTAACCTCCAGGGAACAACGTGAGGTGGGTTTAAAGGGAAGAAGGTTGCACCATTTTTGTGGTGGTCTAAGCAGTCAGCTTGGGATACCTGTCAGGTATAATCAGGGAGTTCCTGCTAGACCCATGAGAAAGCTCCTCTCGGTCCCTGTTCCTTTGTGCAGTCTGGGTCTCTGTGCAAAGATCATTTCTGACTATGCTTACTCAAGTCCTGCTCCGGCTGAATATCCGAGAGGCTCTGCCCCGGGGGATCTGCCTTCCATGGCTCTGCTCTTCGCTCCAGCTTGGTGAGCACTTCAGGTTTGATGTGTGAACGTCCCAATGACACCAGGTGACTGTAGGTCTCCAGCATCTCAGCCCTGTACAGAAGCAGAGAAGTCAGTGGAGGAAACGTTGGCGGGCTGAAATTATTATTAATTATTCATTATTTCAGAGTACTGGAAACAGACCGTCAAATATAAAGCATGGTTGTCAAGTAGGATAATCGTTACCACTTCCTTTATTCAGATAGAACCTGATTCTTTGAGTTCGCATGATTTGTGATTCATGTTTCTGTCGGATTAGGGCTCACAACACCCTAATTGCTCCTGTCTGATTCTTTCTGAAAAAAAAAAAAGAAGCATACTAACTTCTTACTACATGGACACATTGATTCAATCCCAGTATGGCTTGTGTTAATTTCCTGAACGAACATGCTCATCCATGCATGGTGAGGCGTGCTGCGTAACGTTGATCCTGAGTTCGAGTTGTGAAATATACTCATAGTTCTTTTAAAATAGTATAGAGCAGGGGCTGGAGTGATGATAGTACAGTGGACACTGCCTTGCACATGGCTGACCCGGCTTCACTCCCCAGCATCACATCTCTTACTCTGGGCCCTGCCAGGAATAATCCCTGAGTGCAGAGCCAGGAGTAAGCGCTGGTCACCATGGGAAGTATCAGTTGTATCACTTGTCTTCCCGTTGATCTTCGATTTGCTTGAGCAGGTGCCAGTAACGTCTCCATTTGTCACTGTTGCATGCTAGTGTAGCCCAATGATACCTGCTCGCTCCAGGAACAGGAAGAGCCTCATACTACTCATTCAGGATTTTGATGAAGAAGTCTGACCATCTCGTAGGTGGGCAGCCACGCAGTATTTGATATCCTGTGGAATCCAATCTGTAACAGCTCTAGTCCAGCGGTCATCTCTGATGTCCGGCCCATCATTCATTCATTCACCATGGGAAGTAAGCCTCCCAAATCATTTTTAGACCACATTCTAAGTCATCAAACAAGTTACATTCTTGTATACCTTGGGGAAAGCTTGCTAGATTGGACTTCATATTAATTATATATGAATATCTAGTTTATATTTATTTATTGGACTTTCTAATAATACTTTCTTTATATTAACATTCTTACTTTTATGGCCCTTACTTCTCATTGGAAATATTTTAGCACTAGCTATAGAAAACTAATTATAGTCAATTTGAGCAAAAAAAAAGGAAAGAAAAGAAAAGAAAAGAAGAGAAAAGAAAAGAAGAGAAAAGAAAAGAAATGGAGGGGCCATTTATTATACTTCTAAAGTAAGACAGTAATGCAATGGTACCATAATGCAGTGGTACCTTATACATTAGCCGGGAATTAGCAGTCTGGCTCTAATGAAGAAAGGAAAAACACATGGTCTCTAGCAGAAAAAATGGAGTGTGAGAATTAACTACAGCAGAGCAGTACGATGTCATGGGATAGGCCCGTCAGAGTGAAAACTCCCTCAAGCGCCAGAGAGATCGTACAGCAGGTACAGCACTCGCCTTGCACACAGCCGAGTCTCCCAGCCTCTCCAGGAGTGCTTCCTGAGACACAGTAGCACCACGAGGTGTGGCCCCCCAAATCCAAAACATCACTGCATCACTGTCATCCCGTTGCTCACCGATTTGCTCCAGCAGGCACCAGTAACATCTCTACTATGAGACTTTTTGTTACAGTATTTGGCAAGCCATGGGGAGCTTGCCAGGCTCTGCTGTGCGGGCGGGATACTCTCGGTGGCTTGTCAGGCTCTCCAAGAGGGGCGGAAGAACCTGGGTTGGCTGCGTGCAAGGCAAATGCCCTACCTGCTGTGCCATAGCTCCAGCCCAATCCAAAACATAAAAAGGAAGAGTCAAGAGTGAAAGAGCATCTCTAGAGATCAGCCACGATTCCCAGGGTGAGTTGAACACCCCAGGGCAAACCCACTCCCCAGCTCACAGCCACACCTTCTAGGGAAACGTCTACCCATGGCTCACTGGACCACTCAACACCCAGCTCTGCTGCTCTGGCAGAACTTTCTAGAAGTCCTCCCTTTGCAGCTTGCTTGTAAATGGCAGCCAGCAGTTTTGCCGGGGAAGAGTCTCCTTGGAGTCTCTTCTGCTAAAGAACTGCCCGAGGAGATACAGGAGGAGCTGCCGGCTCCTGTTCAAGTCACCGCACATGGTAGCTGCTTCTCTCTGAAGAGAACAGAGGGGAGTGAGTGGAGGTGGGCGGGGAAGCGCTGTGGCCCTGCTGAAGGAGTTACAGTGCTCCAGGAGTCTGCAGGCCAGCACAGGAGCCTGGAAGCAAATGCCCCTTTCTTCAGCACTTCCTCTCTCGTGCCCCTTCCCCTCACACAACACGACAACAACCCCCCCCCCACACACACACATGCACACCCATTCCATGCTGAAAACATGATGCCAACTGGCAAAGGAAACTTTAAAAAAAATTTTTTTTCTCACGGAGGATCAATAACTTTTTTATTTTATTGTTATTTAGTGAGTCACAGTGAGGGTACAGTTACAGATTCATACATTTCGTGCTTGTTTTTCCCTCATGCAGAGTTCGGGAGCCCATCCCTCCACCAGTGTCCATCCTCCACCACCAATAAACCCAGTATCCCTCCCACCCACTGTGAGATACAGTTACAGACTTACAAACTTTCATGCTTAAGTTTCAGTCATACAATGATCCAGTCCCCATCCCTCCACCAGTGCCTGTTCTCCAACCCCAGTGTTCCCAGTACCCCTCCCGCCCCCACCCCTCCTCCCCCATCCCCACCCCCCTCTGTGGCAGAGCATTCCCTTTATCTCTCACTCTCCTTTGGGGTGTTGTGGTTTGCAATACAGGTATTAAGTGGCCATCATGGTCCATAGTCTGCTTTCAGCACACATCTCCCATCCCGAGTGGGCCCTCCCACCATCCTTTACTTGGTGTTCCCTTCTCTACCTGAGCTGCCTTTTCCCCCAGCATGTGAGACCAGCTTCCAAGCCATGGAGCAAACCTCCTGGTCCTTCTCTACTATCCTTGGGTGTTAGTCTCCCATTCTGTTACTTTATATTCCACAAATGAGTGCAATCTTTCTATGTCTGACTCATTTTGCTTAACATGATACTCTCGATGTTGATCCACTTACATGCAAATTTTATGACTTCATCTTTAAAGAAAATATTTTTTTAAAGAACTGGGTCTACTTCACAGAGCAGGCAACAGAGATGAGTATTGAGCTAACATAATAAACTCAAAAATGTCAGGTGACAATGTAGGGTATTCTTTTCTTCATTTCTCAGTAATGCATTTCCTCTAGAGTGGCTTTGTTCTGGGCTGACTGCTCCCATACTGAAAACATGATGCCATGTTTTCATGGTTCAATGGACCCAGTAGCAAAAGGACCCCTTTCTTGGCAATTGGCATGAAATTCACATCACGGAATATTGTTGACTCTGATTCTTACGTGACTTTTGCCACACACCATTCCCAAATCAGTGTGACCAGCGAATGATGTAATACTTTTTCCACTTTATTTGGAATTACACTCCCTACCCCTCCCCTCATCCGAGTGCCACATCCACAAAAGTGGGTTGTTGCTAGGTAAAACAACCAGCTTGGAACAACATAGGTGCTGTTATTGAAGAGAAAAGCTATAAAGTTTTTTGTCTGACTTTAAAAACTATTCCTTAGATACCTTAGGACTTCTTTATTTTTTAAGTCATTTTTACAAGGTTCTAGAATTTGAATCAAATTAAAGTCTTTTTTTTAATAGTCAAGAGCATACTCAAAAATAGGGTGAATTCTAAAGGTATTATGTTGAGTGATAAAAAGAAATCTCAATGGCAATCTGCAGCACAATTCCATTTTATGTAACATTTTTGGAATGCCAAGATTACTATCGTGGATCCGGCTCTGATTACAAGGAGGTGAAGCAGGGGAAAGAGTGAGTATTGAGGGCTAGAATGAAGGACTTTCTGTGGGCGATGAAATAGTTCCTTACTATGATCATCATGGTGGTTCCAGAAGTCAATAATTGTGATGATATTTAAAGACATTAATATAAGTTAGACATTTGCCAGATGCTAAGAAATAGATAGCCCTGGTAGATTATTCCCTAGACGTCCACAAAGTGAATATATGAAGTTCATTTGATCTTCCGGTTAAAATTTTTCTGTATGAGAAATAAAAAGGACAGTTCACATTAAGAAATCATTCAAGTTAAAGGGTTTTTTCCCATAAACTACATAATAACAAAATTTCTAAAGCATAGAAATGCAGCTTCAGGATAAACATAGAAATTGCAGATGAAGTATGTCTCAGTCACTGGTTTATTGGTGTCCTGTAATTTTAAGCAGCATATAAACTTTTTATAGATTTTCATTTTCCCCTTCCTTTTGATTCTTCAAAAATACCAACCATCTTCACTGGTGGTGGAGAATGGGCACTGGTGAAGGGATGGGTACTGAATTATTGTATGACTGAAACGTAAGCATGAAAGTTTGTAAGTCTGTAACTGTACCTCATGGCGATACTTTAAAATAATTAATTAATTAATTATATTTTTTAAATAGCAAACATCTGTAAAACTAAGGTAATGGGTGATAAATTTGCTAAACTTAATTCTACTTTCTATTACAATGCTCTCCCAATACATAAGAAAGTCTCTCTAGGTCCCACATACCTTTAACTTATTTTGTTATTAAGAAACATGAAATAATCATTTTAATGACTATATATATTTGGGGTTTGATCTAACTATAAGCACAAGCCAGAAAAAAAGTTATCAAGTCCAACTGGAACTAAATAGGGCCTACAATTTTCCATATAATTAATGTAAACTTCTCTTTTTCATGGGACTGATGAATTGTTCTGTTATAAGGATTTTGTTTCCAAGCTAAAATTTAAATATATGCAGAGTGCCTTCCTCCAGGCTCATCAAGGGATCATGTTTTGTGATATCCTCTAAAGTTAGAGTGCCAATTATATCTCAGGAAATAGAAACCTTGGTACTGTAGAAATCCTTTGAGAACTCGGTGATTGTTGCCTGTCAGACCATGAGCTTCGTAGGCAGCAGCCAGAAATGAGCCCTCTAGTCAGGAAGAAAGTTTTACCTCAGCACCACATTAACCAGATCCTGTGGATGGACTATTAATGCACCTGTGTGTCACATTGTCCAAAGACTGAAGGACAAAACCACAAGTCCAATACTCACAAAATTCCTGCAAGGTCTCCATGAAATTAATATACATGGAAAGCCAGTAACACTAGTAAGTAACGAGCCTGGGACATTCATTAATAAATGGGCATTCAACTATGCAGCTCTGAGAGCAAAATCACGCAATTTGCAGCAACATTGATGCAGTTAGAGGCTGTCATACAATAAAAGTTGGTCAGAATGAAAGGGACAGATACAGAATGTGGAACTCACAGATCACAATGAGATAGCAACAAGGATCCAAAGTAAACATAAAAGGGGAGCTCACACACAGTTGTTTGGGGGGCAGTTAAAGGGAAGGGAGTTGGGGTCCTTGGCGGAGGGAGACAGGACACTGATTATGGGTGTGGTGTTGGGATAGTGTTCATGTGGAACCATTGTTAATAGTATTGAAATATAAAAATAAAGTAAATAAACCTGGTATTGTATACCATGGTGCCTAAAGTTAAACTTTAAAAAATAAAGTATCTAGACTAAGACCCAAGGATAGTAGAAATAAGTACCAGGTGGTTGACTCCATGGCTTGGAAGCTGGCCTCACATTCTGGGGAGAGGGCAGCTCAAATAGAGAAGGGAACACCAAGTAAAATGGGTTGGAGGCCATGAGGGGGAAGGTCAATGCGTGCTGAATGGAAACTAGAGACTGAGCACAGTGGCCACTCAACACCTTTATTGCAAACCACAATACCTAATTAGAGAGGGAGAACAAAAGGGAATACCCTGCCACAGTGACAGGGTGGGGTGGGGGGAGATGGGATTGGGGGGGTGGGAGGGATGCTGGGTTTATTTGTGGTGAAGAATGGGTACTGGTGAAGGGATGGGTTCTCGAACTTTGTATGAGGGAAATATGAGCATGAAAATGTATAAATCTGACACTGTATCCTCACGGTGATTCACTAATTAAAAAATAAATAAATAAAAATTAAATTAAATTAAAAATAAAGTATCTGGGGCCTGAGGAATAGCACAGTGGGTAGGCAGTTAGCCTTGCACATGGCCATCCTGACCCAGGTCTGATCCCCGGCATCCCATATGGTCCTCTGAGCACTGCCAGGAATAATTCCTGAGTGCAGATCCAGTAACCTCTGAGCATCACCAGGTCTGACTCAAAAAGACAAAAAAAAAAAAATTCACTGTAGCAAACACTTAATAATTAGCCTAAACAATTTCACAAAAAGTGGTGCTAGATTGAATTATGTCAAATTTTTGAAGATTAAAATATAAAATATAAATATTTTATAATATATAAAATATAAATATTTTTATATTTCATAAATATTTTATATGAATATTTTATAATATATAAAATATAACGTTAAAATATTTAATATATTTTTAAATATGTAAAGTTTGTTGACTAGGACCTACCCACGTGACAACATTTGAATAAGATCTGGTAGCCCTGGTTTATTGGTTCCTGAGGGTTTCCATCAAAATACATAACTACTCAGGACATCTTAATAGTTTTTCTTTGAAGTTGTTGTGAAGACCAAATAAGATGATATTTCTGTTTTTCCTCAGTGGAGATAATTTCCACTCACTCCCTACCCCTGTCTAAAAGGCATAGTGTTGAGTTTTTTTTTAAATGACTTGATCTCAGGCAAGAAAGTACAGTGAGTGAGTGAGGGAGGCACTTGAATTGTACTTGGCTGGCCGGTTTGATCCCTGGCACCACATACGTCCCCTGAGCACTCCAAGAATTACCACTAAAGGCAGAGCCAGAAGTAAGCTCTGAGTACCTCTGGGTATGACTCCCCCCATTAAAAGAAATGACTTTCAGGCTAGAGGGCTAACTCAAAGACAGTGCATGCTCTGTGTCTTGGAGGTCTGAGTTTGATGGCTGCCACCACATGGTCCCCAGAGCACCTCTGAGACCAGTCCCCCAGCACCAAGCGGGGAGCAGCCCTCAGTTGTCACCAGATGTGGCTAAAAGTAAGCAAACCAGCCAACCAAATGACTTCAGCTATTGGGCACCACTGAAAGATGCGATGTTGGAAGCACAGAAAAGTGTACAGCTTACAAGCTAGAGACTCACATGTCCTGAGAAATGGTTCAACTTCTTTCTTTCGAAACAAATTGTTCTTTTCCTTTGAGGGCCACACCTGATGTTGCTGGGGGAACGGCACTATGGGGTGTCACTTCCAGATAAGTTTAGGGGTTAGATGGACTCGCTCAGTGATTCTCTACTCAACTCTGGAAGAAAGCTTATGGATGTCACTTAATACTCATACATTATTTTTTACGTTTGTAAAGCAATAATGAGGTGTATAAACTTAGTGAAAGCAAAATCAAATAATATGTCTAATATATTAGGTGTTCACGCTAATTGGTGTTGACGCTAATTGTCTGACACTGAGGTCAACAGGAGCTCTTACTACCATATTTTGTGCTTCATTCACCTCAGCTTCATCTGGGTCTTGGTTTCACCCAGGACAGGCTTGTATGTGAGTGAATGACTGTGATCAACTCTTCCATTAGTGGAGCTTTCAATGATCACAGTTTCCAAGATACTAGAAAAATATCAGAGCTAATTTTAAACTGTGCTGAACTTCTGTTAACATTGCTTAACTGAAATAAAGCTGAATTTGTTTGCCCTCGGATTGATCCCTTCCAGGATCTGCGTTGTGGGGGGAAGGGGAGAGGGGCAACATAACATTTTCATTAGACCACCAGGAAGCTCAGATAAATAGCACGTTGATACCTACAAATTGAGAGCAATTTCTATAGGTTTGCTGTGTTGCTCATTTAAAAAATTCATGCTACCGGGTTATATTCTTCTGTTTTTGTGTATGTTTCTTTATGTCATGGTGTTGAAGGGTGTTTTTGTTTCAAAACTTATAGCCACAATATCCCTTTGCCCAGATTGGTTTTCAAAGGTAGTTCAAACCTCTTTTTGTGTGTGATTTACTGTGTGCCTGACCAAGAAGAGACATATAAATTGACTTTGAAGCTGTGTGTCTATTCTCTTTGCAAATTTATATTAGAATAAAATGCTGGCTCTGAAATACTATTGCTTGTAATAACTACAAGCAACTCAATTTTTAACCACAGAAATAAACTATCTATAGAAACATTCTTTTGATATATAATTCTTTTAATACAGAGGATACTCTGTATTTATACATATAGATGTACACTGTTATATTTAGGAATATATTTAAAGATGTTTAAAGCTTGTTATGTTAAACTTTATAGTAAGTGTGGTATAGAAACAGTTGGAGTTCTAGTTTTGTTTGGCTTTCATAATTTGGTAAATGATCTAGTGCCTTTTTATAAGAAGCTCTTATACTTACAGATAGCCTTGAACATCTGTAGTTTTATCAATAGTGGCAATAAATATATACTGAAATATAATATAAAATTTAGATATAAAATTCTGTATAAAAAGATTTTTATAAGTAATTAAAACGCATAATTTATTGGAAGATTTTTTCTATTTATGAGAATTAGATAATTTATTGGAAGTTTTTTTTTCTATTTATGAGAGTTAGGTAATACTACCAAACAACATCTAAGTGAATTTTGTTTTATGAAGCAGAAAAAAAATACACATTTGGACCACTATCACTGTCACTCTCATCCCGTTGCTTATTGATTTATTCAAGCGGGCACCAGTAACATCTCTCATTGTGAGACTTATTGTTATTGTTTTTGGCATATTGAATATGCCATGGTAGCTTGCCAGACTCTGCCGTGTGGGCTCGATACTCTCAGTAGCTTGCCAGGCTCTCCGAATGGGGTGGAGGAATGGAACACGGGTCGGCCGCATGAAAGGCAAACGCCCTACCACAGTATCACATAAATTTATATGAAATTACTAGGTTATATCTTTTTTCACATTTCCACCTTTCCACAAATTTATGAATGCCTGAGAGAACTGGAATATTTTTTAAAAATGCATTGGTTGTATAGTACCTTCTGTTTTTTACAACATTTTATTTTTCTATATTCCAGTCAAAGCTATCAAATGTAAGCCTTTCCTGGAGTTTCTCTTGAAAGCATGAGTAGAAGACAGTGTTCTGATATTTCCAAAAGCTTAGACAATATCCAAATATACACAGAATTCCCCTCTGCAAAATTTTAGTTAAGAGATTCAAAGCACTTTGGAGGTGGGACAAGGATTTGGTTTGGATGTCACACCCAGCAATGCTAAGGAACTGCTTCCTGTGAGGGGGGTCGGGAGACTCCTTGCCCTCAGATTATCTTGGCAACTTTCCACCACAGCTTTGAGTCCTCTATGTGTTCATGAATGGCATCTCACCAATTTTCCCCTTCAATTAATTTTTCCCATCAATTAACCATTGATTGTACTAGCTGCCATTTTAGTTGCAGTAGATGCTGACAAAAGACGAGGGGTAGTAGGAAACCAAGGTTTATTGAGCTGCAGGTTTATAGCAAACATAAGAGCAAGTTCATTAGTGAATGTGGAATTACAGGAAAAAGTATCCCGGATGCCAGAAACACGTGTTATCTTTGTATGTTTCATTTTGAAACTGGTAGGATAGCTTCAATGCTGATTGATCTCTGCAAAGTTCTGACCAAAGAATTCATGGTCAGAAATGCAGTAAATGCAAAGGTGATATTTAGATCCTGTAAGCATTCAGTGTGGTGAATGAAATAGTCCCCCCAGAGCAGCAGTTGGGCCCTTTTGACAAATTTCCTGGCATCTGTTCCATGGTCATTTTTGCGGCACAAATCTTCCATTAACAAACAGCAAGGACTTTAATTAACTGAGCATATCAAGGAGGGGAAGTCTGATAAAATGACACCATCTGGAATAGAAGATGTAAAATGCTCTCTGCAGCTGTGTTGATTAGGGATTCTATTAAAACTTGTCTTGATCACAAAGATTCCCCTGCTGAGGCGGGTTAACAGTGGAGTCTTTATGATGTAAAATACTTTGCTCAGGTGTGCTACAGCATTAAAATTTCCTGAGTTTCAGATTTTTCCTTTGACCTCCGTTAATGCCCCATTAGCACTCATTAATTTTGCAAACTTCACAAAGACCCATGTTGATAATCAACTTTGAGCCTCTAGAAGAAGAAATCAACCAGACCCTGGAAGTGTCCAAATCCTTCAAGAGTTCTTTAAAAAATTAATAAATAGGGCTGGAACAATAGCACAGCAGGTAGGGCGTTTGCCTTGCACGTGGCCAACCCGGGTTCGATTCCCAGCATCCCCTATGGTCCCCTGAGCACCGCCAGGAGTTATTCCTGAGTGCAGAGCCAGGAATAACCCCTGTGCATTGCCAGGTGTGACCCAAAAAAGCAAAAATAAATAAATAAATAAATAAATAAATAAATAAATAAATAAATAAAAGACCTCAGGAATTTAAATACAGTAAGACAGTCACCTTAGGAAAGCTCATAACCCAGATTTTTCCTGTTTCATTTCAGGGACGACTGTGTAGACTCTTAGAACACGCAAAATAAATCTGTAGATCCCAGACCATGGCGTCTCTTTTTCAGATACTCTTTAATTTGTCTCTAGTACCGGCAGCATTGAAATCCATTCCTTATAGTAACTGACGTCATTTATCTACTCTCTCTCCCTTTTTTTTTTTTTTGGACAAAATTTTGAAAACTCTTCTGTACACATGAACTTTGGCTGCAGAATGTAACTGCTCCAGTTTGGTTCAGAGTAACAGTTCCCAGTTGAATATGTTTCACTTCTGACTTGAAGGAATAATAAATTCAGTATGTTGCAAATCATCAGTTTTGGCTTCCCGTGGTCTACACATGGGTCAGGGGGACTAGGTTTGAAGGAGATTCTAAGAGGAGGTATTTCTAGGGGACTGGAGCCCGTGCATCTTAGCTTTCACTTACTGCCAGGAGAGCTGGACATTCACTGCAGCTTTGTTTGTATAGGAGGATCATTGTTGAAACGATCTATTTGGCAAAGACAAAACATTTTTTTAATGTTTAGCAATAGTGAAAATAAGTTTAAAATCATATATTCCCTTCTCTTTGTATTTGAGCGAAAAGTTTTAAAAGGCAGTTCCAACAGGCCAGAGGGAAATGAAATACTTGTATAACAATCATTCCCTGTGGAAGTCACTTTTAAGTTTTTAATTGGGAACCTGTAGTACAAATTCAAGAGAAGTTGCAGTGCAATCCCTTGATATCTGATGAAACAGCATAAGAATGGGAGTTAAGAAATAAATATTTTTCAACGGCTCTCATTAAATTCTATTCTGTTCTAAAAATTCACTTGAATAGTTTCTACTTACAATTTTTTATCTGTACAATGAGAATACCTTGTAATTTAAGAATGAGGTGATGAAGAGAAATCCTGGACTGGGGGGTCTGTTTCAAAGAGATAATGTGCATGCTTTGCATTCAAAAGACCCCCCCCCAGCCTGATGCCCACCCCCCACCACCTCCAGAAAAAGAAATCTAACATTTGCTCACAGCAGGCAGCTTTTACTACTCATGGCTTCTTTCTCATCTTAGTCAAATTTACAACCACCTGAATAAATCTTAGCATGTTTCAGATTGTTAAAAAAGACATGTGATATTTTATTAATTAAAAAAGAAAACACAGACTTTCCTGGAAGAGTTCTATTTGTGTTTTCAAATAAATCAAAGGCAACCAGTGTCAGAAAGATTCTGTAGTGCTATCATCTCTCCATTAAGAATAAAAACAAACCTTTTTCTTTTTATAAATTATGTTAGCATTTGTAGCAATAAGAAAGTTATCCCACTACTGATTCGGTTCCAAATAGTTCCATTGTTTTTCTCATTATTTTAGGTCAGACTCTGAAATTCAAAGTTTCCAGTTCATTGAAATAAAACTTGAAATCAACCTTGTCAGTATCATGCTCATCTTCACTGTGTCTTTATCAGCCCTCCAATCTCTTGCTATATTATATTATCATAAAGAAAATACTGAGGTCTTAATGCCAACTGGGCAGAAATGATCTGGGCTGAAGTATCTCGGTGTGTGAGTGGTTCAGTTCCTTTTGTTCCAAGATGTGTGGGCTTTGGTCATGTCCAGCATTGGAGCCACAGGACAAGAGACTGTCCCAGAGCTGGGCCATGTTGCTTTCCCCCAGGTCCTCTTTTGTCCCCCAAGGTCCTTCTTTGCTTACTTCATCCACTTTTTCCACTCCAGGCACCTCTACTACCCTTCCCCTGCCTTCGCCACATTTTTTTCCCTCTTTGATATTTATAAATCCAATATGAATCTGTCTTTATTTGGAGTAGAAGGATTTTTTTCTCACTGATTAACCCCTATACATATATTTTTTTATTTACTTGTTGACAGTTTTACGTAGTTGTTTGTTTCTTCTTGTAATGAAAGAGACAAGACGTTCCAACATTCTTGTCGTTTCCCCAAATTCCCAAAATATGCTTTTTATTTTAGTCTGTTTCTTTAGAGACAAGTTGTAGCAAGCATAAATTAAAGCAAGAGTTTTTTTTTTTTAAGTGTTCTGTCCTAGGAGTGAGTGATAATGGGGTTTCTCAGACCTTGTAATTCCAATTTGATAACTAGGCTCTTGACCCTTGAGCATTTAGCTCTCTTTCAATTGCTCTTACCTCTCTGCCCTGTTGACCTTTTCTGATTCAGTGTGAAAACTGCCATTGTTTATAATCCTGTTCTCCTTGATATCCTTAGGTTTTCTCCAGAAGAGATCATTTGTTTGAGTTTCCCAGGTGACGTGGAATTATGTCATTCAGATATAGCCGGCATTTTGTTTTGCTTTGTTTGGGGGGCCAACCCTCATGGTTTTAGGGTTTCACCTGGCTAGGGTCTCAGAGATCACTTTTTGCAGGTGCGAGGTGGTATCGGGTATTGAACCCGAGTGGGATGATTAGAAGGCGAAAGCCTTATTTATTGTATTCTCTCTCCAGGCCCTACAACCAGCATTTCTTAGCTTTCCTCATAGATAGGGGTGATATGAAACTAGATTTGCAGATTTCTCAGGTATTACACACCCTGTCTCTCTACCTATCTTCATAATATTCCTAAAAGTCATCAGGGAGGATGGTCAAGAGAAATTATCTGAAGTGAGTGAATGATGAGTCTATAACTCAAGAAAGTTGTCCTGCTGTATTCACTGTATCACTGTATCACTGTCATCCCATTGCTCATCGATTTGCTCTGATCGAGCGGGCACTAGTAACATCTCCATTGTGAGACTTGTTGTTACTGTTCTTGGCATATGGACTGTGCCATGGGTTGCTTGCCAGGCTCTGCCGTTTGGGCAAGATACTCTGGGTAGCTTGCCGGGTTCTCCGAAAGGGGCGGAGGAATCGAACCCGGGTCAACTGTGTGCAAGGCAAACACCCTACCCACTGTACTATCGCTCCAGCCCAACCAGTTCAAATATAGGAATAAATCATTTTTATTCACAATACTTCATGGGACTCTAAAATCCAATTTAAACTTAATCTATTTTTTAGATAATTTTTTAGGATGAGAGGGCGATCTGGCTGCGACATCTGTCACCCCATTGATCGCCAGGGTTGATTCGGCTGATCTGGCTGGCTCGGCAGTTGTCCCCTTCCTCCCTCACCACTCCAGGTGCGTCCCTCCTGAAGCTGCATGCTCAGTCCAAGAGGACGGCCTTCCCGAATCGAGACGGACCGGTCTTCAGTCGAGGGTATACGAGTAGCTGCGCTCCCCTGCTAGAATCTGCTGTATTAGCTTTCAGTACTGTTTGGAGATTTCTTTTCATAATTTTCATTTTTATCTACATTCTAAATGTCTGTTCATTGGTGATTAGCTACTTTTGATATGATACTTTTATCATCTTAAATAAAATGATACTCTTGGATGAAAGGGAGGTAATTTAAAGATGGATCTATGGACAGAAAATAAGCTCTTTTACATCATATGAGATGAGTCTTCTTTTGTGTGTGTGTGTGTGTGTGTGTTTGGGGGAGGCAGGGACAGATGGCAAGAAACCTTGCTTGATGATGGATTTTCAATCTCATTCCCATGTGTTCAACCTCTTGCATTGAAAGAGCAGGTTTTTATTGTTTGTTTGTTTGTTTCCCAAAATTTTATTTGAGAATTTATGGCCTTTGAAAACAAATTCTGATTTCTTTACCTGTAGCTATGCAATTTGGGACCAGTCCCTTAAAATTTATGAGACTCAATTTCCTCATCTATATTCTAAGATATTGAAAAATGGGAAAATGAAAAAAATTATCTTTCAGAGCTTGGAGGGATAATAAAAAAGTATGTAAATTCTTTGTACCATAATCGATGCTTAATAAATGGTAGACCTTACTACAGAAAGTTCTTTTTAAAATATTCTACCTTTTTTCCCATAGAAGTTTATTGCCGACTTTATTAAACAGAATTTTCTTACATTTTCAGTACAAAATAGTTCTGTGACTTTGAGAAACTTCCATAGCCTTTATATGATTTCACACGTGAGATAACAAGGAGAATATCTTGAGCAATGCTAGATTTTTCCTGCTAATAGTATGTTATCCATTTTACTCTCCATCTTAATTAAAGGAATATACAGGTAGATGCATCAATGTGCTTTATAATGCAATATAGCATGCTTTCTGCAGCATGAACTTTGGGTCCACATGATATGTGTTCCTTCAGTTAACCTGCTGAGTTATCCTGGGCAAGACATACTAGTAGGTAGTAGTAACGGATTAGAATTAATTACCCATTTCTATAAAATACAAGGTTCATGAGAATTTTGATAACTCCAAAAGAAATACTAAGAACTTCTGACTGTTTTCATAATATCCATTAAGTTCCCAAAAAGCTAATTCACACTCCCTTTAGCATCAAGATAAATCTAACTCAAAATCTAGACTGTAAACTAGTCTTTTCCCATACTCTGCCACCCCTCCCCAAATAAACAGACTTCTATTGCTTTACTCTCATCAAACAATCAAATCCAGCTTTATCAAGAAAGAAAGAGTCTCCTGGGGGATCCTTATCTCCAGTTTGCTTCCCCTTATTTTCTTGAGTGTTTTCTTCACTTCAGGAGATATGTTTCTGTTAATCAGATCATTGTTGCCTTTCCAAGATATTTTTTAATTGATTGATTTTAAATCACCGTGAGATACAATTAACAAACTCTCATGTTTGAGTTTCAGTCATACAATGATCCCTCCATCAGTGTATATTTTCCACCACCCATGTCCCCAGTGTATCCCCCCCTTTCCAGCCCTCTCCCTGCCTCTATGGCAGATAATTTCTCCCATACTCTCTCTCTACTTGTGGGCATTATGGTTTTCAATACAGATACTGAGACACCATCATGTTTGGTCCCTTATCTACTGTCAGTCCACATCTCCCAACCGAGATATTTTTTTAATTAATTTATTTTTTAATTAGTGAATCACCATGAGGGTACATTTATAGATTTATACATTTTTGTGCTCATGTTTCCCTCATACAAAGTTCAAGAACCCATCCCTTCACCGGTGCCCATTCTCCACCATAACTAAACCCAGCATCCCTCCAATCCCCCCAATCCCATCTCCCCCCACCCCACCCTGTCACTGTGGCAGGGTATTCCCTTTTGTTCTCTCTCTCTAATTAGGTGTTGTGGTTTGCAATAAAGGTGTTGAGTGGCCATTGTGTTCAGTCTCTAGCCCACATTCAGCATGCATCACCCTTCCCCTGAGTGGCCTCCAACCCATTTTACTTGGTGTTCCCTTCTCTATCTGAGTTGCTCTCTCCCCAGAATGTGAGGCCAGCCTCCAAGCCATGGAGCCAACCTCCTGGTACTTATTTCTACTATTCTTGGGTGTTAGTCTCCTACTCTTTTATTCTATATTCCACAGAATGAGTGCAATCTTTCTATGTCTGTCTCTCTCTTTCTGACTCATTTCACTTAGCATGATACTTTCCATGCTGATCCACTTATATACAAAGTTCATGACCTCCTTTTTTTCTAACAGCTGCATAGTATTCCATTGTATAGATGTACCAAAGTTTCTTCAACCAGTCATCTGTTCTAGGGCACTCGGGTTTTTTCCAGATTCTGGCTATTGTAAACAGTGCTGCGATGAACATATAAGTGCAGATGTCATTTCGCCTATACTTTTTTGCTTCTCTGGGATATATTCCCAGCAGTGGTATTGCTGGGTCAAATGGGACCTCAGTTTCTAATTTTTTGAGAATCGTCCAAATTGTTTTCCAAAAGGGCTGAACCAGTCGGCATTCCGACCAGCAGTGTAGAAGGGTCCCTTTCTCCCCACATCCTCTCCAACAGTCCAACCAAGACATTTTTAGAAGGCCTCTTGCTTTCACAACTCATCAGTAGTCTTCATTAATAGCCAATAGTCTGTTTTATATAAGCATTCTTACAAAGAACTTGGGGAAAACAAAAGAAAATAAGAAGAGATGAAATCATCTGTGAAATACCACCAGAGGGACCTGCCCCAGTTGCACTGTGGGGCGTACATTCAGGTATACTCAGGTAACATCTGGGGCATCTGTCCTCTGGACTTAGTCTGCGGCCAGAAAAATAGTGTATTCCTGAATTCCTTGAGACCCCTCTTTATGTATGTTTTTCCTTTTCTTTTCTTAGGGAAGGGAACTTGGGGACCACACCTGGCAGCACTCAGGATTTGTTCCTGGCATTGCACTCAAGGATTATGCCTGTCAGTGCTTGGGTGCTGGCGGGTCAAACCTGGGTTGGCCATATGCAAGACAGGTGCCTTCCCACCAAATCTATCTCTAACCCTGGGGGTTTTCCTTTAAAACTAACACCATTAAGGGGCTGGAGAGATAGGACAGTGGGTCGGGTGTGATCCCTGGAGGTCCATATGGTTCCCTGAGCCCCACTTGCAAGTGATCCCTGAGTAAACCTTGAGAACTTGGAGTAAGCCCTGAGTCCTGCTCAGTGTGGCCTCAAAAACAAAAAAGAAAATGAAACAAAAGCAGCACTGTCGTTTGAGTATTAGCTATATTACTAGCAGTCACGCTCTTTATTAGACTAAGAATAAAGGCCACAGTACCATGTAAACAACCCTTGGTGGTACACCTCGGAGGGTTGGTGGTCAGAGCACAGACCAACACAGGGGGGCAAATGGAAGACTTTCTTTTGCATTTATGCATAAATTTCCTTGAATTTAGTAGCTAGAGAAGTCAACCTACAGTGGGAAAAGGACATGAGTTCTGAGTACAAATCAAGAGATGGAACCTTGTAGTCAAGTAGAAATAACAACATTTAGAGTACAATGGCCATGTAACTTAGGGCAAGGGATTATTTTAACCTCTGAATATAAATAACCTTGATTGCAAATCTTCTTCAGTCTAATCTTTGAGTTATTGTCTAATTCTTCAACGTATAAAATTCTTCAATAAATTAAACTTGCTTGTTAGGCATCTGTTTTACCCGTAAATGAGTAGGACACATTAGATTCAAATTTGAAGAGAACACTTTGAAATGTGCAAGGAACTGTACGGAACAATTTGGTGAAGGATGGGTAAAAAAGTTGGTGAAGGATGGGTAAAAATGTGGCAGTTTTCCCATGTAATTTTTTAGAATTACCAGTTCCATATTTGATCATATTATTAAAACAGGTTTGATTAGTACTCTGAAGTTAGTCCTTTATATGTTGAAGATATTTATTGAGGTATTTAATATAAAATCATGACTCTATACCCCAGGTCTTGAAGTTGGATAATGTCTTGTTTCGACGAAATTCATAGCATGAGCTATATTTGATATTACCATAATCTAAGCAATTAAAATGAGTCACTAGCCCTCTGTAAACTGCATATGAGCAATTATTGCATAATGAACTACTTTCTGGATGATATCACTATTATAGTATAGTGATACTGAATTTCCTCAGCCTCATTTCCTTATCATGAAATAAAAATAACTATATTTGCAAAATATTTGTGCCGTAGTTAGTTCCTTTTCCCTTGGAACACTGATGAAGAAGGCGAAACATAAACTTCTGTCAGCAAGTGGGTTCTCTTCCCTGTGAGCATTTCAGTCTAATTTGAAACCATGTAAATCAGAAAAGGAAGTCTGGAGACCTCAGCAGAGTGTGTGGTTTCATCATCCAAAGAACATCAGTTAGACAAACTAAGACCCCTTTTCAGGGGTTCCACCGGCACAGTGGGTAGGGCGTTTGCCTTGCTCACAGCCAAACTGGGTTCGATTCCTCCATCCTTCTCAGAGAGCCCAGCAAGCTATCGATAGTATCTCACCCGCACGGCAAAGCCTGGCAAGCTACCCGTGGCATATTTGATATGCCAAAAACAATAACAACAGGTCTCACACTGGAGATGTTACTGCTACCCGCTTCAGCAAATCGATGAACAACAGGACGACAGTGCTACTGTGCTACTGAAACTAATGTTCAGAATTTTGGGTGAGAATGTGAGGTAGGTTTAAATAATAATTTTTAATTAGAAATAGGACACACTTTTTAGTTTGCTTTCCTATCCTGGGTCCTTTTTCTCCTCAGTGAAATCTATGTGTATTCTCCCAGACTGCCAAGGTATAACGTCTATCTTGGTTTCGTGTTGGATGTAGAGAGGGTCTCTGCTTCCACTAGCTTGTTCCCCTTGTTCATTACTAGTCTTCTCCTCTGTATCCTAAGATGTCACGATGTCTCCATTATAACAGATCATTTGCCATTATAAAAGTTGCTTTTTTAAAAATGGAAAGTGTCATGGGGATTTGTGGTGAGAAACATTTATTGGAAGAAATGTTTTGAGAATCACTACTTAGTTGACTTAAAAAGTTTTCTGCTACAGTTGTAGGGAGGTGCTTACAAATGCATTTCTTTCCTTATAATCCTTTTATTTTTCTTTATGAAAAAATGTTGACATGAGGATGATCACAGTAATATCTGAAGAGCAACTATATTCCCATCTTCAATGTATTAAATTTCTGTTAATATTTCTTTTGAAATATAGCTTGTTAAACAAATAAAATATTTTCTTCAATGAGGAGGAATCGTAAAGATTTATTTAAATTTAAAAAGGAAAACACCTGACTATGACTACTTATCAAAAATAAAATGTGCAGCTGAGATTAATTTGGTCTTGTGAGTTCAGTAACAGGTGTTGAACTGTAGGCAGAGTCCAAATATTCTTGGAAGGCCTGGTGACTTTTGTGTTCGATGCAATGCTTCTTTCCCAAGGAGTTAAATATAATAGCCAAGCCTACCATTTACTTAACACGTTAAAGTTAGTTTATTATCTTGTAATCTGAGTTTTCTACCAGTTGACTTTCTAGCCAAATTGAAAAATGTATAGAACCCAAATGATATAAGATATATGATATATGTGTAAAGAAATCTGTTGATAGAAGAGAGTAATTTTTCTGTCTTACATATACTGTAAATTGTCAACTTTCCCTGAATTTTAGTTTTAACACATAGAGACATTCAGAAATAAACATATACAGACAAACACACATTTGCCTCTTTCCCCTTTTTACTATTCTATAAATCAGTGAAAGCAATGGCTCCATATTTTCCATATATTATACTAAGAAATTTATACATGTGCCCATATATGTTTAACAGATGATTAGAGTAATGGTAGTAGTAGATTTAAAGACTGAATATCTTTTCACTTGCAGAAAATATAATCTTCCTGAATTATATATCAAGAAATATATTTCAGAAAAGGATATCCAGTTATCACAGTTTGATCCTTCTTGTTCTCTTTATTTCTCCTATTTTTTTAACTACATGGTATAGTGATCATTGCGGATTGTTTACAATATAGGAAAAATATGAAGAAAATAGATTACTATAATCTCACCACACAGGAATAAAAACTAGTAAGTTTCCAAGAATGTTTTCAGATTTTTCTGTTGTTAAGGATATTTTACAAAGCTGAAATTAAATGACACACAATTTTCTAATATGCCTTAAATGTGGGGGAAAATTTCAACTTACTAATCATGTTTTCGGCAAGCTCCCCGTGGCATATTCGATATGCCAAAAACAGTTACAACAAGTCTCACAATGGAGACGTTACTGGTGCCCACTCGAGCAAATCGACGCACAACGGGACCACAGTGCCACAGTGCTACAATCGTGTTCTTTAAATTCAGGTGTTATCTTATGTTGGCATAAATATGTATATTCATCTAATTAAATGACATTAAGGGATCACAGTGGATTTGTGCTTTGTGGAAAGAGAGAGCGAAGCATATCCCAGTGTCTGGAGAAAGCTTCAACAGCGTTTGGGGTGGGGAGGCGGGTGGTGGGAGGGGGGTGCTTCAAGCAAGGGCCGGCTCAGAGTGCTGTGTGGTTGAGCCCTTCCTGCAGGTCACAGGAGGAAAGTTATCGTTGTACTGCAAGACCGTAATTTCTGTAATTTTATCCACTGATAAGTATTCACAATATCCTGATTGTCAAAAACTTAAAACTTTTCCCTGTACTCACAAAGGAACATATTCAGATTTTTGTGTGTGCTCCATTCTGCATACTCCTGAGTATTTCTTTTCTCAAAAGTTACTTGAATGTATTCAGGCAAATTTTCAGTAAAAGCAGGATAGTGCTCTTTACATCTTACCCTGGAAATTACATTTATGGGTACCTTTTTGTTCATCCAGAAAAAATTACTATCAGCTTAAAAATGTGCTTGAAAGAGAAGTCCATTATGGCTGCTCAAGAAATGTTCAATTTCATGGTCATTGTAAATTGTGAGAGTTCTCATACATTTCTTTGTGCATCCTCAATGGATGGTTGGAATGCAAGACCATTATGTATTTCGGATACTCTAAATGCCTCCTTAAATGATCACTGTTTCAAAGGATTTGCCCTTCTTCCATGGCTAATAGCTATTTTCCTATGGAGCTGCTTGTAAGGACTAAGAAAAGGAAACAAACTGAAGGGAATGACAGGGGAAAATGTGTTAGAAAAATACGTTTTCTCGTGAGTTCTCAAACAAAAAACAAATCTGTTCTGCTAATTCATGAATCCAGGTCCACCCTAAATGGAAAGATTCTAAGTATTTTAGGCTTTTGAATATCTGTGTGAAGTTAAACGCTGCTACAGGAAAACATCAGGAAGATATCATCAGTTGGCAAGAAAGCAAAAACCAAACAAAACCCCCAAACATCTTATTTACTTTATTCCCTGACAGCAAATATTAATCTCTGCTTCCAGATGCTTTCTCCCAAAGTTTAAATTCCACTCGAAGCTTTGTTTCAATGCATGTTTTTGAAGGGAGGGTCTCAAACATCCAATCAAAGGACTCAGCAGCGCCTCTCATTTCAGCTGTGGAATTATACTTAGGCAAACATCAGCAAGAGGCTCTGGGGGAAAAAAAAACACCTTAATACTTTGGAGGAAGTACCTCATGATAAGTTATTTTTAATAATTTCTAACTTGAGCGTTAGCTGTATAGTTTGCCAGTAGATTCTAGCTTATTGAAATATCACTGCAATCATTTCTAATTTTTAAAGAAATGACTCTGACCGTGAGTGTATTTCCATACTTTATTCTGGAGTAATATACAGAAAAAGAGTGGAAGGAAGCAACTTTTTAATCTGTGTTTCTAGATGCTCTGCACGTCATCATGGCTGATCTTTAAGTTTTACACGTGCTCTTTAGTTCCATGTGAGTGATGTCAATAGAAAAAGTAAGTCACAGGGAGCCTCAAAATGCTCTTTCCAGGGGCTGGAGCAATAGCACAGCGGGGAGGGTGTTTGCCTTGCATGCGGTTGACCCAGGTTCGATTCCCAGCATCCCATATGGTCCCCTGAGCACCGCCAGGGGTAATTCCTGAGTGCAGAGCCAGGAGTAACCCCTGTGCATCACCGGGTGTGACCCAAAAAGCAAAAAAAAAAATGCTCTTTCCAAACAAGAGTAGCACGGGAAGAGGTCCCAAAGGGTTGCAAAGCATCTTGTCTGTTTTCATGTGGGTTGGTTGAGTCTTTCAGAGGGTATTGTTGTTTGGATCTTCTTTATTAATCTAATTTAACAACTAAGAGTACAATGCCTACCTGTTTTTCTCTACTCTTCGTCTTGACTCATGACTGACTCATTCAGTGGCTTACTTATTTTTATCTCATTAATAAAAATATTGAGGGGGCTGGAGCGATAGCACAGCGGGTAGGGCGTTTGCCTTGCACGCGGCCGACCGGGTTTGATTCCCAGCATCCCATAAGGTCCCCCAACACCGCCAGGGGTGATTCCTGAGTGTAGGAGCCAGGAGTAAGTTCTGTGCATCGCTGGGTGTGACCCAAAGAGCAAAAAAATAAATAAATAAAATAAAAAATAAATAAAAATATTGAGGCTGGCGCAATAGTAGGACAGGTCAGGTTCCTGCCTATCACGTGACTGACCCATTTCGGTCCCCCAGCACCACATCCGCCCCCAAGCTCCACCTGGAGTGACGCCTAGACAGAACCAGCCGTATGCTCTGAGTACTGCTGGGCGTGGCCCACAGCCCTAAAAAAGAAAAATATCTAAAACCAACGGATTCTATGTGCAGGAATTCAGTTTAGCATTTTCTTTCAAAGGCTAAATTTAGGGATGGTAAGAGGGCTGGCGCTATAAAGGAGCCTTTGGATGGGCCACTGTGCAGATGGGAATGTTAAAAGCAGAGGCAAGGCCTGTCTCACCACCCGCTGGCACTTCCGGAGAAGAATTGTGAACTATGGGAATGAGAGATTGAAAGCAGGGACCGTTTAGCTACCTAGAGATTTGTTAGGAATTAGACTACCATCTTGCAGATACAATTTCAGTGTTTCTCTTACAGCTGAATCCGATACTTGAAAAAAAAGATATTAAAGGAGAATACTGTTCAGTGCTACGCTTCTATCTCTGCCTCCAGCTTTCCAATAAAACTGGTAGAAAGAACCTGACATTTCGTTAACGTTCTCAGACTCCAGCTACTGAAAATTGTGACTTTTCCACTGAACTACAAAGTGCAGTTGGAAAAAAATAAATGGTCTTTTCTGCCACATGGAAGATTAAAATTCTTTATAGGCATTCCCAAGAATCTAGTAAGTTATCACTCATATCATTTGCCATCCCATTGATCTTCGATTTGCTTGAGCGGGCGCCAGTAACGGGGGGGGCGCTAGTAAGTTAAACAAATTTTTTTAAAATAATGTATTGGGAGTATGTTGGAAAACAAAATGATAGTCTACTATAGAGAAAGCATTCTGAACTTTTAAAATATGAAGATAAACATTATAGCCTGAAAGGAAAAAAGTACACAAATATTGGAAAAAATAATATGGTATCCAGCTATGATTTTGTTGTAAAAAATGTACCAAAACAAACTGGGGACTTTGGTGAAGGGAAATTACCCTGGTGATGAGATTGGTATGGGAACATTTATGCCTGAAACTCAATCATGAATAACTTTATAACTGCAATTAATGGTGATTCGATTAAACATGAATACATAATTAAAATATAAAACCACATTTTTCTAAAAATCTGCCATGATCATGAGTTAACTTTCCGTCTCAATACCCTCAAGAAGTTTTCCTGTCGATTGGCACTATTGCCTTTCCTATTGCCAACGTTTCAATGTCAATTTTCTGATGGGACACATCCAGCAACGTTCCGTTCCGGGCATACTCCTGGCTCTGTGCTCAGGGGATCAAGGAACTGTATGTGGTGACAACGATCAAACCCACTGTGCTGTCTCTTCAACCCAAATGTCAAATGTGTTTCCTTTCTCTTTGTCATAAAATTATGTATTAAAAAACTTACCATGCATACATTTGTTTTAATTCGAGCTCCACCGCTTACTGGCAGTATGTGCAGGCAAGTTATTCTCATCTCTGGAGTAGTGGTGGAGATCTCACTGCATTGTTGTGAAGATACACAGGGCTAATGCTCATGAAGCGTCTAGCCCCGTGTCCCATGAAACAGGCGCCCATTGCAGTTAAAGGTCTCAGTTCCCACTGGTCACCTTCGTCTAGCCCCTCTCCTGCCATTTTCCTTGTACGACCTAATCTCTAAGTAATGCATACATAATTGTGAGGACGTGAGCATGAATGCCCAAATGCCTTGGTTCCTCAGTTAACTCATTCCACCCCCAGCCTCTTCCCTTCCTTAATCCCCACTGGCAACCTGCTTAAAGGAGCAAGCGAAGCAGGGCGCCAGCTGAACTGTGAGAGCAGCCCAGCACGTGAGCGTTTGTTCTCAGGGCTTCAGCTCGTCCGGTTCTGCCTCAAAGACCGGACAAAGCTCCAGTTGCTCACAGAACTGATTCCAGCCCTGTGGTCCCTGCCTTGGAGAGAGAGCAGCCACTCAGAGGGCAGCAGTGCAGTGCAGTCTTGAAATCTACTTAGAACCCACTTGCCCTAGGAGGCCCAGGGGTTTTCCTGGAGAACACAGAAGGCGACTGATTCATCAGCCTGCTTCCCAATGTGGTGACTGAGGGGACTAGGAAGGCGGAAGCGCCTCTTCCCAGTACTCAGTCATTTCCAAAGCATTCTCTCCTTCTCCATGTCACCCGCGCCAACCAGGAGACAGACGAGTGGGGCTGAGTAGCACAGGTTCATCTTATGTCACATATTTGAAGCCCAGAGGTTAGACCGGCGGTTCAAGTTACATGGGCGGTGCACCGGGGCAGGTGGGGGAGGAGGGGAGCATGGCTGGGGAGAGTATTTCCTGCTAAGGCAACCCACCTAAACTCAGTAAGTAATTATTTGCCTCCAAGAGGGAAAACAAAACAACTGAGAGAAATCATTTATGGGATGCACTTGAAAGTTTAAGAATTGCTACTTCTCTAGTAATGCTTAATGAATGCTATCAAATATCGACTCCATGTTCCAATTTTCTCTTTAATCTCAAAATGATTGTGTGGAAGAGGACCTCTAAGGTGATCCGCAATGGATAAGTGATATTCATGTTCTTGTATGAGCCTTATCTCTTAGGTATCACACTTGTATCACTTGTCATCCTGCTGCTCATCGATTTGCTCAAGCGGCGCCAGTAATCTCTCCATTCGACCCTGTCGTGTGTTAGTGTAGCCCAATGGCCTCTGCTCACTCCAGGAACATGATGAGCCTCTAACCGTTCGTTCAGGGTCTTGACGAAGAAGTCTGACCATCTTGTAGGTGGGCGGCCAGCAAAGCTCTTAGGTATGGAATAAATATTATAAGTTGCCAAAAAAAAAAAAGAATTGCTACTTCTCCACTGTTGATAGCACTGTCACACTGTTGTCCTGCTGTTCATCGATTTGCTCAAGCGGGCACCAGTAACGTCTCCATTGTGAGACTTGTTACTGTTTGTGGCATATCAAATATGCCACGGGGAACTTGCCAGGCTCTGCCATGCGGGCGGGATACTCTCAGTATCTTGCCAGACTCTCCAAGAGGGGTAGAGGAATCGAACCCGGGTCGTCCGTGTGCAAGGCCCTACCCGCTCTGCTATCACTCCAGAGACTAAAAATACGGATAATGAAAACCTGTGGAAATCCTACTGGAAACATGTTTGCATCTGTCTAGAAACATCCATGGAGAATGATGATATTTCATGCAAGAAATGATTTCTTGAAACCTCTCCAAATTAAAATGTGCTTAAGTCAAGACTAATCTTGGAAAAGGTGGTAGGAATTTTTATGGGAAATTTTAATTGATTCTTCCAGTCAGCTCTGAGATAACCATGTCTTTATTATCTTTTTAATATGGGGCAGTGGCATTGCCCAATTCCACTACGTACAGAAAACAAGACTTCACATGAATGCTTTTGAACAAATAATAGTTTTACTTTGAAAAGTTTGATTTGATTTGGCAAATATTTTAGTTAAAATACTTTAAGTCTTGTTACTGGTATATTGCCACTCTCTTTACCCCTTCCATGCCTGCATGGATATTTAAAAGCAATTAACTTGTTTGTGTATGTGTGTGTTGGGGTGGGGGGGTGGGAGGGAGGAGAGAAAGAATGAGAGAAAGAGGGGGTGGAGAGAGAGGTGGGAGAAGAGAGAAAGAAAAGAAGGGGAAGGGAGAGACATGAGGGAGGGAGGGGAGAAAAGGGAAGAAGAAAGGAAGGGAGGGAGGAAGAGAGGAAGGGAGGAGAGAGAGAGAGAGAGAGAGAGAGAGAGAGAGAGAGAGAGAGAGAGAGAGAGAGAGAGAGAGAGAGAGCGCCTCTGGATTAGCAGATTGGCTTGGTGCCCCTGGAGATCCTCAGCGTTACCGCTTCCCTGACAGTTGCAGTAACTCTGGACTAATGGATATTAGAATCCCTGAAAGGCAGCGCGTCAAGCCTCAGCTTTTTCCTCGGACGGTTTCTGCTCTCCCTGCAAACTCTTTTGCTTGTGCTCACTTTGTGGAGACCTTGCAGGACTCAGCGCTTTTACCTGAGCTCAGTAGCCAGCGAGCCCATTAGTCCGGGGGAGCGAGCGGGCAGTGGTTGTCATTCCTGAGTGATGGAGTCATGGGAGAAACTGCAGCGAACCAGGAGACAGTAGGACCGGGCTGAGCCGCGCTCGAGCGCGCCCGCGCCTGGAGCTGCCGGGTCGGGTCGGAGCAGCTGCCGCTTCCCTGCCCGCCAGCGCAGCCCGCAGTCGTCACTGACCACTGAAGGGTGCGATTGTGCAGGGTGAGAGCGGGCTGCGTTCCTGTTCATTCGGAGCCAGTTTGCCAGGTACTTCTGTTGTGTGTGATAACTTGAGCCTGTGAGTGTCACCCTGGACTCAGGAGCTAGACCTTGCGGGGTTTGATACACCCCCCTGCGCGGTCCCAATCATTCACTTCTCCAGTGTCCAAACGGGGGCAACAGATTGGAGATCGCGCTGTTCTCAGGCTGAAATGGGATCAGTTTAGTGCCACACTCTGGGATTCGTTCATTAATTGCTCCTGACAGATGCTGGAATCACTCACATAGAATTCCAGTGCTGCTTTAAAAGCTTATTTAAAAAAAAGAATACTGTTCCTGATAGAAATCTGAATTGCTGCGGATATATTTTTTTGAGTCTTTGAGACGGTCTATTTTTTGTTCCACCTAAGTCTGTCGTGGTTAAAACTTGAGAGAAAGCACAGTGCCTTAGGACTGATCTGGCGATAGAGTAGTGAGATTGCTGTGGTTTGCTTTCAAAGGGAAAACTTTTATTTGGCTACTGGTGTGTGTGTTGGCATGTGGATGGGAGGGTACAGATGTGTGTGTGTCTGTGTGTTTGTGTGTCTGTGTATATGCTAGATGTTAAAAACTACTACTCGAGAACCCAAACAAAGCCGCTTAACACTTTTCTATATTGATATAATTAACCAATCAGCCATATTTGAAGTTGGAAGCTTCACGCTGTGTGTGCAGGGACATACACTGGTATAGCACATGCACGATGTACTTCTGGAAGGATCCGAGCACATGCAGGTACTTGCTGCAGGTTGATATTCAAATGTATTTCTGGTTTAGCTGATAGACCATCATCCAACACCAGTTTTATATGTGGGTTTCTTAATGGACGAGACGCTCTGCATTGTTATAACTACATAAATATGTGGGAGCTCTGCATTCATGAGGCTTATACTCCAAAAAGGGGAATGTCTAAAGGGGAATGTATATAAGAATTTTGATAGTGTAGAATGGGGGTAAGAAAACTCTTATTAAATAATGAAAAGGGGGGGAAATAAGAGATTAAAATGAGGAATGTTGCAATGGAATGCTAAGAAGATACTCAACTGCTGAAAATTTTTGTGTCCAATGAAATAACAATAGCATATTTAAAGAAATCCAGAGTCAGCAGAAATGATGCCAAGAGCAAAAATTCTTAAAGCATCTTGTTAGCTTGTGGAATAACTTGTCCATCTTAATCAAGATGAAGTTTACTGCCTTGATAAAATCAGGTTGATAAAGTCAGAATTTTCTAAAGAAAAATTTAAATTCTCATTGAAGATTTCTTTCTAGGTAGATTGTAAAACCCAATAAAGTAAGTTATATTAGAATGCAGCGGACATTAATTTTAAGTAACATAATATCAAAGTAATATTTTCCATCCTGGAGTCATGTCAGTTCAGAAGAAAGACTTCCTTGCTCTTCACGAGAGAGTGTCACCTATTTATTCTTGCTAATAGACTGAGTTCCTTGGCCACACGGCTTATTGCTTCCAGACGATTAGGTCAGAGAGGACTGGCGAGCGGGAAGGCTCTGGCTATTGCTAGGCTCTCTGTGAGAGTGGAAGCAGCAGTGTTTTCATTTGACAGCACTGAGGTGCTCGAGGTGAACAGACTCAGTGATCGCCCATTCTATATTGAAAACTATACTACTGTGAGTGATGTTGCCAGGATCTGAAAGTTAGCTACTACCTTATTTTGTCTTGAAAAACAAATACGTTTTACTGTGGTGTAACTGATAGAGATAACATGGCATGTATTTAATATACATAATTCAATGGGTTTGAATATAGTTTATACCCCAGTGAAACCATCACTGTGTGTCAAGGTATGAACCCATCATCTCCACATGTTTTCTTCCTCCTTTCCCGTTCCTTTCTCGGGACTGATTCTTTTTCTTTCTCTCTCTCTTTGGGCCACACCCGGCGATGCACAGGGGTCATTCCTGGATCTGCACTCAGGAATTACCCCTGGCGGTGCTCAGGGGACCCTATGGGATGCTGGGAATCAAACCCAGGTCGGCCACGTGCAAAGCAAATGCCCTACCCGCTATGCTATCGCTCCAGCCCCACTGCGGGACTGGTTCTTAACTGGAGCGTCAAAGTACAGTATTGTGCTGCTAATTAGAGATACTGTGATATACGGTAGAGCTCTAAAACTTACTCATCAGGCCTGGCTGAATCTTCACATTCTTCAAACAACTCATTCCTCCCAACCCAAACACCTATGCTTTCTGCTTTTGTAGGGTTTGACAGTTTTTATTTTATTTATTTTTGGTTTGGGGGCTTCACCCTGGAATGCCCAGGGGTCACTCATGGCTTAGCACTCAAGTGTCACTCCTGGTGGTGCTTGGGGGACCACATGGAATGCCAGCCAAGCACCTCACCTGCTATTATATTATCTCTCCTGCCCCTGACAGGTCTTGTATTTTTATTTTAGACATTGTGATTTAGAGTACTGTTGACTATACAGGTTCATGCATACTTTAAAATGACGGAACATGACTTTGGCATCGTTATTGAGATGTGATGACGCATCTGTATCACCTGACAGACACATGTGCATCTGTACTTCTGTGATGATCACAGTCCAGTGTGCTGTAAGGAGCCACCTGTACCTGCCATCCTGTCCCGATCCTCCCATACTGAAATTCACTTATCTATTTCATGAGCTGTGGTCAGGTAGATATCAAGAAAAGCCTTAAAGGATGCCTGTTTATTCTTTAGATAACTAGCTTACTGATATGTGCAAAGAGATTTCAACAAGACTGAAAGATTGTGGGTATTGACCTCCAAACCAAGCCCATTATTTCTGTGTAGTTAAGTTCTCCTGGTATAAAGAAAAGATTTACCTTTGTGTCATTAACTCTTCCTAAAGCTTCTTCCTAAATTGTGCCTCACAGCCTCTCTCTTCTTTCAGCTCTATAGTTTATTCTAGACTTTATATTTACTAAGTCCTTAAATGTATGGAATTCTTTTTCCATTGACCTATAGTCCATCTTTCCCCCTTGACTGATTCTGGGGAAAGACCCATGTCCCCTGCGATTGGAGACACCACCCCCTCTGTGAGCAGGGCCATGGGTCAGGAGTGGAAAGAAGTGGACAAAACACAGGCAGGAGTCCACCAGGCCAGCATTCTGCTACTGGAGCAAGCCGCCTTATTTGTCAGCCTGTGGTCAGGTTTGCAACCTTCCTTATTATTTCTTTATATACACCAACACCGTTAAATATCAACAAGGACTCTTCATGAATTCCTATTGCGTGTGTTTTGTGGTAGTACATGGGTTTGACTCAAAGTGGCATCAATAGCCTTTATGTCTCTTTACCTAGTTATTAAAGTGATTAAGTTCCATCCTGCATATTAACTTCTCCCCAAGTAGCATGCATTCAAATGAAGTAAAGAGAACTGGCAGCTTTTGAATGTTACTTAGAGATTCCTCAAGGGAAGCCAAGATTGTTTGGGGACAAGATCCACGGGGACGGAGGAGTGGGGCATAAGGTGCCTCAGTGGCTCACCGTGCCACCCTGGCCAGCAGGAGGCCAAGAGTTGACAACCTGATGTCTTCTGCCTGTCGCAGCTCTGCCCAGAACCCGGGAGTTTGGGATCTGTAGCACGGGGAAAGAAGCAAGGCAGGCTGAGTGTTTGGTTTGACTATGCTAGAAAAATCTCCTAAGGCCCCAGTATCCGAGTCACCTTAGTGGACCTCTGGGGCACATCCACTTGGCAACCAGAGTAGACGCAAATGGTCGCTGGCAGTGGTCCCATGGAAACAGACTAAAATTACGGTCGTCAGCTTAGGAGATGAGCCTCACTTGCCTGAAGCCAGTGTGTCTTATAAAGAAATGGGATGAGTGAGGTCTGGGGACTGAAAGATGGACCCGGATAATGACCACGTCACCTTGATTGCCACAGGAACGACCCCCAAAGCACCTTATCTCAAATACACATTTTTACAACCAGGCACGCTTTAAAAAAAAAAAACTTCTGTAATTATTTCTACAAGGGGAGGCTTTAGACTTGATTTCAGTGTCTGTGCTAACGCCTCGCCCCATAATAGCCGTTCCTCCACCCCACACGACAAATGATAGCACAGCTGGTAAGACACTTCCCTTGCATATGGTCCCTCGTGCCCTGCCAAGAGTGATCCCAGGGCACGCAGCAGGGCGTAAGCTCTGAGCACAGCCAGGTGTAGCCTCAAAAACAAAGCAAAATTAAACTCTACATTTTAATATGATGTCTAAATGATCTAAATGATCTCTTGAAGACCATGCAGGTACAACTTACAAAGATTTCTAAGAAAAAACTTGTGGGAAATTATTGTAAAGTTTCTCATTAGAGACATAAATTTTAAGAGAATATTCAAGAATCCCCCAACACTCAAAATAAAGGGGGTCTTTTATGTGCCTTCTTCTGATATAATATGTTGAATGTGCTTTGTGTATCCTGATGATAAAGTATTAAAAATGTGTAAAGACAGGCTGGAGGCATTCTCTTCTCTAACACCTTTGTAGAATGTAGTTTTCTTGGACTGATAACTCATCATAATGTGTTGTGTTAACGATGGCTTTGTGGGTAGGCAGATACTCTCATTTTCTTCCTGTTTTTCCAAGTACCATCTTTTTAAGGTAGCCTCTATTATTATTCAGATAGAGCGAGAGCAACAGATAAGAGTCTATGGCCATTGCAAAGACAGTGGATTATACTTAGTTCCCAAAGGAGGGGGCCCTGTCAGAGGGCTTGGAGGTGGGGGGGCGGGGGACACACAGGGAAGAGTCATGGTTGGTCAGGAGAGGCTGGAGAGAGAGGGGGAGACAGAAGCACAAGTCTCTATTGTGTCTTCTTAGGGAAGGAATGTAGGAGGCATTGTGAAATGGTTTAAGACTGGCTGGTTTGAATTGTTTCTAAAGACTACAAGAGTGATTGTCTGGGTACCCTGAATTAATGACGGCAGGTGGATAGGGGTCACAGTATCAGAGCCCTGTGGAAGCAGATGAAGGAGGCGATTGGGAAATGGGATCTGAATTGATGGATTTACATATGAAATTCTGTCCAGGTCAGCATTTACGATCTAGAAATTAGCCTTCTCTGTAAGGGCCAGTCCCTCTAACATCAGCAAGGTCCTAGGTATTCTGATGCTTTAGCATCATAAATTGAAAGGCATGAAGAATAGAAATAGACTCAAATGGGCACACTCTACTTGATTTTGCTGAATAAGGTAATTTTCTGGTTGGTCCACTGAAGTCAGTATTCTTGACATTCAGTGTACTCCAACAGTTGATGTGCATCTCCTAGTGAAGTCCAGATATTATTTTTTAAATATATCTTCAATACTTTGAAACACCAGAAGATTGAATAGCTTTATCCTCTTTACTGAATAAAACATTCAGCATGTCCAACATGGATATTCAATGTTTCATTTATTCTAACAAAAGCTTCCAAGTTCTGGTCAAATCCTAAATGAGGCTAGAATTACAAAAAGAATTGTCTCTTTTCACAGTCACCATTCTCATTTAATTGGGCTTTTCTCCTGACACACAATAGTTCTTAGTTGATAGTTAAATGAACAAACCAGTGATTATGTTAGCCGAACTTATTGTGAGACATTTCTATAGATTTCATATGAATCTGTTTCTATAAGATACCGATGGTAAATGGATCAGAAAAGGGTAACATATATTGACTATTTTTCTCAGTTGAAAACTGAATTTGCTCTCATTTAAAAATTCACTAAAATCTCTGTTCTTTCAAGTAAATATAAAGTGTGGTAAGGGACAGCCACAAATTGAGTAGTAACTTGGGTTGATCTGAACTGGCAGAACTAAGCACTGCCACTTCTAATCTCTACTTGAATTAGCAGAACTGTACAGAAGAATAAAAAAGAATAAAAGTGTTAAATAAGATAATTAATATAAGATTAGAATAAATCAGCATGTGATGAAAGTAACCTTTAATCAAGGAAGGAGACAGCTTAGAAATATAGGGCACTTACCATATATTCCTTCTTCAGATTTTAAGCATTTAGAAAGAAAAACGCATACATGTGGTATTGAGTGGAAATGGAATTTTTCAAAAACTCCTACTTAGTCTCTCTATTCCAATTATTATCATTTCCCACAGGAATTTAGTTTGTAATAAATAAGGAATTTTTAAACAGCGAGGGAAAGATGAATCAGCTGCAGTAGGAATTGACACAACTAGATCAAAAATTGAGGGGCGGGTGGGAGTGTAACCCTTCCACCTAAATCAGTTCCTAGAGGAGTGGCAAAATTTGTTTTTCTATTTTTTGTTTGTTTTTTGCTTTGGGGGCCACACCCAGCGATGCACAGGGGTAACTCCTGGCTCTGCACTCAGGAATTACTCCTGACAGTGCCCAGGGAACCATATGGGATGCTGGGAATCGAACCCGGGTCAACCGCGTGCAAGGCAAACGGCCTCCCCGCTGTACTATCAGTCTGGCCCCAAGGAGTGGCAAAGTTTAGTGGAAATGGTGACCCTGTGCAGAGGCTTGGAGAGAGCTTTGCGCTTACCTCCAGAGGAGATGCTAAATGCGCAGTTTCCCTGAAGCTGGGAGCAGGAGTAGAGCGAGCGAGTGCCTCGCTGACCCCAGGTGCCCGGGCTGGGTGGCAGTGCTGGCACTCAGCGTAGCAGGAGAGAGTCAAAGGGTGCTTTCTCTTTGACGGAGTGCCTTAGTCTGTCCTCTGTGTCCAGCCTCCATCCCCCTGAGAGGAAGACTGGTTTTTAATCCAAAGTTGATGATCTCTATTTAATTTGGAGTCAGATATATATTGGGGTGGGGGTGAGGGGGAGGAATCTGATTTCTTGCTTTAAACCTTCCTGATTCCTAAATCTGACGCTGGTTTCGTGTTCAGAGTGATCCTCTCTCTCTCTCTCTCTTTCTCTCTCTCTCTCTCTCTCTCTCTCTCTCTCTCTCTCTCTCTCTCTCTCTTCTCTCTCTCGCTCTTGCTCTCGCTCTCTCACTCTCTGCTATCTACAGTACAGGTTTCTGAATTGTGATTCCCACCGGTATAACAAAGAAAGGACCTCTGCCAGCTGGGTACTGACGTTGAGTTTCTCTCAGACCAGACTGAAGTGATTTTAGAAACTCTCAAGGGTCGAGTCTTGTGTGGGGAGCAAAAGAGCATCCATGGGAATGCCTCTTCTTTAGGCCCTGTAAATCATTTCTTCTCTTCTCTTCCCACCCTTGTTCCTCTAGCTCGCTTCTTTATCCTGGAATCCCTCCTTCCCATGGCCTCGGTACTTTCCCACAGCATCCTTTGACCTGGTTACAAGAAACGTTCTGTCCCTCACGCTAGCTCCTCCCTCTGGCCGGCTGGAGCAGCGCCGTGTTCCTCGCAGCAGAGGAAGGTAGATCCCTGGCTCTTGAGAGGCCCAGAGCTTAAGTGGAGACCCAAGCTCGTTATACTTGGGTCATCGGACTTGTGATTTTGTATTAGTTAAGAAATTCATACATGTTTTACAGCAGTTTTTGGTTTATTTGTAATAGAAACTTGGCAGCTACGACTGGTTTCTAGAACAGTCAGTCATGATGAATTAATTTAGTCCAGGCACTGAGAATAGAGGCCAGATAGATCTATGCTAAAATTTCTAAATAGGGCACATAAAGTTTATTTGATACACAAAAGTCTTTCTAAATACTAATAAATAATTTATAGTTATTAAGAATAGCTACTAGGTCAATGGGGTTGATTCTGAAATCACTGGACAGTTGTTTGATTGTTGGAAACGCATTTGAATTTTTTAGTCTCAGCTTTTATATCTGTAATATTAGTGAAAATATTTTAAGAAAGACTCACGTGCATTTTAAAGAATGCATATGAACGTGTTTATGGTAGACAATTAAATGCTTAAAAAGGCAATTAGCAGGTATTGGGAGCGGAGATATTTTAACAAATAAAACTGGCACAGAATTTGATTGTAAGGTTTAATTTGGGAGACATCATCATACAGAATAAGGAACAAAATGAAAGAGAAAGCAAAAGCAGGATCAGTCTGGCTATCAAATGGAGAACTTATTCATATTGTATGTAACTTCCCTTTATGGTCTAACATATCTTATACAAGAAGGTGCTTATTTATGTTTGAAGAGTAAAAGATGCAATGAGATGCTCTCAGTAAGAGTGGAGAGTACCAAACAGGTTCTGCTTCACTGACGGAGAGGGGCCGTCCAGGGGCCGGAGAGACAGTACAGTAGGTAAGGCGCTTACCTCACACTCAGCTGACTCAGGTTCGTTCCCTGGCATATGGGTGTGGTCCCCCAAGCCCACCACAAGTAACCCCTGACCACTGCCGGGTGTGCCCCAAAAACAAGCAAAAAAAAAGAATTGACCTTCAATGCTCAAAAATAGTGAGAGCGGGATGTTAAAAATAAAACAAACAAAAAAACATGGTATGAGAATTATACCCAAAGACAGTAAAAACAAGGGCCAGGAGGACCGGTTCATGGTAGGAAGCTGGCCACAAGAAGGGGCGGGGTTGAAGAAACTTTGGTGCATCTATACAATGGAATACTATGCAGCTGTTAGAATAAAGGAGATCATGAATTTTGCATATAAGTGGATCAGCATGGAAAGTATCATGCTAAGTGAAATGAGTCAGAAAGAGAGAGACAGACATAGAAAGATCGTATTCATCTGTGGAATATAGAATAACAGAGTAGGAGACTAACACCCAAGAATAGTAGAAATAAGTACCAGGAGGCTGACTCCATGGCTTGGAGGCTGGCCTCACATTCTGGGGAGAAGGCAACTCAGATAGAGAAGGGAACACCAAGTAAAATGGGTTGGAGGCCACTGGGGGGGAAGGGTGATGCAGGCTGAATGGAGACTAGAGACTGAACACAATGGCCACTCAACACCTTTATTGCAAACCACAACACCTAATTAGAGAGAGAGAACAAAAGGGAATACCCTGCCATAGTGGCAGGGTGGGGTGGGAGGAGGTGGGATTGGGGAGGGTGGGAGAGATGCTGTGTTTATTTGTGGTGGAGAATGGGCACTGGTGAAGGGATGGGTTCTCGATCTTTGTATGAGGGAAACATGAGCACGAAAATGTATAAATCTGTAACTGTACCCTTATGGTTACTCACTAATTGAAAATAAATAAATTTAAAAAATTTTAAAAAATAAAATAAATTTTAAAAGAATTTAAAAAAATAAGAAGGGGCGGGGTGGAGTGGGCAGTTAGAAAAGAAAAGGGACCGCTGTGACAACAATAGTTGGAAATGATCACACTGGACGAGAACTGAATGCTGAAAGGCAGTAAAGTGATATGCATGATACCCTTTCTGTAACAGTATTGCAAACCACAGTGCCTAAAAACAAAGGCGGGGGAGAACTGAGAGAGAGACAGACAGACAGAGAGAGACAGACATAGAGAGAGAGAGAAAGAGAACGAAAGTGCCTTCCACAGAGGGAGACTTCGGGGTGGTGGGCGACGGGGGACACTGGGGGCGGGAAATGCACACCAGTGAAGGGACAGGTGTCCGGGCATTGTGTGGCTGAAACTCAGTCATGAACAACTTTGTAACTGTGTATCTCACTGTGACTCAATCAAAAATTTTCAAAATAAATTTTTTTTTTGTAAACGTTTGTAAGAGCTTTCCTCACACCTAGAACTAAATTTACCTGCTTGAGTTACAAGGAGTTCAACCTGATAAAGCAGGGCACATTTGCTAAGTGTGCACATAGTGACTGAGGCTCATAGTTCCAGTACAGCCATGTAGCTCATGTCTTCATAAAGACGACTGTGCTCCCCGAGGAGCACTTGGGAGGGAAGTTGCAGTTACCACTAATTTCCTGTACTGTTCATAAGATCATCCTGCATAAAGATCGCTAATGTTTTGTTTTGTTTTGATTTGGGGTCACACCCAGTGTTGTTCAGGGGTTACTCCTGGCTCATACACTCAGGAATTACTCCTGGTGGTGCTCGGGGGACCATATGGGATGCTTGGAATCGAACCCAGGTCGGCTGCATGCAAGGCAAACACCCTACCTGCTGTGCTATCGATCCAGGCCAAGGATGCCTAGTGTGTTAAAAGCCTACCATACTCTGCTTGTATAATTTGTTTCTGTCAGAATGGTCTGTAGCTTGAGTTGACCAGCTTGCTGAGTCATATAGCTTAATTTTAAATTAAGTTCTTGTAAAGGAAAAAAAATGAAACAGTAAAGGGCGGAAAAAGACATTCGAGTTCACAGATCATATTCTAAATGATTAAAAACATGTGGTGTGCATGTTCCTCCCAGGGTCTTTGTGCTTCCCTAAAAATGTGATTCAACCGGAAGTTATGGTTATAGAGTCTGTGTTACATGAAGACAGATGGGGGGAAAAGCTGTTCAAAGGAAGGAAGACATAACTAAACTTTGCCCTAGAGTCAGCATGGACGAATGCTTGTCATACCAGGGAACAGACGCCCTTTCGTAGCAGAAATCAGGCTGTGGGTACCGTTCTCATGTGGGCACGTACAGTGACAAGTGATTGTCCACAAAAAGAAAACATTCTGAGGAGGACTCTGGTCTCTGAAAACTCAGGATATAGTGAAACATGTAAATTATATTCCAAGGCTATTAATACTACCATGTTGTGGCTAACATTGCAGGTAAGTTTCACTGTGTGGAAATGCATTTTTTAACTGAAAATCAGAGAACTCTCAATGAGTTTGTAATATGGCTCCTAAGATCTGTACTTGGTTTCAATTCCTAGGTAGGCATTGGTAATTTCTGATACGATAGCTCTATCATATATTGAGTAAAGCCATTTGTTACCAGTGTAATAGCAGTATTCTTTTTAAAATTAGTTCTTGAGTCACATTAACTTTGCTAAGGGCTTACTTCTGGCTCTGTACTCCGAGATCCCTCCTGGAGAGCTCAGGGGACCTTATAGGGTCCCGGGGATCAAACTCAGGCTGCCACATGTAAGGCAAAAGCTCTGCCTATGGTACCATCACTATAGCCGCAGCACTCTTTGACTTGATTATTCTCCCTGCTAACAATAGTTATTGAATATGAACATAGAGACAGTATCGTAAATCCATGTAATGATTAATAAGCCACTTTTATAAGTGCTTTTCATACTTAAAATCTACTCTTTCTCACAATATTATAAATTACAGATCAGAAAAAGTAAGATGAACAGATTTTACCTTGAGGCATCGAGAAATGTAAAAATCTGTATCTGAGTCAGATTTCCAGACTCTGATTCCAGGAATAGTCTCTCAGGACAAGCCCTCAATCATTCTGAACCTATCATTAAAAGCTCAAAAAGCAACTCCAAAATGTTTCACTTCCTTAAAATTATCCTGATTATTCTGGATTTGGGGCCCTACTCAGCAGGTGGTCAGAGCTTACTCCTGTTTCTGTCCTCAAGGGGCCATCCATGCTGCCAGGGATTGAACAGCAGTCAGCCTGCATGCCAGCCAGGACCTTAGCCCCATGTTCTGTCTCTGCCACTCCTCAAAATGTGCTTTAAAAATATCTTATTGCATACTTGTACTGTAGTTGGGCCCCTCCTTTTTTCCCACTTAGCCTGGCACTGTGCCCTTCGTCAACTAATACATTTAGGCACATTTATTTTCAGCTATAAAGTAAATGAAAAACTTCCAAACACTCCATCCCTCTCGTGAATGTCACACCCTCTGCACACGTAGCTTTGCCCTGTTCCTGCTCTCACGAGGCTGGAGTGGACACCTCTGCTCTTTGTCTCCATGCTTCTGCTCCTCTGTCCACTCCCTACGTGTCTTTGTGTCTTTTGTTGTTCCTGTCCCCATGTAGTTCTAATAAATCCACAGTTCAGTTGAACGACTGAGCATTTTGCATGGCACTACTATGAATAACTACTGCCTAGTGATACCATTTAATCAATGTTCAACACCCATTTAATTTCAGAGAGCAAGGAACACAGACAGTGACAATGAACTGAAACTGGGTTCCACTTTCATGGCTTTGGAAAACCATCATCGAACAGAACAGACTCATGAAAAAGAATTACAGTTTTCTTATATGTTAACGGTAGTAGGATGCATTTTTTACTTGCAAGCACCTTTCCCCAAGAGTAATGTGTGTGCGTGTGGATTGATTAGATTTTGGAGATCAGAGTATGGAGACATTCTAGTGGCTCAGAGTCTCAACTTTTGTCATTGTTAGTTTTCCAGATTAGAATCCCTGATAGCAATGTTTGCATTCATCTTATCACAGCAGGAAAGGCGCTAAGCTTGCATTTGTCTGGTCATCTCTCCAGCATTTTGGAGGCTAGATAGTCATTAGTTTGAAATAATTTTGCTCCGTGTTGACTAAGCATGTGTAAAATAAATTCCTTTATTAAAAAAATGGGATTAATTTAAGTTACAAAGTTCTTTTCTTCAGAAACTTAGTGGCTTAAATATGCTTGGAGAAAACAGAAAACTATACAAAAAAATACACATGCTCCAAATTACATAAACTTTGATTTTAAAAATGTCTAAGGAGACGCGTGCAGATGGATGCAGGGCTGGATCAGGGAGCAGGCAGAGCCTCGCATAGGTACCACACCCCGAGGTTTGACCTTTGGCACCAAGTGGCCCTCTAAGCACAGTCAGGTGTGACCCTGGTGGGACCCCAGAATTTCTGGAAATGACCTTTTTTTTTATTACTTCTAAAATGTTATTAGCTTATAATTTCATTGAGGATACAGATAGTCTGTGTCAGTATATTTCTCACACAGTAATATTTAGTAAGAGCTATGTACACAAAGATTACTATATGTTTCTTTAGTGAATACAACAAAAGGAAAATTGAAGATAATATCACAAATTTCAATGGTGTAAATATTGATTCTACATTAAAACTTACTTTTGTTATAGTGAGACCTAGCCACCTGCATTTATATACTTTTCAAAATTTATCTATTTTTTTTATATTTTAATTGAGTCACCATGAGAACAGTTATAGGGCTTTTAGGATCGAGTCTCAGTCATACTATGCTCAAACACCCACCCCTTCACCAGTGCACATGTTCCACCACCAAGAACCCCAGCACATCCCCCTCCCCCTCCCCCCCTGCCTGTGTGGCAGATGATTTTCACTTTTCTCTTTCCTTACTTTGATTACATTCAATTTTTGACAGGAAACTCACTATCATTATTTGGTGTTTTATCCCCAACAGTCAGACCTGTCGGAATGACATCATTAGATTGTATGTTTTCTGTTGTTGGTAACAAAGAGTATATGATGTTGCACGGTCGAGAAGCGGCTGCCCAAATTTGGAATTCTGGTACTAAGTCCAGAGGTAATTCCAAGATTGGCTTCTGTGGCGCTGGGATCATGGCTGTTCAGGAGCGGAGGAGCTGTCCATGGAAATGACCTTTATTAACTTGGAAAAAAGAAAGGAAAGAAAAGATAAAACTAGTGCCAAGCTGACAGCTCCTTCCTTGGGGTCATGAGGGACTGTTTTTCCTCGGCTGCATTTTCAAGCCGACCTTTGAGCCGTCCACTTGTGTCATCAAGAGGCATGAGGGACCGAGAAGTTTCAGAATGGGCTCAGGGTCCCACAGCCATGCATGGTGCGTTGACTGAGGGAACATGTGCAAGGGTATTTGCGTGTATGTGGGGGGGGGGGAGGATGTGAATGTCTGTGGGTGGGTGTGGGGGCATGTGTGTGAGCATAAGTGTGGAGATGTGTGGGATGTGTGAAAGTGTGAGTGCTGTGGTTATATCTGTAAGTGTAGGTGTGTGTGTGTGTGTGTGTGTGTGTGTGTGTGTGTGGTGGGGCCTTAAGGGGAGCTGACTCCTGGTCTCTTCCACAGTGGCCTTATTTCAAGCCATGTGATTTGTTTCAGATGATGTTTCTCACTCGTCACCTCTGTGAATATGAGGTTTTGAATATTTAGCAGTCTTATCGCTGCTAAGTGGCTATGACTTTGGAATTATGTATCGACACAAACCCAAGGACTATGACAGTTTTAGAAATCAATATCCCCTACATGCAATGCCACTACAATATATATTGTAAAATCCAAATTTTAATTTCGTTTTATATTTGGACGGTTTGAGGGAGGCACACCCAGCTGTGCTCAGGGTCTTACTCCTGGCTCTGTGCTCGAGGGTGATGCCTGCCAGGGGGAAGGGCCACCTGAGATGGTAGGAATGGAATCTCGTCAGCCGCACGCAGTACAAGTGCCTTGCCTGCTGTACTTTCTTTGTTGTCCATTTTTTACATTTTTACAGAGTCTGGTGGTAATGACCTTTAAAATATTTATTTTTCTTACTCCTTTTGAGATTTATTTATGTGTCTCTGAAACAAGGTAGATGCGCTTACACAGCAGTGTGGGTGGGGCATGTGCACGGCTGTCAGAACTTCCAGAAATAGCAGGGAGTAGCAGGGGGAGGTCGCCCATCCCGACTGGACTTTTCACCCACAAAGACCTGAAGTTTTGGGCAAATTAGGTACTTTCTGGTGCTCTGTCCTGAGGCCCTGCGTCCTACCAAAAGCATGGCCGCAGCTTTTGGCCCTTAAGATGTCTTAAAACTATTATGTCACCTGACTTAAAAGTCACCTGTTATAAAGTCCCATACTTAAACGGTAGAAATAGATGGAAAAACACTATGAAATTAGACAACATATGTTAATTTATCAATATGACTTTGTTGATCATCTTAGATGTTTTATTTTATTTCAGTTTTTTTTGTTTTTTTGGATTGCAACTTGATCTTGATTCCAAAGACCATTTCCTGAGAGGTATTAGAGTAGCAAACTAAATATTTGATAGAGACTTATGATGCAAAACAACCCTCACAGCACAATGAGTGTAGAAGTAATAAGGTATCATTTATTATTCATTTGAATGCCTGTATATTTTAATGTCTTGAGAGGATAATTTGTATTCAAATATCAGATAAAAAGGAGCCTCTTCCACAATCATGTCTCTAGTATTTACTCAAAGAGAGACAAAAATCACTACAACCTGCTGCAACTCATAAATATATACTCTCAGAATGGATTAGCTTGAGCCTCCTCTAAAACAATTTCTAGAGAAAAGTAAGGATCTCTCCTTTGTTTTTATTGATTTGTTTGTTCTGTAATGTAGCAAGGCTCGTTGAATTGAATCCATTGAAATGAGCCACAAAACATAGCAGAGTATTCTGCATAACCACATTAGACTTTTACTGTGTTTTTCAAAAAATTTTATATTTTGTTTACTTAATGAGAACTCTATCAGTCATACTGTTAAATAAGAAAGCATAAATTCACTATTGTAATTCATGTTTATGTCTCAGGCCATGAGTAATTCAAAACTGCATAAAATGAGTGAAGAGGAAATTACTTTTCTACTTATAAAATGCTATTAAATTGATTTTCAGATGTGAAAATGAATAGGGATTTTGCAATTCTTATCTTCTTGAATTCTTGCAATCTAACATATATCATTTTGCTTCATATTACATCATATTTTGGGGCAAGATGTACTGCCACATTTCTGTTGTAATTGATTTCATGACAATTTTAAGACAATTGATCTATGGTTGATATGAATTAGAACAAATTTTTAAATATACAAAAACTATTACATGATGCTGCTGAAATATGTATATATGCTCATCAGCATTGACTTAATTTAATTAAAATATGTAGTTCTCTAAATATATACATGTCTGCCCTTCAATATAAATTTTGACATACCAAAATATGTTATTTATCTATAATGGTATGTATGACTAGATTTTTTTTAACTCAGAAATGCACTACTGATACTTCCTATTTTAATCAAATTGTAGCAAATTGACAAATTTTCCTATTTTTCCAAATAAATAAGCATAACGTATTATTTTTCCTTAACAACTATTTCACATTGAATCCACATTTTTTTCAAACAAGTTCTTCAAAGAGAAAATAGTGGTGAAAAAATATGCTTTTAAATAATTTTTGGACTCCAAGAATTTGGGATTTCTCTGTTAGATGATCAAAGTTATTACACTGAAATGATCACAGTATTGTTTTTGTTTTATAGAAAAGGAAACAACTGAAGTTTAAGAAATGGAAATACTTTCTCAACTATTAAATAGGAGAGCAGGGTAGTACAGGGGAGGACATTAGCCTTACATGTGGCCAACCCAAGTTTGATTTCCAGCATCCCATATGGTCCCCCGAGCACTACCAGGAATCCTTCCTTAGTGTAGATCCAGAAGTAACCCCTGAGCATTGCCGGCTATGGCCCCAAAACTAAAACTAAAACTAAAACTAAATAAATAGTATAGCAGGGGCCAACGTTATTGGGTCTGAAGCAAGACAACCAGCAGTGTGCATGCCTGTTCCCTGAACACTCTACTTTCTCCTGGTCTCCTTTATTCTTTTTCCTTCTTCCCCCTCCTTCTGCTTCTCTCCTTCCCCCTCACCCTCTCATTCTCCCTCTCCCCCTCCCAGACTTACTCCCAATTCCATGTTCAGGAATCAGTCCTGGTCATTCTCAGGGACCGGGTCTCTGTGGAATGAAACAGGGGTCAGCTACGTGCCAAGCAAATGCCTTATTAGCTATACTATCTCTTCTGCCTCAAACCCTGTTTTTCTTCGTTTAATTGTGGGCTTAGCGGGGAGCAGGTTTGAGGCACACCCAGTAGTGCTCAGGTCTTTTTCCAACAGGCTCTGTGCCCAGGAATCACTTTTGGTGGTGCTCAGGAAACCATATTCAGTGCCCGGATTGGGGGAGGGGAGGGCCATGTGCAAGGCCCACTTCAGCCCTGTACTCAGCCTCCCACCCTTCGGCATTTGTACTTGTGTGAGACAAGAGGAAGTTCTCACCACCATTTAAAATAGTCGAAAAGATTTAATGTACAATAGTATATAAAATAAAATATAATGTGTATACTGTTCTGTTCCCTTCCTCAAATCAAAAATACCATTTGATTTGAGGAAGGGAAAAAGCTACTAAGATAAAATGCTGTATTATCAACAAGAAAAGTTACTACTATGTGAAAGATAAAAATGACAATAATAATCTTGAATACCTACGTGAGGAATATATATACGAATCAGAGAACTATTCTAATTTATTCAGATTGTTACCCAAGGAAAATGTGTTCTAATTATCATTCTATATATAAAGAATGGAGCTCAAAATAGAACCCAAGCAGTCTCAACCCTGAGTCTGGGCTGTTAAACACTGTGCTATTCCACCTCTACATTATGATTATAAGCACAGTCCCAACAGTAAACAATGAACAGAAATAATAATAAACATTGTTCTCATAATGGGCTGGAGCAATAGCACAGCGGGTAGGGCGTTTGCCTTGCACGCAGCCAACCTGGGTTCGATTTCTTCACCCCTCTTGGGAGAACCTGGCAAGCTACTGAGAGTATCTCGCCCACACGGCAGAGCCTGGCAAGCTCCCCGTGGAGTATTCGATATGCCAAAAATAGTAACATCAAGTCTCACAATAAGAGGAGTTATTGGTGCCCGCTCGAGCAAATCGATGAGCAACGGGATGATAGTGATACAGTTCTCATAATATGTCAGTCATTATTCTAAGCATTTAACCTCAAGCGTGTTAACATGGCCTTTCCCTCTTAAATAAAAGACTACAAAAGGCAGAAGTATACCTCTGAAATAAATACTTTCAATTTTTAAATTTCTTTTTGCTTGTTTGTTCTTGGGGCCACACCCAGCAATGCCCAGGGGTCACTCCAGTTCTGCATTCAGTAATGGGGTTGGCCTGTGTGCTCAAGGTGGTGCTCAGGGGATCATGGGATATTGAGGATTAAGCCCGGGTGGGCCCTCTGCAAGGCAAATGCTCTACCCACTGTACTATCGCTTTGGGGCCAGATTTTTTAATTTTTTAAAAACATGCTACCTGTCAAATAGCATCCTCCAGCTATAACTGAGTAATGTGAAAGGAAATGCATATTGACTGCACAAGAGCAAATGTCAAGGTTTCTCTTGAAACAGTTACCTTTAATGAAGATCAGCAGGATAGCAGATAATGTTTCCCATGTCCTCACCTGAAAAGCAGACGTATATGGACAGTGTCCAGCCTATGCAAAATCAGCACAGTCTTTCGACTCTGAGTTTAGAGCACAACCTCTCAGGTCAGGACACCAGGATTCAGAGTCAGTCTCTGGTACCTAGATAATACTGGGTCAGTTCCTTCCCTTTGCTTCTTTGTAGCATCATCCATAGATTAGGATTAATACTCTTCAAGCTATGGTGGAGCTAAGGAATGGGAAACTTTTGTTGTTACTAGACAATACAGGAAATCCTCCCTGCCCCTGACACATATAACCTCACAGAAATCCACTTTCCCTCAATCTGGGCCCATCAAAGCAGAAGCAGCAAAGAAAAACAAGTCAGTTATTTCACGGTTGTGAATTCACACTGGGGAGAACTGGCAGGGCCCTTAGAAGCACATCAGCTGTGACAAAAATAAATCAATGTTTGTAGAGTGGCGGTAGTGTGTGCAGGACCAGCTGTCTGGAAGAAAGGGGAGTGGCACTTCCTTTCATGTTGAATGTAGTCCGTCAGCCAGCTCGTGTTAGAGGAAGCAAAGGAAGCTTAGGCTGATGGAGGCAAGTAAATTGTGTGACTTGTTTCATTTGGTTCTTGCGACCTGATGGTGGGTTGTAGAATACCCCTAACACACACATAGTGAAGTAAGATTGGGGGGGGATCAAATGAGTGTCAGCCAAGAATGTTAAGTGGTGAATGGGATTCTCTTGAACTCCATCCAGTTCTGTCAGGTTTTACCATAAACTATCATTCAGTAATGGAAAATGAACTCATCACCAGTTGGAGTTAGGAGTAAAAACCAAAAATATCACAAGAAGAAATATCAACTTTCCTATTAAATAGGTAAAGATAGTCAACAAATGCTTATTTATAAATAAGTTTTAGTTTCTTTCCCCCATGATTTACTAAAAAATTTCTTGTGTATTTGTTTGTTCTCCTTATAATTAAATTTTATTCTTTCTAATTACCGAGTTAGTGGTGGAAAGGAAAAGTTTAGAAAATGTAAATATTAGGTGTCTAGTAATAAATTTAAATATTTTTAAAACTTTACGTGCATATGGTTATTAATACTAGACCTTTTCCCTGTAAGTATCTATAAAAAGTGAACTCACAGAAAAAAAGAAATTTGTCATTGAGTCAAATAATAAATCACTAGTAGAATTTCTATGAGTGTTTAAGTTTTAAAATATTTTATCAATAGTACTGTAATATGTTTAGATTAATGTTTTCATTAAAATGCTATACTTGGGGCCTTGCATGCGAGTAACCCAGGTTCAATCCCCAAACAGTCCCTGAACCCCTAAAAATGATGCCTGAGAACAGAGTCAGAAGCAAGCCAAAGAACAAAACAAAAAAACAAAATGCTATACTAGTCAGACAGTAATTTTATTATTTCCATATATCTTACAGTGGAATATAAATGAACAAAATTAAAATGTGACAATGTTTCTGGAAACCTGTATTGTAATTCATGTCCTATTATTACATGGATTTACAAATAAAGAAAGATTCAGCAATTAGGATCTAGCAGATTGTATTAGGTCAAGACATAAAATATAAAGTCAGGATGTAAGTAACAGAAGGGTCAAATGATATCTGATTAAAAACATCTGAAGAAATGTTAATAACTTGATATTTAAGCTTTTTGTCTCATCCTTTCTTATCAGAACAAGGATTATGAATGTTAATCTTTCCTTGAAAAATATAGATTTTCCTTCACAAAAAGATAATCAATTTTGCATTCATGATTAACAAACCTAATGGCCACTATTCTAATTATTTGAATACATATGAATTCACAGATTGCTATGTTATAAAAGTAAAATGGAGTCTAACAATAACTTAAATTATTTTAAAATAGTTCCTCATGATATAAACTTCTATTAACAATAATTGCAGAAAAGTTTCATTTATAACCTCATGAATTAACAATTTTCTTATGAATTTAATGGTATGAGAAAATTTTTCTTGACTTATTTTGTTCTGTAGAATTAATAGTGCAAAACTGAAATTGCATGGAAGATAGTACATTCTTGTTAGATTAAAACAATATGAATTTTTATTAAAATATAATTATGTTTTGGGAAAAATATTTTTCTTCTCTGGTTTCCCAGAAAGTTTGTGTGTCTGCATATGTGAGTGTTTGTGCGTGTGTGTGTGTGTGTCTATGTGTCTTTGCATTCTGAGTGTGCAGAATGGAGCCGAGAAATGTACAGTCTTTCAAAAAGAGGAAAACCCTCCATTTTATTAGCATACATATCGATTGGTGCTGGGGCATTGAGTATGCTATAGAGACAAAGGGATATATTTTTGGTTAAAAATATGTAACTCCGGGCTGGAGCAATAGCACAGCGGGTAGGGAGTTTGCCTTGCACGTGGCCCACTCGGGTTGACCCGGGTTGATTCCCAGCATCCCATATGATCCCCCCAGTACTCCCAGAAGTAATTCCTGAGTGCAGAGCCAGGAGTAGCCCCTGTACATCGCTGGGTGTGACCCTGCAACAAACAAGCAAACAAACAAAAAAAGTGTAACTCACGGATTTGGTTTTCCAATTGCTCTCACTTAAGCTCGAGTCTAAGAAGGGTCACGTCTCAGTCTATAAAGTTGTATGAAATTGGAAGAATGATGATGTCTATAAAATTAACAAGATACTGTAGTAAAATGGCATTAATCACATGGAAAAATTTATGTATTTATGAGAAAGATTAAGGAACTTGTTTGAAGTTTCATTTAAGGGTTTAACCCACCCAGCGGACGGCCGTACTGGACTGACTCCTGGTCAACACTCAAGCATCACGTGTGCTTCTAGGTCAGCTGTGTGCAAGGCAGAGGACGCAGCCCCTCTACTGGCTCTCCAGCCCTTGAAAATAAACCATTGAGTGCATGATAAAAGATTTCTTTTTTAAAAAAAAGATCTTTGAGTATTTTTGTTTTTTTCTTTTTAAATGTAAACACTGTGGCTTACAATACTATTTTTTTTTAATTTATTTTTAATTAGAGAATCACCGTGAGGGTACAGTTACAGATTTATACACTTTTGTGCTTATACTTCCCTCATACAAAGTTCGGGAACCCATTCCTTCACCAGTGCCCATTCTCCACCACCCGTAAACCCGGCTTACAATACTATTAATGATAGGGGTTTCGTACACACAGTGTCCACACCATCCTCTCTACCAGGGCGTCCTCCCACAACCATTAAGACCATAGACGGGGGTCAGAGGGTAGTATGGAGGCTATAGTGCTTTGTCTTGCATGCACCCAACCCCGGCTTAGTCTCCAGAATTCCAGATGTTTTCCCAAGTCTGCCTGGAGCGATCCCTGATGCAGATCCAGAAGTGAAACCTGAACACCACGGGGTGTGGCCCCAACATCAACCATGGATCCTAAAGGTTTTCCTTCATAATTTCACAGTGAAAAAACTTTCTTGGACTTATCAATTTTTTTCATAATTTATATAGAAGTTAACATCAAAGTGGTCTGAAACATAGTAAACTAATTGCATGTTTTTAAATCTTATTATATATGAAAATGTAGCTCTGGGTTTTAATTTTTGCTTTCTATAGATATACATATAAAATAAATAAGATAGCATGCACAATACATAAAAATCGTATCTGGATAATATTGCTTGGCACTTTATTGGTATTTTAATAAATGGTTCTATAAGAATCCTACATTATGGAAATTGTGTAGGAATATAGAAGATTTAGGAATACTTAGAAATATAGAATACTTAGGAATATAGAAGAAAACATAGTGGGCAAACGCTGACACAAACTACTAAGACCATAAGGAACAGAATCTACTGAAAGCCAAGGGGTAGTCCAAAGGTTAGGACACAGACCTTGTATGTAGCTGTCTCTGGTTTGACCCTCCGCACCGTATGGAGCGCCAAGCATGGCTAGGCACAGCTTTGGAGGCCCCGGGGTACTGCTGGTTGTGGTATTGGAGGACCCCGGTACTGCTAGAGTATTCCTGGCTTGCACAATTACCCGAGTTCTGCATCCTCAGACCCAAGCGCTAACCTGCAGGATGCTCCACTGGGCATTGCCGGAAGTGGCCGTTGCCTCTTGGGTGCCGCTTAGGCGGTGCAGAAGAAAGAGAAAAGAAAATGCGAAGTTAGGACGAGCGCTCTCCATGCCCTGTTCACTTCTGCATCTCCCCCTGACAGCTCTAAACCAAGCATATCACAAGCCATTAATAAACTATTTTTTTGTTGTTTCAGGGACACACCCATCAGCGCTTAGGGCTTAATCCTGACTCTGTGCTCAAGGGAGCAAACAGACGGGGTGCCTTGCGTCACACCAGGGTCTGTCGTGTGCAGGGCAAACAGCCTACCTGCAGTACTGTCGCTCCGGTCCCATCCACCAACAGACTTTCATTAAGTAGCTATCTGGAGCCTCTAACCTAAAGTGCACACGATTACTTTAGGCTACTTCGTGGTGATGTTTTGAGATTAGGAAGTTAAAAAATAATTCTAATATTTTACTACTGCATGGCAAGAGCTATTGTTAGTAACAATCCACACATAGCATAAATAGTTGTTTTTAACTACTAAAATACCAGAGGCCCTTATGCACCTAGAAAAGGACATAAAAGCTAATTTTTATACTTCTCCTAATACTTTAAATGGATTACAAGTAAATAATAATTAAGTCTTTGAGATCATTTACTTGGGGATCAAGATTTGGGAGTGTTTTATTTTATTTATTTATTTATTTTTGCTTTTTGGGTCACACCCAGCGATGCTCAGGGGTTACTCCTGGCTTTGCACTCAGGAATTACTCCTGGCGGTGCTCAGGGGACCATATGGGATGTCGGGGATCGAACCCGGGTCCGCAGTGTGCAAGGCAAACGTCCTACCCGCTGTGCTATCGCTCCGGCCCCTGGGAGTGTTTTATTATTAGTGTAAGAATATTGGAATATGCCACATTTCTATATGTCCATTGTATTTCAGTTTTTATTCCCATCATAATTTGTGAAAATAATAGTATATGCGGTAGATTTTAAGGGGGATAGTGAAGATGAGTGCAGGATGGGTTATTAGGAATTGAAGTGGAGTCGGTGGAGCCTGAGCCAGTTTATCTCTTGGAACGTTCGCTTGCCTGACAGTGATCTGATAGATGTGTCATTGACCAGGAGGTTGGAATTTACTGTCCTGGTATCAGTTTTGCCTAGATTGTTTTGCACCTTATAGGATTTATCACTTCCAGCTTTAACCTTGTAGCAAGAAAATAGTGATGCTGCTAGAGACAATATAATTTTTTTTTTTTTGCTTTTGAAGTCAAATTTATTGAATGGTATTTGGTCAATAAAAGAAATACTGCTATATGACCTATGATAATTTTAAATCATAATTGTGATCATGTATATTCATATGTGTGTGTGTTTTGGAACCACACACCTATCAGTGATCATGGGACCATATGTGATATCGGGGATGGAACCAGGTGTGCTGTATGCAAAGCAAGTGCCCTACCTACTGCACTCTCTCTCCAGGCCAACTTTGTGGGTTTTTTTGTAATAAAAATTACCTATAGGCAATTTTATTGTATATACAAGAACTCTATTATAAATACAGTGTTAACCAACTTGAGTTCTCTCTTTACTTAAAGGGCTATATCCACAATCTTAGAGAATTGTTGCTATAGTTGCTCTTGTTAGATCCCAAAACTAAGGCCCATAAAAGTAAGCAAATTGTGAAAGTCACATAGCTGGTAGGGGGTAAAGGCCTAGGCTAACTCATCTGTTTTAGCCTCAAATTATAGAAACATTAACGTGTATATGAATGCAATACATCACTGTAGATCTGTGCACACAATCTGAAATTTAAATACACTATTTGCATTTGTTTCCCAGCGTTTTCACTGTCTTTAGGATTCTCTTTTGTTTCTTGAAAGCTGTGGTTATACATAGCTAAGACAATGGAATTGCTTACCCTAAACCACCTCACTCAGGGAGAAGGATAACAGCTTTCTCAATTAAAAATATGACGCAGGCTAAATTTGGGATAAGGATCCATATATAAGTAGGGGATGGGATTTTGGGAGGCTCTGTGTGTGTGTGTGTGTGTGTGTGTGTGTGTGTGTGTAAGTTAATATGATAAGAAACTAAGAATAACTGCTTCCATTGGCAGATACTGAGATCACACTGAAACTCATTGTCTAAATCTAAAGTTTCAGTTATTAAAAAAGCTATTTTGAGCTATGGAGAGGATGTTAGTATTAATTGTTTGATACATTTTTAAATTTTTAAATGGATATTTTGGGGCTGAAGCAATAGCACAATGGGTTGGGTGTATGCCTTGCACGCGGCTGACCCAGATTCGATTCCCAGCATCCCATATGGTCCCCCGAGCACCGACAGGAGTTAAGTCCTGAACATTGCCGGGTACTACACACACACACACACACACACACACCCACACACACACACACACACACACAATGGACCTTTTTGTTTTCGTTGTATTTATAATTATATTATTTCTAGGGAGAAAAAAAAGCCAGTAAAAAACCTCTTCCCATTCACACTTGTCTTCACTCTCTATTCCTAGGGGATAATAAAGGGGTCACTTGGGGCTGGAGTGATAGTATAGCAGGTAGGGTGCCTGCTTGTACATGGCCTAACAGGGTTCAATCCCTGGCGTCCCATATGGTCCCCCCAAGCACCTCTAGTAATTCTTGAGTGCAGAGCCAGAAGTAACCCCTGAGCACTGCCAGTTGTGATAAAAAACAAACAAAAACAAAAAGAATGGGTCACTCTATGTTTCATTATTGTATATCAGTATCATTGATTTGTTGAGATTATGAATTTAGATATTAGTATCTAAATTTTACTGAGTGGTATCCCTACTCAGTGCTCACTCAGAAGGCCTGGAACATCTGCTGGGGATTCTCAGCCAAATGAGTGAAAGGGTTCATGAGAGAGTCAAAGGAATTGCTCCTGTTTGGGCCCTGTTGTGTCACGAACTACCCATGACTCACCCCACAGTGCTCAGGTCACAGAATTGAATCCGGGTTAGTACGTCCAAGACTTTATAGTTATTAGAATAACTATAAAGTAATTAATTCCCATCTAGTGACAGTGGGATTATTATTAAAATCACACTGTGATTATTAAACACCTTTTACAAGAGTATCTTAGAGAAAGATAATTTGCTGATATTTTCATTACTCTTTTTCTCCATTCCATGTATATCTGAGAAAAAGTGATTTCTGACCCTGTGTTAGAAAAAAACAAGAATATGATTTTCACAGCTTCCTTTTTGAAGTATAGCTAAATATTGTATTACCTTATAACAGTGAGAATATCTTTAAAACGATTTTTATCACTGTCTAGAATAAGACATCAGAGCAAAAATTACTGAAGAGTTACCATCAGCAACTCTTAGGGGCTAGAATATAATTCAAAGTTATGTAAGTATGCTTTCTTACATTAGATGAAAATTATTTTATAAGTGAAAGGGAAAATTTTTAGGATACATAACTTAGTGAAATGCATTGGTTATTATCACCTTCCCATTAATATGTCACATTTTTATTAAGACTTTCTGAAAGATATGCAAATATTTTAGTCAGTAAATTTTATAAAATGTGTTCCTTTCATACTTATATTCAGCAGTAAATTATGAATAAGGATTTGAACATCCCCCCAGTACTTAAAAAAACTGAGGTATTATAAACATATAACCCTATGTTACTTTAAGGTATATGTGTATATATATATGTGTGTATATATATATGTACATGTGTATATTGCTAATTTGATATATCAGTAACAATATATGTGCATATATATATATCAAATTAACAGTATAATATAATACTGGGGCAGGATTCCCAAGCAGTGCTCCAAAGGCCCAGAACCCAGCCAACCAGACTAGTCATTAAATGCAAGTGTTTGAGGATGCAAAACTGGGCTCCCCTGGACATCTCCAGGTCACACCTGATGGTGTCTGGGGACCTCAGGGTTACACCCAGCAGTGCCAAAGGAACCATCTTGTGCTGGGAATTAAACCCAGTTTGACATATGCTAGGCACATGCCCTCGGGACTGTATCAGCCCCCATGCCTAACCTCAACAGTTCTGCATGGCATAAAAGAGTTTTGTTGTCTAAAATGAAATATATTGAAACTGTTCTAAAAACATCATGTCTAAATCTCTAAATCTCCTCTGAAATTTTCAAATTTCCATATATCTACTTCCTAGTTATTTTTATGCCTCCTTTATCCCTTGAACTGACAAAACCCATAAGACTCTTACTTTAATGACTTTGTTTTAAGCCGGAAAGTCTAAAGTAAAATTGGTGTCCAAGCTGAGCCCGTGAGTGAGCTCAGGCAGCCTGTAAACTCTTGATCTCTGGAGGATTGCCACTTGACGTGGTATTTTAAGAGATGACTTCACAGTATAGGAAATAAGTACCTGACCGTGTTTGTGACTAATTCCAAAACCTAACACGCAGCATTTCTGAGAATGAAAGAACAGGAATAAGACTTGAAAACTTTAAAATCCTGAAGTTGTCCTCAGAAAAATGGACTATTTACTATTTATTGTGCCTTCTTTCAAAAATCCCATATTCCTTTTGCCTTGGATTTGTTCCAATGTAAATAGTACTGGTGTCATCTACTTCATCTGGTTCTTAAAGATTCTAGTTAACATCTAACATTGGTGGAGAGCTTTCCCGTTTAAAAAGCAGCTTTTATGTGCATTAAATAGACTCACTGGCTGTTGTGCTGGGGACATTGAGTTCTGTGAATCTGCTACTATTGAGTTAGTAGCATAATATGCCCAGACATTATTTGTCTGTGCATGTGCATATTAGAAAGTGAGATCATAAGCCAGAAGACAGAGTTCTTCAGATGCTGAACCCCTCCTTTCCTTCACATAAAACCTAAATCTGAAATGAGAGCCTGATATGACTTTTGGCACATTGGAAAAATAGGCACTATAATATTCAGTATACTTTTTGTGCAGACATATATTTTATATATTTCTTGTGTAAAACTCAGGAGTGAACTATGTAAATAATTTGCTAAATTGGGGGTTGGAACAATAGCACAGCAGGTAGGGCGTTTGCCTTGCATGTGGCCAATCTGGGTTCGATTCCCAGCTTCCCATATGGTCCCCCGAGCACTGCCAGGAGTAATTCCTGAGTGAAGAGCCAGGAGTAACTCCTGTGCATCGCCGGGTGTGACCCAAAAAGGAAAAAAAATTTGCTAAGCATGTTGTTAATGTTATGGGAAACTGTACAATTATTTATCAAATGATGTATATGATTTTATATCCTCATCCAGTTTGTATGAGAATTCTATTTAATCCATATTCTTTTTACCACTTGGTAATGTCCATTTTTCCTTTCAGTTTTATTCATCTAAATAGCTTCTTAGTGGTATATAATTGTGGTTTTAATTTGCATTTCCCCAAGGGCAGGTGATACATTTTAAGGAAAAGAGTTGTATTATAAGATTTGGCATCATAGACCAGAGACATTGATCAAAGGACATGCTTTGCATACAGAAAGCCTGAGTTTGATCCCGACACCTCATGGTCCCCCAAGCACAGCCAGGATTGACTCCCCAAAACAGAGTTAAGAGTAGTCCAAGCTCTTCTGGGTGTGACCCCCAAATCAAAAGCATATACACACATATACACAAAGATATCAGAATCTTATAACAACAAGACAATTGCATTCTCATAAAGATAGTGCTCCAAGCCCCTGTTAATATTTAATGATAGTATCATAGATCTATTGATCTCAGAGTGAACAACACATTATAAGAACACACCAGAAGTTTGATGTCAAATGAATCAGAACAATTGATTTTCTTTTTAAACATGAGCTTGCCCTGGGAACTATTTTAGTATAGTAGCAAGAGGCTTAGATTTAGGATGAATGAGGCATGGAAGATGAATTACGAGACACGGTGTTATTTCTGGAGCATATATAAAGCAGAATGTGTAGAGCTTACGAGAGGAGGTGATTTGTTGAAATATGGTGGCCCAGAAAGGTGCATTGACATATGATCCTAAGAAAACACGGAAGATGCCAAGAAAGAACTATGATTTAGAGACATGGTCTCTCCAAAGACCAAATATTAAGTACAGCTGGTATTTTTGTGACATATCTCTATATTGGTTTAATATTAAACCTGTCAGCTCTCTTATCCAGGGACAGCTCTTGAGCCATTTACTGCAGGCCATTAAGATAGAATCACCAGCATAACAGTCTGAAAGGACTGGAGGCATTTATTGCATGTGCCCCTCCAATACTCAAAGCCAGCTTAGGATAGATGACTTCACTTTCAATGAAGAACCAATTACTAAGGGAAAGTAAGCATTAAATAGAACTGAAGCTCCTAAGGACATAACAACCATCAAGTGATGAATGATTAGGAGTGGGTTTAATATTCTCTCTTGGGTTCAATAGAAAATAATGTGTTGATCAGCAGGACAATGAAGGTGTGTGCTATGAAAGGCAATTGCTGGCATCCCTCTCTGCTTTTCTTTGGTTATTCGAGTATGTCATGAGTCATTTTTCCTTCTCATCATATTTGGTACAAATCATTTATCAATGTTATTAAATCTTTCTTTATTGATATTTTGGTATTTTTAGCAAAGGACTGGAGCAATAGCACAGCAGGTAGGGTGTTTGCTTTGCATGTGGCCGACCCGGGTTTAATTCCTCTGTCCCTCTCAGAGTGTCCAGTGAGCTACCGAGAGTATCCCGCCCACACAGCAGAGCCTGGCAAGCTACCTGTGGCATATTCTGTATACCAAAAACAGTAGCAACCAGTCTCACAGTGGAGACATTACTGGTGCCCGCTCGAGCAAATCGATGAACAATGGGACAACAGTGCTACAGTGCTTATTGATATTTTAAAGAAAATGCCTCAGTGTATTATAGTTAACATTGTTTGGTTAGAGCCTTTTATTGGTCGTATATGTTACCTTCTGAATTTTATCAGTTCCTTATGTATAATTCACACACACACACACAACTCATACTGATAACATTCACACAAATGTAACCCTCTCTTACTTTACTAAATTAAATTATTCTTTTTAGAGGGTAAAACCAGGGCACAGAACAAGAAAAAACTACCTTTGGCTAGATTCTGTTTTAACAACATACCAAGAACAAGAATGCTTCAATTAAACATAAACCTGATTATTAATCTCCCTTGTCGCTGAGTCAGTACTTTCTGATAACTCTATTTATTCCCATTCCTTATTTATTTTGTTTACCTTTGTGATAATCACATTTTCATGATCATCCTCTTCCATAGACATAAAAACCAAATATAAATTCAAGCATGGAGAGAAATTAAAATCTCTGCTGAGTGATGTATAAACACATTTAATGGTGCATATTTCCTTGGTCAAAGAACAGAATTTGTAGATATGAATCTACAGCATTCCTCATTTCTATTCTGGAACTTCTCTGGCCTGTGATCCCCAGTTATTCTGCCGTCTACCCTCATTGCTTTGTAGATGACTGCCTGCCATTCCAAAGGAAACAAAGCATGAAGCAAGGCATATGTGTGCACTATTTAGGCACACTGCTGATGCATACTGAGAATTAAGGAGAAAAGAAGCATGCCTGGCATTTGCCAAATTATTTCCTTGTATTTTCCCTGCTTAAGATCTCAGGCACCAATGTTTTTCTTGTTTTACTTTTTATATGTTCCTTCATTCTTCCCTTATTCCTGTTTCAGTGTGCACCATCTTAGCCCAAGAACTCATTTATTGAAATAAATGAGTTCCACAGTTACTGAAATAATGGTGAAAAACGTCAAACCAGCCTAAAGCTTTCTCAGCCTCCAAATACTATATGTAAAAAATTGTATTTGTTTTCATAATACACTTTTTTCACATGATACCTCAGTCTACATCTTTTCTGTTATTCTTAAAACTTCCTAAAATTAAGGTCCCTAAAATCACAAGCTGAATTTAAATGTTCTTTCTTTTTTTTTTTTATTTGCTTTTTGGGTCACACCCGGTGATGCTCAGGGGTTACTCCTGGCTCTGCACTCAGGAATTACTCCTGGCGGTGCTCGGGGGACCACATGAGATGCTGGGAATCGAACCCGGGTCGGCCGCGTACAAGGCAAATGCCCTACCCGCTGTGTTATCACTCCAGCCCCTAAATGTTCTTTCAATGTGTCTCCCACTCATTTCTCCAACATGTTCTCATTTTCTTTCAGTACATCCTTATAGTAACTCTCTGCTGTCACCAATATTACCACTTGTTGTTCCATAAATAGATATTTCTGTATTTCTAAGTACCTTGGGTAATTATTTCCTAAATCGTATTCTTCCTTAAACATCTAGCTAAAGCCTCCATCAAGGCTAATCTCCAAATTCCCGCCTAAGCCCTCTCGACGTGCCGTTATCTTCAGTCGATTGCTAGTGTCTGCTGCGTACACCACCCACCCTTACTTGCAGGACCACCGTCATCTCTTGAAAGGTCTGTGTCCCATGCCGACACATTCTCTACAAAGCAGCCATTAAAAACTATACAAACACCAGCTCTCCTTCCTCCCCGTCGTGGACGGTCACGTCCCTTCCCATGACCTGTAACCCGGCATCATAACGTCCTTCTCTAACCCTGTCTTAGACCTTTCGCTAGGATAGCTGTGCTCCAGACACCTTGGCCTTCTGGTAACTTCTGCATATCCTTAGGATTTTCCTAAGTCAAACTTCTTAGATTTGGAACTAACTTCCCTCCTGACAGACCTATTTTGCTTGCCCATTTTTCGGTTCCTTGTAGTTCATGTTTCAGTAACAATGTCAGTGAGTTCTTCACTCATTATTCTATTTCTGGAAATAATAGAAAGAGCCATTCTGTTATTTTCTATGTTCTCTATATTCTCTTAACCAAGCACTGCTTACTTCCTTCATGTCACCTATGACAATATCTAATTATTGGGTCATTTGTGAACTCAATATTGTTGTAGTTTTAAAACCATCTGTTATCAGGAGCAGAGTATCAGTTCAGTAAAATAAAATTCTGTATCTCCTTTTAATCTTCCTTTCCAGCATTTACTACTATGCCTTACCAATATGAGACACGCATAGCTATGACTAAAATGAATAAACACTGCCGTTAGGGTCAATGTAGTTGTCTATTCGCTTATGCTTGGCATTGTTATGGACTTTTCCTAATAACATTAACTTTCCTAATGTCTATAAAAGTATCTTGCATATAGGTAAGCTTTTTAACTTTTTGTTAGTGCTGAAAATAGGAAATTTGGATTGTCAAATTAAATGTCTAGAGGCTATCACTGTTAGGAATAGCTTAGTACTCCTTGTGTCGTTTCTTTTCATTTCTTACAGCCTACTCCTCTTTTACATTCAGATACAAACCTGAATGGTATTATGGAACTCTGAAAAGGCCTTTATTATAGTCCTGCCAATGACAACAGTACAGTTACGAGTAAGGGTTGAATTAGCCATGTAAAATTTGGTATGAATTTATCTGAATTTAGTATGATCTAAGAAAAACAGAATTATTTTCTTCTAACTTGGCAAAGACATTTACATGTAAACCCTGAGGTCAAACTTATGATGGACAGGTACTTTTAAAAAAAATTACATGTCATTTGGTGAACAAACAGAGAATATAAACTGAGTTTCAAAGTAAGTGATAGGATTATGAGGAAGTAAGAACCCTTCAAAAGGGCCTCACAAGCAGGGCCCTCTTGCAATGAATAAAAGCCAGAAGTGTGCAGAAACACAAACAGGGAAGGTGAATTTGTTCTCTGTTCGATTTTTTTCCTTTTATGTGTTAGAGGAACAGAAGAGCTCTGGCTGAAATAATTTCTCCTAAAATATCTTAAAACTATAATCCTCTCTAATAACACTGTGACCAAGTGCCCACATTCGAAAGGAATAAGCTCTGTCACTTTGAAAGATTCCGTTCAACGTGTACGTCCATTCCCCTTCGTCCCGGGGGCCTCAGCCCCCAAACCACGGGTCCAGATTCCCAGCCAACATGCATTAGCCAGCGCTGGCTATGTTCTGTGATGGGGGTGGAGAAATAACTTGATGGTGTTGGCAGGTTTTTTTTTCCTATTTTTTTCTTGTTGGATTTCTTGTTGGGATGACTTTCAGAACGCTTGTTTATCTCTTTTCTACTTTATGAACGGAATGCTTTGAAAGCTAGTTCTTAGTTATCAAGGTAAATAATGATTGTCACAGAATTAAGTTTTAGGATTTCCTGAGTGGGCTGTTGAAGTAAAAAATACCTGTCCACTTTCGTCACAGACTGTAACCAGGGAAAATTGCACGTCGTTTATGTCTTCATAATTGATTATGTAACTTATTTGAAAACAAAACAAGAAATATTCAAATTTCAATGCACACATTTAAGGGTAATAATTGATCTCACAGGTGTTTGTATTATAAAAGATTTCTCATCTGTTACTTTTGTAGAGTACCTGTCCATAAGACATGAAGATGACAGAACCATTGTATTTTAAAAGTTTTATTATGTGTATTTATTAATGTATGTTTCTAAAGATTTTAGATAATTGCATTGGGAAAATAAGATAATTAAAGGAAAAATTAATAGAAGTCAATCAGAGTGATCAGTTTAGTACCCGCAGATCTATTCTGCTGTATGCATAATGCTTTCTGAGCATAAGAGCATCTAATTTTTTCATTCACTATTCTTTGAAAAAATGAGTTATACAATCACAAAGTTACAAAATTATTCAGGTTTGAGTTCCAACAGTACAGTGTTTGGTCACCAATTCCTTCACGAGTGTCCAGTTCCCTCCACCAGTGTCCCCAGTTTCCCTCCTGCCCCAGCCTTCCTGTCAAACACATTTGTTTTCTCTTTTAGGTACTTTAGTTTATAACACTCTTGCTGATAGGGCATCATGCTTGTCACCTTATCTCCTTTCAGCACCCAGTCCTCAACCATAGTGACCGCCTCCCTCTACTGTGGTCTAAATGATCCCTTTCCTCACCTATTCTTCTCTCCCCCTAGAGTGGAAACATTCCTAAACTAAGCACCCTTTCTTTAGCCCTTTATATCTATTATCTATGAGCATTAATTACTCCCCTACTATGTTTCTTTCTAGTCTAGAAGTGAGCGAGATCATTCTATGTCTGCCCCTCTCCCTTTGACTTATTTCACTCAGGACACTTCACAGATTCTTATGTTACAGCAAATTCCATGACTTCATTTTTAACAGCCATGTAGTATTCTGTTGTGTGTATGGATACAGATACAGATATAGATAAAACCATCGCTTCTTTATTCAGTCATCTGTTCTTGAATATTTGGGTTGTTTCGGTTTCTGGCTATTGTTTCATTAACTTTCATTATTTTCAGTAGCTATTGGACCCTCACAACTAGCCCAAAACTGTTGACCACAATTTACTTGTTTGCATTGATCAGATGCATTATTAATTTGATACATAGGTGCAGATATAGCACAAAATATTAGAATGGAAGAGCAACGATGGAACGATTCCAACGATGGAAGAGCAAAAGTAACTGAGATATCAATAGTCTATCAGCCAGTCAGTGACATAGTTAAAACTATAATACTTTAAGAACTTGAAGTAATGCCTCAGGATTTCATAGTTTCACAGTGGTAGAGCGTCCACCTTTCATGCAGCCGACCCATATTCCATTCCTCCGCCCCTCTCGGAGAGCCTGGCAAGTTACCGAGAGTATCGCGCCCACACGGCAGAGCCTGACAAGCTACCCATGGCATATTGGATATGCCAAAAACAGTAACAATAAGTCTCACAATGAGAGGCGTTAATGGTGCCCGCTCGAACAAATTGATGAGCAACGGGATGACAGTGACAGAGACAGTGACCAAACAGTGGGCGATCCCCACACACTCCCCATGCAGGGAGAGAAAAAAAATTTTTTAAGATAACAAGGTATTGCTTTGGCTTACATTCTGTTTATTTGTTTATTGTTTGGGTCTGCACTCGGCTCTGTCTACCTGTCCACGGGAACATAAGCAGTGTGAGGACTGAGCCTGATGAAGTCCAGCTGAGACAGTGTCTTACCTCTGTCCCACCTCCCCAGCCCCTGGTGCACAGGATCAACCAGCTTTGTCATTGTTTCTATGCTTAAGTGGTTTTTATTCCTCTCCAATATACAAACTTACCCCTATTCTTACACATTCAGAAAAGATCAGTGCAAAGGTCATTTACTGCTAGTTTCTGAGATGGTTATTGAATGATTCGCATCTTTAAATTAACTTGAATACTATGTTTCTTCAGCCCATAAGTAGAGAAATGTATGGACTGAAAAAATCAGAGATTTGTTTTGTTTTGTTTTGTTTTTGGGCCACATGTGGTGGTGCTTAGGGCTTACTCCTGACTCTGCACCCAGGTGTCACTCCTGGCAGTGCTCGGGGGACCTTGTGGGGTGCAGGGAATTGAACCTGGGCCATCCGTGTGCAAGGTGAGCACCCAACTTCTGTACGATTGCCCTAGCCCCCAAATTCCTGTCATTGTTTTCCATGTGTTTTTCTGTTTGTTTTTTGGCTTGGACTTTTTTGGGTCACACCCGGCAATGCTCAGGGGTAACTCCTGGTTCTGCACTCAGGAATTGCTTCTGGTGGTCCTTGGGGTTGGGGGAGGGAGGACACCATATGGAATGCCCGGGATCGAACCCGGGTCTGCCCTACTTGCTCTGTAAAGGCTCGGCTGCCCAGTAGTTTCGCTTTTCATCTGTGTTACTCGCCTCTCTTTCTACATTGCCCACCACATCCTGTTTGGAGAAGACCCTGTGCGGAAACCATTCCAAGTCTCTTTAGTGTTTTGTGCCTTTTCACTGGAATCGGCCGGCGGAGAACTACCCCCAGGCGTCAGGCGGAGAAGGACGAATCAGGCGGGCTGTGTTTAGCCTGGACTCCCGCAGTGCCGGGGTGGAGGGTCTCCTCTCCCGCTCTGTGCGGGGAAAGCTGTGGCCCTCCCTTGCCTCTCTCTTTGTGTTTTGCCTGTAGCTTTCTAATTGTCTATATAGGCTTTGAGAATCTCTTTTGTTTTGTCTTTATTTATTTATTTATTTATTTTGCTTTTTGGGTCTCACCCGGCAATGCACAGGGGTTACTCCTGGCTTTGCGCTCAGGAGTTACTCCTGGCAGTGCTCAGGGGACCATATGGGATGCTGGGGATCGAACCCGGGTCGGCCGCGTGCAAGGCAAACGCCCTCCCCGCTGTGCTATCGCTCCAGCCCCTGTTTTGTCTTTATTAAACCCTCCATCGCGATACCTTTAGCCTACTTCTCCCTCTGGGAGAAACTGACAAGCTTCTGAGAGTTTCCTGCCCACATGGGACAGCCTTGCAAGCTTCCCATGGTGTATTCATATGCTAAATCCAGTAACATGCTGGATCTCATTCCCCTGACCCTGAAGAGCCCCCAGTGCAACATCATTAGGAGGGCGAGTCGAGATAGACTTCTAAGATCTCAGGGAAAGGACGAAATGAGATGTTACTGAGCCTGCCCAAGAAATCGAGAAATCGGTGATTAACGGGATTTTGTGATTCTTGAAACGCTCCATGACCTACCCTAATGTACATATATTGTTGCCTGCTGCATCCTGTTAGACACAGGACAAGTGGTTCTGTATTCTACTTGAATTTTTGTTAGGAAAAAAAATGTTTTTTATTCTGCATTCTTTTGCAGATGTAACAGGTGAATGAATAAGTAACTTAACCTTTATTTCTTGTAATGGGATGTAAACCACTTGATTAAGGAGGATTTAATGGGGAGTGTTAAATGAAATAATTTATGTTTATGCAAAGCATTTGGCATATAGCGACCCTTTTAATTTTTTTAAAAAAATGAATGCTGATTGGAGAGCTCTAGTTTCTTCTAAAATGTCACTGCTATTTATATGTGGTGGAGTTCCCTCTCCAACACACGTGATTCTAATTTGGGCCTCATTGTCTGGATTTTGCTAAATTTACAACTGATGCCATAATTAAGGCCTATGTTTATTAGCTAAGTATCAAATGTCAAAAGTATTTGACTTTCTAGTCAGCTAGGAGTAGGAATGTGTGACATAACTGTAGCTGACCTTAAAAAAAGTAGGAATACACACGTGACTCCTTTTATCTTTGTTTGCTGGGGTATTCTCTTTTCCTCAAAATGGCTTACATCATACATCTTGTTAATTACTCAGGGTTTTTTGTTGCTGTTTGTGTTAAACCTACTAAGTAGGTTTGAGCACCTCCGTCCAGCGGTCCCCAGGTCATAGGCCTGACTCTGCACTCAGGGGTCACTCCTGGTGGACTTGGGGGATCATGTGAGGTTCCAGGGACCAAACCTGGATCTGCCACATAGAAGGCCGACCCCTTACCCACTGTATTATCACTCTGATCCCCCTCAGTTTTATTTATTTTTATTAAAGAACTGTGGTCTACAAAGTTATTGATAGTTGAGTTCTAGACATATAATATTTCAACACCAATCTCACCACCAGGATAAACTCCCCCCCACACCAGTGTTCCCAGATTCCCTTCCTACCCCACCCCTGCCTCATGCCTGTGTTTCAGAGTCCAGTGGTCGCAGCTTAGATCTCATGTTCTCAGTGTTGTTGAGCTTGTGTTTGGATATACGCTGTACCCTCTCCTATATCATCGGTACAACTGAAGCCCCGATGGCTGTTGAGCCATTACTTCCCATTCTCTTCTTCCCCCGGGATTTCTTTCCTTCTCTGGCCTTCTCTCTAAACACCCTTCTGTTTCATTTTAAGGAAAAAATGGAAACATTTCACAGCCTAGAAATTTCAGCTTCCATTTTCAGAATTTATTTTTATATCTCTCCTCCCTCTGTGCTATTGTTAGCAGGCAATTATTGAACTGGGTGGTCTACAAGTTCTGTATCTAATTCCTTAATGACACACAGGCATGCTCAGTTTATGCACATATATAAATACACATGCATACATGTGAGCACACACACGTACAAGACGACCTTTTTGGAGGTCATATCCAACCTGAAAGGAATGGTCTGGCATTTGAGTAGAATGGTGATTAAAATTCAAATAAGCAGGAGGAAGTCGGATTTTTACATTGTGCTTTTGTGTTAATCTTGCTCACTTTGTAGTTGCAAAGTTGAGCTGTAAATTATCTACATTTCCCCACTGATGATGGTGAGAAAAGAATGCAGCGGTCATCAGGGATACTCTGACACTGGATTGGCTATCAAAGGAAGGGAAGCAAGCTAAGGATGAAGCATAAGAGTGGTGTCAAACTGAACTAGCTCTTGCATTTTGTTTTAAGAAAGTGAGAAATAATTCTAAAGAACAACACCCCTTGAAAAAAATGTGTGTCTGTAGGACTCAGTGTGGAAATAAATAAAGTGAGCCTACAGCATTTTGTAGAGTCTCAAGGTAAAGACTCTGTTAAAACACTAACAGAAGTATCACTACAGGGATGTTTCTGACTCAACTATTGCAGGATCTCCTGTGAGTTCAAAGTGGAACAATGTGGACAGAATTAAGTATTACTGGATTGAAAACTAAACTGTGAATAAGTATTTATGAATTATGACTGAGAAATAACCAGGTTATATACTATTTATAAATGGGGGATCAGTTTGTACAAATAACTACAAATAATCTATGAAATCAAGCGATAGCTCAGTGGGTAGGGTGTTTGCCATGCACACAGCCGAGCCGGGTTCGATTCCTCCGTCCCTCTCAGAGAGTCCGGCATGCTACTGAGAATATCCTGCCCATGGCATATTTGATATGCCCCAAACAGTAAGAACAAGTCTCACAATGGAGACGTTACTGGTGCCTGCTCGAGCAAATCAATGAACAACGTAACGACAGTACTACAGTGCTACTATCTATGAAATCACTTTGCCTCTGAAAACTGACAGTATGAAAACTGTCATACTTCCCTCTTCTTTACCAGTGAGCTATGAATAGTAATTTTCTCAAAAGGAGCAAAAGAAGGAATGGTGGAAATGAAGAGTAAACTTAGAAGGAACATTTAAAATCACTACTTCAGTTGAGTCATCAAGATTAACATAAGTTGTGGAAATATAAATATACCCTTGATAAAGTTGAAAAGAAGACTGTGTAATCTTCTCTCCAAAAAGCACATAATTCTAGATTAATCATGAGAAAAACATCAGGCAAATCCTCTTTGGAATATGTCTATACAATTAATATTTGATTAATACATCTTAATATTTTCAAGGTCATCAGAAAGAAAACAGTGTGAAAAACTGTTTTAGATGAGAGAAACAAAAAAATACACGAGGATTAAATGTAGCATTATCTTGGATAAACTCCCTGAACAGAAAAAGGTTCAGAAATAAAATCTGAATATAGACTTTATTTAATGATATCAAAATTATTTTATTAATTTTGACAGACTTTTCACATTAATATAGTTTTAGTTGAAAGTGTAATAGTAAAGATAGAATCTATTTATATTAGAATTCCTGGAAACATCTTCATAATTTTTCTGAAGATTTGAAATTTCTAAGATTAAAACTTATTTATCTTAAGCTTCTAAGAATTAAAATTTTTTAAAAATCAGTTATAATATGGCTACTAAAAGGGAATCACAGCCTCTCATTTTTTGTATCTCCCAAATGCTGACAAGTACCTTTTCTAGATACAAATGCAATGCTTGTTTTATTATCAGCTACTGCTACCTACTATTTATGGACAAGCGTTTACCTTTCTTTTTTTTTTTCTTTTTGGGTCACACCAGGCAATGCACAGGGGTTACTCCTGGCTCTGCACTCAGGAATTACTCCTGGTGGTGCTCAGGAGGACCATATGGGATGCTGAGATTCGAACCCGGGTCGGACGCATGAAAGGCAAACGCCCTACCCGCTGTGCTATCGCTCCAGCCCCAAGGACAAGCGTTTACCCTTCTGGTAGCCCCTAAAAATCCCTCTGTTTCTCAGGGTCTCTCAGTTAGTGCTTTATTTCTCAGCCTGTAAGAGAACATTTGACCACATGCTGGAAATAAGAGGGTATTTAGGTCTGTCCGAACAAGAAGCCAGGTGTTGGGAGGTGATTATTGCTGGTTCATCAATGGCCCTTGATAGTTAAACTGGGTTACAATCTCACTATGGTCAAACACCCACCCCTCCACCAGTGCACATTTTTTATTAGCAACTTTCTAAATGACTCTGGTTCTGTGTTGTTTGGTTTTGGCAGTGGGGCATGAATAAGAACAGCAGAGACAGGAAAAAAAAACACAGGAAAGTGAAAATTTGGTGTTTTTTTGTTTGTTTGTTTGTTTTTGCTTTGGGGGTCACACCCAGCGATGCTCAAGGGTTACTCCTGGCTCTGCACTCAGGAATTATTCCTGGTGGTGCTCGGGGAACCATATGGATGCTGGAAATCGAACACGGGTCAACTGCATGCAAGGCAAAAGCCCTTGTACTATCGCTCCAGCCCCTGAAAATTTGTTTGGAGTTTGGGCCACACATGGAGGTGCTCGGGGCTTTCCTATGGTTCTGTGCTCAGGGAACACGCTTGGTGGGTGTCGGGGCATCATCTGGGGTGCTGGGGATCGGACTTACATCAGCTCTGTATAGTACTATTTCTCCAGTCACAAGAAAGTGAAACTTTTAAACTTATCAGCTCACTACTTACTTGATGATAAACATATACAGTAAGGGAGCCCTTTTATTTTTTTGCACCAAACTTGGAGAAAAGGAAGTTCTTTACTTTCCTGTTAACATCCATAATCACTTTGTTTTTCTTTTATAAAGTATCAAAAGCCATTTGTTAAGGAAACTGCTTAACTGCTTTTGTGGGAACATGTATAAGACAAACAAGAATTTTATTCAGGATTCCAGATAGATTATTTGAAGTTAAAATTTATTGATATAGGCATAGTGGTCAGCTCATTGTAAATAGGGAATGAAAGTAAAGGGGGGTGGTTAATGCACCAACATTTATTGGACATAAACCATTGCAACACTATGACCTTGCTTGTTTTATTTCTATACTTTAATCTCATTATCTGAGAAAAGGGAGTATAGTAGTAGCTACCCACATGTTACATGGCTAAAACACATAGCTCTTAAAAAAGATTATGACAAATAAAAATTATTTAAAATTATTATCTGGTATTATTTCCATTATGTAATACAAGTATCATAGGGGATATAAAAGTATCCTTATTGTATTAGTCAAATATCTGATATAATTTTTCTACTTTTCTCTTTCCTCAACTTTAAATGTTGCCAAACAATTGTGTTTAGAAACCTGAAACTAGTTCCTGGCTATAGTGTTAAGATTTTGTTTTCTGTCTATGTCTTTATTTTCTTTCAAGGAAGAAATTTTAGGAGTAGAACTCATTCGTTAGTCATGGCTATCACCAGCTGACTCAATCGTTGGTTTTGCTTTCCAGGAAGAAATGTAATCTCAGTATACTCCGAAATATTTTCACTCGTCTGTGAAAACTTTGATTGTACCTCGCTCTGTCTGTGGCAGCTTATTGTCCAGATTGTTTCAATATTTAGAAATCAGCTTTCTCCGAATAAAGTCCTGCTAATTTTTTGGAATGGTGCTGGAGGCCAGTTGGGCCACAGCTAGTGGTTGTCGGGAGGCTGTACGATGCCAGGGTTGGAATCTGAACTCGGACACACCAGATACGCTCTCAGCCCTTGGAGCTCCCTACCCGGACCCTCTAACTATTTTGGCTTTTCTCAGCTGACGCATATGGCCTCCCATGGGCCCCTGGGAAGTTCAAAGGAGGCCATAGCTGAAAATAACAAGGGGTAGGGGAGGCAGATAGGAGCACAGGTGACACTTGGTGGAAGCATATAAGGGAGACAGGGGAGCAGGCGGCCATGGTGGGAAAACGTTGAGAAACATTGCTTAAACTCTCCAGGAGCTCAATGATTCCGGGTTGATGGGAAGATGGGTCCTTGGAGATTGCAGTTCCATTCGAATTATGATCAGCCGGTCTTATTTAGTGCTCAAAGCATTTTAAAACCCCATTTACATTGTATAATCATATTTAATTATTTAATGAGGGATTTAAGTGCCTTTCACTTGATAGTAAGTATGTACAGAGGAAACATTTTTCCAGACATGTCAAGGAGAAGTGGTTGGGAGAAATAAGAAAAGAATAATAAGACCTTTGTTTTCAAAAATGGCAGCATCTGCTCCTTTAGTGTTTACTGTTTCGTGAGTTTCCTTGTACTGAATAGCACCAAGTAAATGGTACGATTGTATTTCTATTTGCTGACCAGAGTAATGTTGAAATAAGAGAAGGAGTTATTAAGCAAATATGAGATTAGGCTTGTTATTCTCATGTTCACCCCTTTGAGTGAAGATTTGTTAAGTATTTCCTAGTTGGTAGAAAGAATGTGGTTGTCTATTCTAATAAGCATATTTGAATCTATTTAACCGCTTTTTAATCTTTAGCAACTATAAATGCTTCAGGTTTTGAGAGCATAATTCTCCATTTCCTAGCATAATGGAGTTATTAAGGAGGCTGTCCACCTGGAGTCATACTTAGGAGAAAGAAAACAAACTTATCAATAAGAAATCAACGTTTTTTTTAAATAAAAGTGAACTGACAACAAACTAAAAATTTGTGATAGCTGACAAACACTACCAATTATTATAAGTTCAGGGATATAACAGGATTGTTACCTATTAAAGTGCCTCATGCATTGTCTTACTTTTGGTGTGGGGGTAGGTACGAGTCACACCCACAGTGCTCAGGGCCGAGAGAAATGGAAGGGGGGAAGTACTACAGTTAAAGTACCAGTTCTGTGACTGTTTACTAAAAGATAGATGCACGTGAGCACATTGATTTAGCTTCTTCCGGACTCTGAAAAAAATAAATAAATAAAGCAACTAAAGTGCTTGAAGATAAAACTTCTTTTGTTTCATCATCAATTCCCCAAAGGCAAAAACATTACCTTGCCTTGTACTTTCACTGGCAAAGAAGCACATTTTGTTATCCGTGCAGTTTACTTTCTTGAAGACTCCTAATTTTTAGATGATATCACAAAGACCCTCCTCCCTTTTTCTGGAGGATTGGGCTCACTGATTTGGAGGTATTTGGCAATACCAAATACCTGTCTTACTTCCAGAAATCTTACCTGTTCCAGAAATATGTATGTGGAGAAAGCCAAATGATTTTTCACATAGTTAGGTGTGCATGGGATGACTACATAGATGTATATCTATATCTTCCTTTTGTCAGTGTGCAGATCGTTACAACATGCCAGTCGATGAAAAGCTTACATTCAGTAGACTGGGAACACTTGTAAAGGTGATTAGAGCCCACCCCAAAAGCCTCCGTCCCTCTCGGAGAGCCCAGCAAGCTACCCATGGCATAGTTGATATGACAAAACAATAACAACAAAGGTCCTCATTCCCCTGACCCTGAAAGAGACCCCAATACATCGTCACTAACATGTGACAGGGATGAATGGAGACGTTACTGGCACCTGCTCGAGCAAATCGATGAACAACGGAATAACAGTGATACAGTGATTACTATGCTAAGATAAGGGTAAAAAGAACTTGTTTCATTAAAAAATAAGAACTGGAGCTAATAGTTTTAAAAGTTTATTTGTTTTTTAAATTAGACATTAAACCTAAATCTAGGCTATACCACGTATTCAGTGTGAGTTACCAATGAGAGCTAGGAAGAACTATGAACATATTCATGAATTTTTTTACTCACATACTTGAAACAGATCAAACAAAAGTTTGTTTTCATTTAGTGAGCTTTTATTATTGTGACAGTGACCTTGATCTTAGGACTTTTTATCTTTCAAAGGTACATTAGGGAAATAGAATCAGTAAACAAATCAAACCCATCAACAAAGATAACAAATAGAAATTGCTCTATTCTTTGAACCTACCACAGGCCAGGAAGAGAACGGGGGTAGGGAAACATAGAAAATATATTTCTTCTCCCAAACCATGAGGCCTGAGCCCTGCCTGGTGCAGCCCTGTGTGGCCCAGCTGGTCCCCGACAGCCGCGGGAAGTCTCCAGCAGCACCTTCTCCTTGGGCAGAGCATTGAACCATGGGGTTGACCAAGTAGCTCCGAGAGGGACCCTAGGTCCTCTGACAGTGCTTGTGAGGCAAAAGCAAAGCACAAAACAAATGATACAAAAGCTCATTATCATCACATGAGTCTGTTGAGCTTAAATTATAATCAAAGGGTAAATTATTAAAGGCCAATTTTTATTGCCTCATGGGGATGCCCCAGTTCATCCTAAGATTGCTGACACTTTGAATCTTAGGGGAATTCTATGTCTGACATCAGCTGATACCCAAAAGCCTATGGTTGATGACTGTTCCTTCCCTCAACCAAGAGTCTACACCTTTATCTGCAGCATGCAGAAACCCAGAGGTCAGAGGCCTGTGGGATCATACTGCAAAGTCTGTTCTTGCTACCTGTCTTTACTTGCGATGAAGAAACTCACTTTGAAGTTTCAGTGACCACCCTACACAGGGGAATATGTCCCTGATAAGATAGCTCTAAGTGCAATCTGTACTAATAAACTTCCTCACCAGCCTTTGGTCGATGCCCACTTGACAAATGGCCACTCTTTTTTTTCACTTTTCACCTTCTTACTTTCCAAATGAGCACACATCTTTGTTCATCAATCTCTTGATTCACTCAGTAAATCTTGGGATCGTGTGCTGTGGACCAGGGCTCTTGTGCCTGGCCCCAGGAGCTCACTGTTGGAGGGCAGGAACTGGTGTGTAACAGGAGAGCTGTGTCCAGGCTCTGCGGCATGTCCAGAATGCCTGATTCCATTTCTGTCTGCTGCGTGACCCCGGTCTCGCTTGCTTGGATTTCCAAGCATACCTTTCGTGAGACATCATTTCATGTATTTATATTTCAGTATGTTTTTCTTGTGTCTCTGTTACCTGAGTCTCGGATACAAGGGGTTTAGAGTCCCTCGTTTCCCTTGTGTACAAGTGAAGCCGGTGTCTGCTTTTGTTCATACTTTTCCACGCAGGATAATGTAGATTGAACTCGTGGCCTCAAAGCATCTTCACTGTGTTTGCGCTCAGTTTAAAAAGAATAGACCGAGTAAATTAGCATTTCCCCTTGGAGACCCCGCCCCACGTGGAGAAGCGCTCCCCTGCCCGCCGTTGGGGGCCCGCTCGGAACCCCCCAGCCCCGCCTGGCAGCTCTCAGCCATCTCGCCCACCGCGCCTGACCCCTCCCTCCCCTGACCAGCAGGTTAGGGGCGTGTCCTCTCGTTAGGGGGCGTGGCCTCAAAGTGGGCGTGGCCTATTTCCAGAGCGCGCCCGCTTAGGCGGCCGCAGTTGTTTTTTTTTTTACCGTTCCATGCATTGTCCTTTAGCCACAATTGATAGAACCCACTCCTTTGAAGAACTCCCAGGTCATCTTAGTCACTATATGTTAATAGTCAAGTAACCTAGCCTATCCTAACTTCACGAAAACTGTCAGTGAACACATCGAGTTGCACATAAAAGTCCTTTGTAAAAAGAATAGACGGTGCATTTTGGACTGGAGATGTAGGACCGTGGGCAGGGCATTGGCCTTGCACGCGCTGCCTCGGGGCCCATATCTGGCATCTCAAAGCATCCCCTGGGCCTGCCAGGAGTGATTCCTGAATGCAGAGCAAGGACAGAGACCTGAGCACTGCGGAGTGTGACCCCAGAGCAGAAACAGGAAAACAAACAAAAAAAGCGTCGGTCACACCAATGGCTCAACTCCACCGCTTCACTAATATTCTCTGCAGAAAAGGTATCCAGTGCCCAGCCAGAGAACGCTGGGGTTGGGTGCACCCCCTGTTCTTCCAGAAGCCCCAGCAGCCACACCCACCTTCCATATCTGCCACCACGTCAACTCACTGGCCCTGATCCCTGATCCCTAAAGTCTCCGAACCTCAGCAACACCTCCTGATTCCTCAATACTGAAATTCCACGGGGAGCGCGCCAAATTCTATGGGAAAATAATGTGGAAGGCCACGAAGCTCAGCAAACAAAAATAATAGCACAGAAGGCTGAGCTGGAAATAGACAGCTCAGTAAATTCCTAGACAGGACTTAACAACCCTATGCTGAGATATGACAATTTTCACATTAAAAAATCGATTTTTTTTTACTTATTGATTTTCATATTAGAGCTTTGTTGTCTAATCAATTTCAACTGTGGAATTGTATCAACAGTTGTGGCTCTGGCCTACATTAAGCTTTTAAAAAAAACCAGAACATACATGTTAACGTAAATGTATTGATATGCTCATGATTTTATTGATATATCTCATTTTTCAACATGCAAAATTTAAGATAAAGTGATTAAATTATACATTTCTGGCCCAGAGAAAAACTTCCTTTTCTTTCACTGACGTGGACCAAAGCCAGGTGCTCACACGTGGAGCACTTTACCACCGAGCCACAGACCAGCTCCTTAAATTAGGTGCCTCTGTGGAACTTCATAGGAGTTTCGGAAATAAATTGCTCTTATAAAACTTCTTTTCTTGTTTTGTTTTGAGGCCATACCTGGCTGTGATAACGGCTTACTTCTGGGTCTGTGTTCAAGAGTCACTTCTGGTGAGACTCGGGAGACTCTATGGAGGGCTGGGGATCGAACCCAGGTTGTCTGTGTGCAAGGCAGGTACCTATTCCCACTGAACTACCACTCCAATGATGTATTAAGAAATTAAGCAATGATTTATTAAGAAAATAAGCAATTTTTTAATTTCTTAATAAATATATTAAAGCATGAGTGTCCCCATAGGAGGGAACAAATGAATCTCCACCTAGAGTTACTTGGAAATAGCACAAGTGAAAACCATCGTGTTCTTGACACACGTAGTGACTCCATTCCTCGACAGTAACTTGGCAGCCTTGAACCCTGTGCATGTGCTTTAAGATGCAAGCCTGGAAGTTGCTTGTGTGTTGTGGAGGCCATTTTCACTAAAATCCTGGAAATATGCATATGTCTTGCATATATGTATATGTTACTCACAATATTTTTTCCAGCAGTCATTTGCATCTTTCAGACTTTAAAGTAGAATATACTATACTATGCAATAGAATGGGGTAATACTTCTTAAAATTTTCAGGAAGTTTCTTGAGTCTGCTTATTTTATTAAAAATTTATACAGCCCATAATTTTATATACTCTTAGATAAAAAGAAAGACATAATTATTAATTTACAACTGCACTGTAGCACTGTCGTCCCATGGTTCATCGATTTGCTCCAGCGGGCACCAGTAACGTCTCCATTGTGAGACTTGTTGCTGTTTTTGGCATTTTGAATACGCCATGGGGAACTTGCCAGGCTCTGCCGTGCGGGCAGGACACTCTCGGTAGCTTGCCGGGCTCTCCAAGAGGGGCAAATTTACAACAAATATCAAAATTTTGTTTCATCATCTCCTAAGAATTAGGAGAAAAATTCATGTTAAGATGCCTAATAATAAATAATAGTTGAGCTGAAGTAATAATATATGGGTTAAGGTGCTTGCCTTGTATTTGCTGAGCCAGGTTTAATCTCTGTCACTACATGTGGTCCCCCAGGCCTGCCCAGCAGTGATTCCTGAGCACTGAACCAGGAGTAACAGTCTTTGTAACCCAAAAGCCAAGACGAAAACCAAACAATATAAAAGTAATGATAAGTAATCTTCATTAGTAGATCAAGCTAGGTTCAGCTTCAGCTAATCTTGACATGACATTAAACTAAATATGTGTGTATGTGTATTATATAATTCTATGTCCATCTTTGTATGCTTTATATTATAATATACCTGTTTTTCATTTTTGATTTCAGAATCCATTGATTCCATTATTAAAATTAATAGCATGTATCACTAAATATTTTACTATTTTTGAAACTTCTCCCTGTTTATATCCCTTGAGAGTAACAAGAAAGCATTTTTAAGGTATTTTTCTTTTATCTAATAGAGCATTTCTCTTATGTTATTGCTATTTTTTCTATAGCCTTGAATCTTTCTTCATTGGCCAAGTTTTATGATATAAGATGTCACCTTTGTTAGCACTGAAGAAATTGTGTAAAGTGTATACTGAAAAATTGGTATTGCTCTACTGAACAGGTCAAGCAAACACAGTACTAAACATTTCAATATTTATTGAAATATTACAAAGAATAGTTGTTGAATAAAGGAGATGGAATTTTACCGTAGAAAAATGTTTTCAAAAATAGAGCACTTGTGTATCTTTTGAAGAAAAATGCAGCCTATCACTAATACTGAAGAAAGTATTTTACTTGCATTTCACAGAGAATTTCAGCATTATAATCATGTTTAATGTATTTCATAATCAGTGAAACTATAAATCATATACATATCTCAGTTACATTATATTGATTTTGAAATGGCCTCTGTATTTTTCCCACATTACATGCTAACGAGGTAAGATTCATTCCTATACAACACATCGTCTACATTTATGAGTTCTAAAGATTCACTTTAGAATCTTTAGAACAAAAGATTACAAAAATATAAGTGATAATTGTAAGTTAGGGAAAGTGGCCCAGGAAAAGTAAACAGATCGAGTTAAGAAAAACATCTAGTTCTAATATTAATAACAAATTAATATGCTTCCTATTCAATAATTATTTTATTTGCTTTCTTCTCAAAATTCTTAGTGCCATTTCTCAGAAATAACGTGTCATTTTGTACCTTTAACCCATCAAATTAATACATTTTCAAATATGAATCTTAATCAATAGCAATGATTTAAATAATAATATAGCATTTGTACAATGGGGGGAGTAATCAGAGTAGTAGAAGATGGAGAAAAGATGAAAGATAAAATGAGCTGCTGAGTAGGTTTGAATGATTGACTGGGTGTTTTTTTGTTCGAAGAACTGTGATTTACAATTCTGTCAGTAAGAGGGTTTCCTGCACCCAGCATTCCACACCATCCCCTCCGCTAGAGTGTCTGCTTTCCTCATCATTGTCTCAGGCTCTACCCAGCACCCCTAAGCTAAGTCCATTTCTCAGGTGCTACTCTGTTTGGCCATTTGTTATTCCCTTACTCTATATCCCACTGGTAAGAGGACATCCTCTCTCTGTGTCTCTCCCTCTCTCTGACTTCACTCAGTGTGATACCCTCCAGCTCTTCGTGATATTGTTGAGTTATTATAATGCAAAGGGAAAAAATCAACTTCTTCAGGGGCTTGACATGATCTGAAGTAATCTCTGGGATAATATTTCTTTCATCTTAACGAAGTTTGACTTCAAAAAACTGCCAAGTTGATCAGACCTAACTATGCAAATCAGTGATGCTTGTTGAGTCTTCAAATTGCCATGCATTAGGTACTACCTTGGTGGAGGGTGGGGGAGGAGGGGGCGGAACAAACAGATTTCAGAGTTCTCAGCCCCCTGGATCAATCTGTAGCACTGAATTTAAGTTCTCTTCTAGAGGCTTTAGACCTTCAGGTTTATGATGGAAGTAATGGAACCAGCCATTATTTCATTGTTGGACCCTTTCTCCATATTTGGCATATTTGGCAGTCATAGAGAGTCTGTGCAATGTTTAATCTAATCTAGAATCTTCTTTTCATTGTGTGTTCCAATTTGGTGATTTTATACATATGTATTTTATGTCTATACAATGTATCACAACAAAGATATAGATCCTTTTTATGGAGAAATTTTAGATTGATGACACATTGACCTGGTTGTGCAGAAGTTTCCATGTACCCACTCCATTGGTGCCTCCTCCCTTATTAACGTCAGTTACCTGAACTCTACATCATATTTTTTTGGCTTTTTGGGGCACATCCAGCAATGCTCAAGGGCTACTTCTGGCCCTGCACTCAGGAATTACTCCTGGAAGTGCTCGGGACCTTATGGGATGCTGAGGATTGAACTTGGGTCAGCCACCTGCAAGGCAAATACCCAATCCAGTATACTATCGCTCTGATCCCAGTTGCACACTTTTTAACCAGTGATGAGTCTACATTAGCAAGGTAGTTTCTTTTCGGCCATGCATAACATGTATAATCCATTATACTATGTTGAAATGCCTCATATGTAACTAATTTGTTAAGTCATTTCTTCCTGAAAAATCATTTTTGGCCAATGTGAATGGCGGCATAAGGCAAGTGAACACAATGGTCTTCTACAGCAGGGCTCACCTTGTTCCAAAACACGATTAATGTCAGCACAGGTAGGAATTTTTAGTCTATTGAGCAGAATCAGCATCATTAACATTTTGGCAAAGTCTTATAAACATGAACAATCACAAACTCAGATGAAAACTAAAAGCCCCAAAATGTAATTTAAAATCTATTGTAAATTATTGTGAAAGACACTGCTCACTTCTTTCTCTTTAAACATAATTTGAGTAGGCTAATACTGGAAATTTAATAGTTCGGTTTTAAGCTTACATCAAAGGAATTATACATTTTTTTCATAAAAGCTTTAAGCCCTTTGAAATCTCTACATCTTCTGAATAATATTGATGATAATATAATACTCTTGCATGATTACTCATTTTGAGAATTAAAAAAAATATTTCGAAGTTTTGAAACTTTAAAACATTGGTATAGTACAATGGAAAAGACAATTACCTTCCAGGCATCATGCAAAGATTCAATCCCTGGAACCACATACATTCCTCCCCCAGCTCAGGATCCACAGGAGTGGTCCCGGAGCAGAGTCAGTCAGACAGTATTGGGACAGTGCTATCTAAATTGTCCCGCAGAATTTATTTGTCTTGAAATCAATATTAAATACTGTGAGTAAAGGAAAAGTAGGAGTTTGAAGTAAGTTAATATAGAAACTATAATCAGTCACTCAGAATAAAGGACATAATTGATAAAAGTGAAAATAAGGTATCTTAGGAATACTTCATTGATTTATTCAACAAATATATACTAATCATCTACGATGAATTCTGGGATTATGGTAGAAAACAAAAAAAGAAAATTCCTTGGTCCCTGCTCTGGTGCACTTATACCGTAGGAAGGAAAACAAAAAAAACTAATGAACAAACATTTAAATAATCAGTGGTTAACCTTGCTATTAGTAAAATAAAATGTATAGTATTCACAGGGAAAAGTTAAAATGATCAGATCTCCTGGGGACTCGTCTAATGATGTTACCCAAGTTATATATATAGATATATATATATACATATATATGTATATATATACATTATATATATTTTTTTCCCTTAGCCATAGTTATCTTTCGGTTTAGGAACATGCCTTATAAAATATTTTTATATTTGAATTTGAAACTCAATAGAGATTTAAGTTCTAAAGACAACATCTTGAAAATTTCATTTGCTGCATCTCTTAGTTAAATTGAAAATCAAAATTGACTGTCTTTTGAATTAAGCTAGACATGAAAAAGTCATTGTTAGCTCTGGGGCTAGATTGACAGACCTGGATTCCAAATTCCAGTCTCATTTACCAAGTATACAAATTTGGGGGGGAAAAACCATGTTTTTAAAGTTTGTTAAATCTATATATTTTTCTTGGTAGAGTTTCAGTAAAACAGTGCAAATCTCATCAGTACCACAGAGTTGTTGTGAGGTATGATGGTAGAATTTTTGTTTTTGATGGCAGAATTCTCTAGTAGTTGCAAAATCAATGGTCATGTTTGATTCTTTTCTACTCCATGGCTCTATATTCATGCTCAGACATTGATAACAGATTTATCTTCTAGTTCAGCCACTAACTAGTTTCAGGATCTTGGTAATTCATTAACCTCAAGTTTCTGGTTTATCAAAGGAGGAACAGGAACACAATGCCCTTTGCGGTCCTTCTTGTATTGGTGTTTAAAAAATTCTGAACATAGAAATGTTTGAGTGACCCAAAACAGGAGGGGGAAGGATAGAAACTGTAAATGAGGAGATGTAGGAATTCAAAATTGAATTGGTATATTCGTATTTCAATAAAACGTTCACAAGCCCTGAGCTCTTCCTATGTGCCAGGCATTTTGTGCAGTGCAGTCACCAAAGAACATTAAGATGTAATTCTTTCTACCCTGGAACTCAGGTGTAATGCTGGTAGTAAGGACACGACTCGGACCAGGCAAGATGCCTTCAGTGAGAGCCACGCAAGGCCCAGAGGCAGACTTAGCTGACTAACTGCCCTGGAAGACCATGAAGGAAGGGCCAGTCTCTGAGTGCCCAGGGACTCGGGAAGCGTGCCAGGATGCAGGAGATTCCAAGAGTGTCCCTAATTGGTCACTAGTGTCTTGCAGCTGAGAGTACGAAGGTGTTGGTGTCAAGTGTCATGGCAGAAGCAGTCAATAAACATCAAAACTCTAGAAGCTGGAATGATTTCCTGGAGTAGAACTGAAAATCAAACAGAAAACAAAGCATCCTGGGGACCAGAGTGTTGGGCAAGACACAACTTTAGGTTGCACATATCCGGCATTAGAGCTGCCTTGTAGGAGAGAGAGAAAGGCCTCCTGGACTAGGGTGAAGAGAAAGTACAGGGGGTAAGGTGCTTGCCGTGCATACAACTGACATGGGTTCAATCCCTGGCACCACACAGGTTCCCCTGAGCAACGCCAGGGATCACTCCTGAGTACAGCCAGGAATAGCCCCTGAGCAGTGACACTTGTGGCCCAACCCCCCACCTACCGTAAAATGTAAAATGCAAAACAAAATCTACTAAATGGACCTAGATTAAGAGTAAAGCTATTGGTAAGATTGAAATGCTGCCTGCCTGTTGTTTGTTTGGGCAAATCAGTGGGGATAGTTCTGGAGAACCAAGGAATTTCAATTAAGGCAGTGACGTAGAGAGTTACACGCCCCTTGCTAAGCTGTTGCTAAGTACAGGACATAAAGAATTCTACATATAAGGAAGACTTTGGGTAAAAAGAAAAGAAAAAGAGTCAGAAACTTATAAGAAAAGGAAGTCCAAGTCCGGGAGGTGGAAGGACACATTTGGGTACCAAGGTTTATGAATGGAATTGAGAGATACAATCTGTTTTCATAGGATTTTTAAACTTTAACAATGCCAAAATCAACTACAGCACCTGGGCTGCTTCTAAAATAGGCAATGATATGAGTCCTCTCCTTTTTTTACTTTTGGTGATTCTCATATACAATCCAGGTCAATCCAGGTCCCACTGCCATCATATATGGTTCAAATGAGTGGGCTGTCTTGAAAAAAGACAATGAGTGTGATTTATTCACAGTGGGAGGGGTAGGTTTCATTGGTGCAGGCGTTAGGGGCACATAATGGGATGCCCCTAGTGGTGGAAAGGAAATAATACAGTGCTACACAAGTGAAAGGACCAATCACAATTGAGAAATTACTTAAAATGGAAGGGGGGAAAGTTCAACATAGTACTGGGTCTGGGAACCAAGGATGGTGAGAGTTTGTAAAATTATATGGTTACCTAGTGAAAGATCCAAACACACAAATAGACAAATATCAAGACAGTGTGAGAAGGTATGTGGTCTTTATGCCTTGCCTGGCTTTTGTGTTTTATTAAACTTATGAGGAATTTTTAATGATTATTAAATACACTAAATCTGCCTGTTACTACATGTAGCTTGAATTTTTCATGCTTCTTTAGTAAAAACCACCCTGTGCCTCCTTTGTTTTATAAAAGCAGATTTCAACAACAGAAAAATCCATTTCCATTAAGATTTTCTATGATTTGACAAATATACGAAACATTTGTTTATAGTTTCTGTTCTTACAAACTTGAAAGTGCTTAATTTTAAGTATCGATATATAATTGGCAACTCAAAATTTAGCCTTCATTTATTAATAATCTTACCTTCTTCAATCATTACATTTTGGCAAATCCAATTTATTTTCTATAGCCCATTTTTTGTGAAAGTTTTGTTCAAGCTTTCTCAAACAAATCCTGTTTAGGCACAAGATGCATCTGATCTTAGAAAATGGCAGTCCATTTGTACATAAAGATGCTGAAAAGTTAATGAGCGAAAAATCTTTGTGCCTATTTTGACTTTAAAGACCCCTGGGACAGTAAACCACTTCAAAGCCAGTCTTTTAATCTTCTCATCCTTGAGCCCTTTGTTGGAAGGGGACAAGAGGGTGTGATTTTTATCCCTGTAATCAGTTTCTGTCAAGACTAGCTTTGTAAACATTTGTTAAGGGGAGTCACTGAAGTATTATGTGTGGTCACTGGTCTCTCACCCTTGGTTGATAAAAGGAGAGATGAGTCAAGTCAGCCAGTCTCCAGCCTCTAACGCTTTTCTCTGGAGGCCCAGAAAGTACCCGACTTCTCACCAACATGCCTGGAATGAATGGAAATTGAGTTTTAAATTCCCTGTGTGTGGACCACTTGGCTTTCTTCTAGGAAATATGGCAGGTAAAAAATCACTGACTTTATTCTTAGAATTATTTGGAGCCTTTGAGAAAGAAATCTTGGGAGTGGGTTTGAATATAGAAAGTTTGGTGCATCAACCCAAATTGTCAGTGATTGTTTTTCATTCTGTTTACTGCTGTTGCTTCAAAAACATTGTATGATTTTAATTTTTAGAATTTACTTCTTTTAGCACAGTTGAGTAGGGTGAAAATAGGTTTGGAAAATTTTTAGTTACATAAGTCATTTGTCAAGAAGTACAAAGAAATTGTGAGTGGCTTGGAAGTTAACGTGTAGCAGGAAAGTAGAGAGAAAGGAGATTTGAGGCTAGATTTCTTATACAAGGCAAATCCCTTTCTTTGGTGTTCAGATTAATTTGTTATTTGCCAGCACATTTTAGAAAGACAATTTGATTCCTTCATGGTACATAATTAGATTCATTATTATTCCTTTTGTCGGGTTTAATGTTTGTGTATGTGGTCTTGATTATAGTGTTTTAAGTTAAGTACTGTGTAATTCCCTTAGACTTCAAGTTCTATAATCTAGATGGACAACCTAATTTAAGCTTATATTTGCTTCTGACATTGTGGTGTCTATTTATAGATCTTTAAATGCCTGTTTTTATTTGTACTCCTTTTTTTTTAAGTGTGCTCGATCTTCAAGTAAAGGAGCATTTACAAATTTTACTTCATAGGAAATTTTCAATAGAAATCTGTAAAAAACTATTAACTCTTACCCAGTTTGGAAGTTTTCCTTAATTTTTCTCAGAGAATACAATAGTGTGGTTTTAGAATTTCTAAGGTCATCTTTTTGAAAGTTTTTCTTTGTGTCTCTGAAATATGATAATGTCAAATATAATAAAACCATTATGTGATCAGATGCTAACTGTTGTCAAATTGTAAATTAAAAGAAACAGTATAAATTTTAATACATCTTTATATCTTTTTCCATTATCTGTAATAAAGAGGAAACAGGTTCTTCCTGCATTTTCTAGGTTTTTAAATATTTTTATAATCTCACATATATGAAACATATGGAAAACTAAAATGGTGCATGTTAGAGTTAGTGGACTTGCCACTTTTCTTAACACCTTGACTCTTTAGCAGCCTAAAGATATAGTTAAGGAAGGGAAGTAATTTAGGTTGGTATGATATCCATTTTCTTTTATTCCTGGGGCAGTGAAATTGTGATAATTAGTGAATTGCCAAGAAGGAGCAACCCTTTTTTAGGGAAATTGAGATTCAGTAGCATAAACAGTGTCACTACTACTGTCCAGGTTCAATACACTAAGGACTGAAATTATTACTTTGTTTTTGCATTGCCGGAGTCACACATACAAAGGAGATGCAGTACTACTGAACCACATCCCAGTTTCTTTCTTTTTTTTTTTTTTTTTTGCTTTTTTGGGTCACACCCAGCAATGCACAGGGGTCACTCCTGGTTCTGCACTCAGGAATTGCCCCTGGCAGTACTCAGGGGACCATATGGGATGCTGGAACTCGAACCCGGGTGAGCCTTGTGCAAGACAAATGCCCTACCCACTGTGCTATCACTCTAGCCCACATCCCAGTTTCTTAAGACTAATATTAATTGAACTGGAGAGATAATACAGGCTGTACAGCAGTGAAGACGTTTTTGTGCATGCAACAACCTTTTTTTTTTTTTTCTGATTCCAGGCACCACATATGATTCCCCAAACGCTGCCAGGAATAACCCCTGAACACTGAGTGTGAAGCAAGCCCTGAGAATCAAAAACAAAACAAATAAACAAAAAAGATTTATATTCATCAAAATTACTACATCCCTATTCTAGTGTTGGACAGAATTATTTAAAATCACCTCACGTAATTTCAAAAATATATTTGGGGAATCAGATTTATTTTGAAATCTGCAGTAACTAAAGTTTTGAAGGACCCAGGCTAACTGGGCTGTGAGCACAACTGTGATGATTGTCAGTGCACATTACCTGGGAATATAATTCATTTATTATGAGGTGACAAATTTTAAAGAACAATCATCAGATAGTTTTGTTTAAATGAAATAGAAATTGTAGCTTCGTCAGCTTAACTATCTCCTAGCCGAAGTGAATTATACCATGGGTAAAGCAGACTTATCATTTAAAATAATGCTCTTTTTATTTGGTTGTTGGTCCACACCTTGCTCTGTGCTCAAGGATCACTCTTGACAGGCTTAGGGGAAAATATGGAGTGTGGGGACCAAACCCTGGTCTGCTAGAGGCAAAGCAAGCACCTTAACCACCTAACTATCTTCTCAGCCCCTCATTTAAAATTTTTATCTTCACTTCGGATAACATTTTTACTCGATATAAGGATGAGTTCTTTGTAACTCTTCCATCAGTGAGTTAGAAGGTAGCTATTTAAGTGTCGAGCCCCTTCTAATATTGCAGCCACAGTCATCTTAAGTTTGAACCACGCAAACTAGTGGACAGAATGAGAATGATAACATTTTCTAAATGCCACTTGAAGAATATTGCATATTTCTTGAGCTTTCAAAAATATTAATTAAACAGCTTGAGGCTTCCAAATGGACAAATACTGTATAAATTGAAATCATGCCATAAAGCAGCCAAAAGTTAAAACAAGATCACAATCTTTTTTATTTTTTTCCTAAAAGGAAAGGAAACAATTTTAATTAATTCCATGCACTCACGTAGATCTAGAGACAAGAGTTCAGGTATGTTTGCATATAAGATGCTGGCTAAGTAAGGGCTACACAGATGGGTGTTGAGTGTGTGGAGTTTACTGTTTTGTCTTCTCAGAGACAGTGCAAGTTTTAACATAAATAAGATGTTGATCAGAGCATTGGCAGGTTGGAAAAGGCTTGAGTGTCACATGTCAGCAGCAAGTCCTTGCTGTGATTTGGATGGCTAGAGCCATAGCACAGTGGGTAGGGCGTTTGCCTTGTACTTGGCCAACCCAGGTTTGATTCCTCCCTTCCTCTCGGAGAGCCTGGCAAGCTACCAAGAGTATCTCTCCCACATGGCAGAACCTGGCAAGCTCCCCGTGGCGTATTTGATATGCCAAAAACAGTAACAACAATTCTCACAATGGAGACGTTACTGGTGCCCGCTCGAACAAATCGATGAGCAACGGGATGACAGTGACAGTGAACCTGGGACTAGCATCCATGATCATTTTCTCTGTCACACACTGTATATTAACAAATATAAATGATGCTTCATGATAGATATATAGTCTCCTTCTCTGTCATCATGCCAAGAAATGAGGGTACAGACTTTGGATATAGACAGTTGCACTTATTGCTGTTTCAGTCAGAATAAAAAGGAAGTGTTTACATTGATAGTCATTGTACAACGGAGAGGCAGAACTCTCAGAAATATATATATGTGTGTAAATGTATATGCATGTATATGTCTATATTATGTAACCTATTAATGATAAATGTAGGAACAATTAAATTTATAAAACTTACAAATTAGCAAATTATAATTAACATTATTTCTAGATGAAATAATATACTTGCATCTCAATAGACACCATGACTCATTTCCTTTTAAATCTACAACTTCATAAAATTCAAAGGAAAATAAAACACCTTTCAGTAGGCAGTCTGCTAGGCCTTACTGCATATAATAGTTTACAGGTGATTCTGTGGTTGAAATGTCAGAACTTTGATAACTATACTGCCTTTCTTAGTTGTTATTTTGCTCTGGTCTACTGGTATTTATGAAGCAAAATGGATAGACTACCAGGAGAAAACTAAGTCTCTGATGAAGGATACTGAAGTTTACACGCTAATTGAAATGGCCTAGTCCTTAAATTATGCCGTGCCTCTGGTATTTCTATGATTTGCACCTTCTATTAGAAAAAAAAACAGCTGAAGTTTGGCATTCCTTAATACCCCCAGATGCCTCACCGTATATAGGTCATCTGAGTCCTGGAGGAGCCTTGAATAGACTCTCCAAGACTTTTACTGCAACTTCATTTATTTTTATTGCCTTTTCTTTCTTCCTTTCTTTTGTATTTCCTACATCTGTGAACTCAACGGGGTGGAGATTTGACAATTTTCACTTTCTTTTGGGTGATGCATATATAGTTTCTTTCCCATCATGTTGTCGGGCTTAAAAGAAAGAGAAGCTTGCCTGTTTAGAAAAGCTAACCTAAGATGTGACTGGTGAGATTGATGGCAACTCTGTTGGGGACAAAACAAGTCTTTCCTCTTATTGTTGGATAACAATGACCCCTAAACTATGTGTAAAATAAAAGTCATTTATTCTTTCATCATCAATACTCTTTCATTATCAATTACAATAAAGTCAAAGGCCTTTGACTTCATGCTCAAGCTTCTCTTTCACTTAAAAACTGTTAGTTTCAGGGACCAGAGCCATAGGGAGGCAGGTAGGGTATTTGCCTTACACACGGCTGACCAGGTTTCTACCCCGGCATCCCATATGGTCCCCCAGAAACCAGTAGGAGTAATTCCTGAGCACAGAGCCAGGAGTAACCCCTGAGCATTGCCAGGTGTGGCCCAAACAAACATCAAAAACCCAACCAGAGAAACAAAATACTATTAATTTCAGGGTTGGAGGAACAGCATAGTGGATAGGGCACTTTGCCTGTGGCTGACTCAGCTTCTGTCGCTGTCGCTGGCAGCCCGGATGGTCCCCGATTCCCCCAAGGAGTGATCCCTGGGCATAGAGACAGGAGTAAGCCCGGAGCACAGCTAGGTGTGACCCAAAAATAGACCAAATTTTTTTGTTTGTTTACTGTTATTCATTAGATCCTTCGTAACTTCCTGTTTTAGAGGACGTTGTATCCAAAGCTCTAGATACAACAATAACTGCATCATTTTCCCTGCAATCGACGAACAGCTAGGTTGGTGGGTGAGGCAGATAAGCCTGCAAAGACTTGGAATGTCCTGTGACTAAGAGTGGCCATAAAAGCAGGAACAGATCACCGCAACTGAGGCTTCAAGGAAGTGAAGTAAGGATTAAGTAAATTAAGTCAGTGAAGAAAAATTTACCAAAAATGAAAATCTCTACCTAGATCTCAAAGCCTGAGTTGAAATTTTGCCAAGTCCAATAAAGAGATGCGAGAAGCAACGTATCCGTCAAAGCACGTTGGGACAATGACACAATACAGGGTCTAGAAAAACAGAACGAGAGAAGTGACGTTAGGATTGATAAGAGAATTGGGTATGTGTTTGAAATTGGATTTAAGGACTCTGTGCCTTAAGAACTGGGGAACGTATTCTCTGATAATAGGTTGTTATCTAAGATTTTTTTTTAAGCAGAGGAATTACCTGGATAACTTTATGGCAATAGTACAGAAGAGACACCCAGGCAGGAAGCTTTTTTCACTCCCTTGTAAGCTTCAGAACAGAGAGGGCGTCCACTATAAAGCACTCCGCTAACGCATGTCCTCCCTAAGGACTGCACAGAGTCACGAGGGCCGTGGACTTGCTAATGGAGGCGTCAGCACCAGGGACACTAAAAGAGACAGCAGTAGAAATCTGGGTGAGATATAATGACAATTTGAACTGTCTTGGTGATACGTACATACTTCAGAGAAGTATTCGGGAGGTTAGATTGATAATACCGAATGACTGCTTAAGTCTGAGTCTTTAGCAGGCAGACTCAAGGTGTTTAACTTGAAATAACTTTCTAACAAGAAAAAAAGCCAAAAAAAAAGCTATTTTAAAGTGAAATGAATGGGCTTATTTTTAAATTTTCTGTTTTAAGTTAATATACCATATCTGAATGATCTGGATCAATATGGAATCTCACTTAGATTAAAGAGACTTAAATGTAAGAGCCATCACACTTAAGTCAATAAATGTAGTAAGCCTACCTTACAGGGGAAAATGAGAATTATCAGAAAGAGGGTCACAGAAAAGGGGAGGCTAGCAAATTGTGAAATATATAGAGGCATCTATGTTATAAATGAAGCATGGATTAAAAGCAGCCAGAAAAATAAGGAGGGGATATCCAAGAAAAAGAACTCCTCCTCTGCCTCCTCCTCCTCCTCCTCCTCTTCCTCCTCTGCCTCCTCCTCGTCTCCCCTCTCCCCTCCTTCTCCTCCATTCATTATTGGTCTTTGGAAACAGAACAGGCCCATGTACATCCAAGGGCATGGTTGACTATCGAAAATTATCTTCCTATGTTGACTACAGGTAAAAGTTGAACCATTTAGCAATTGAATGATAACTAATACCAAATTCCATGTTATTTATTAAAACATTTAGCAGGCAGGAAATAAAATAGAGAAATAATTAAGGAACCCAAATACAGAACATGATTTACTTACTACTGCTGCCAGCAGCTCTGGCTTGCACAGGAACTCAGCCCCAGCACACTGGCTCAGCTGTGTAAATCTACTCTCTCTCTCTCTCTCTCTCTCTCTCTCTCTCTCTCTCTCTCTCTCTCTCTCTCTCTCTCTCTCTCATTTCTCATGTTAAGGGCATTTATTCCCCAAATCACCAATAGGACACTCATGAAAGACACACTGATAAAAGGCCATGGGATTCTCCTCGTGTGTCGAGTGAGTGAGCAGCGTTTGTGTTCATCTGTTTCCTGGAGAAAGACTTTTGGGGGTTGGGGGTGGGAGGTATCTCTGGGTTTGTTTGGTTGGTTTCAGTTTTCTGCAGATTAAAGTGGGATGGTCTATGTCCAAATGTTTCATGTCTGGTTGCATGTTTCTAATTCCATATTTAAGCAGTGCCATTTCTATTTGCCATTTCAAAAAGTTCAGTTCTTGATAGAAATGATACAGTAGCTAAGCACTGTCGTCCTGTTGTTCATCGATTTGCTCTAGCGGGCACCAGTAATGTCTCCATTGTGAGACTTGTTGTTACTGTTTTTGGCATATCGAATACACCATGGGGAGCTTGCCAGGCTCTGCCATGCGGGCGGGATATTCTCGGTAGCTTGCCGGGCTCTCTGAGAGGGAAAGAGGAATTGAACCCAGGTCGGCCGCCTGCAAGGCAAATGCCCTACCCGCTGTGCTATTACTCCAGTCCACAGGAGGTAAATGAAGAAAAATATATAAGAATTTTGCTTAACTGGCATAGGGAAGATTAATGAATACCAGGCTGCTTTTCAGAGGCTAGTGGTAGACTAATCACTTTATTTCTTAGAAATTGGCTATGATTTCTAAGCTTTATACCTGATAATACAGAAATGTAATGTCAATTCCCAAAACTTGTTTGAAAGATTTACGGGTCATTTTTCTCTCCTGAGTATGTATATAGATCTCACAGTCTTTAAAGATCTTAGTTCTATGATAGAACAATTCTATATAAATTAATGGTTTCCATGGCAATGTGTACAAGAATAATTATTTTATTGAAACAAAAATGTAAGAAAAAAAAGAACTCCAACTCCTAAGTGTATAATATTCCCAATATCAGCTAGAGCTTTAAAAAGTAGTCTGATGCAATATTTAAACCAGTTTTCCAAATTTTACAAGTTGTTACATGCACAGAAAATATGCACTGAAATTATTTTGTTGATTTTGAGTAACAAGTATCACATTGCAATTGTTAAGCTAATATCCACATTTTTCGATTCATCACTTTTTAATTACCTTCTTATCATCCTATTTCAATGAATTTTCTCCCCCAATATTAAAGAAATGGACACCTATTTGTGGTAACTCCCTGTGGCAGTCTCCTTTCAAAAAAACACAAAGGGTTTCCTGTTAAGAATTCTTTTCCCCCTATACCAGTGCTGAGAATTCTAGTCTTAAGTCACTCTTAATATTTCTGTTGTAGATTTTATTCCTAGAAGTGGCACATGAATGGAGTGTATTTAGAAGGGGTGGCCAGGTTCCTCTGACTGAAGTTTAATTTGCATAGCCAGGAGAGTGTTTACTTAGGGGTTGTTTACCAGGGAGGCAGAGGGCTTGAGCTCTGGGATCTTAAGACTCTTTGACCCTTTACTGCCTCTCTCCCAGTGATGCTGAGTTCCCAGCGGGTGGTCCCACTGACTCTCTAATTATCTTCTCAAACTCTGTCTGGCAAATGTCGAATTGCCCTTGTCAGCGTCTGCTCCTGGTCCCATTATAAACGTCACTGAAATCTGATTCTTTTTACCCCATCTTTATACAGAATAGATTGATCTGTCCTGCCGCTCCAGAGATTATGGTTTATCGTAGTAGCACTGTAGTACTGTGTCCTGTTGTTCATCGATAGCTTGCTGGGCTCTCCAAGAGGGACAGAGGTATCAAACCCGGGTCGGCCACGTTCAAGGCAAACACCCTACCCGCTGTACTATCATAGTAGAACATGTTTTCTATTTTTTGTTTGTTTGCTTGCTTTGGGGTCACACCCAGCGATGCTCAGGGGTTACTCCTGACTCTGAGCTCAGGAATTACTGCTGGAGGTGCTTAGAGGACCACACAGGATGCCTGGCTTCGAACCTGGGTTGGCTGCTTGCAGTGCAAATGCGCTCCCTGCTGTACTGTCGCCCTGGCTCCTAGAGTGTATATTCAGAACTCCACAACTCAGACTGTAGAGTGTGGTTCCTTGGACTCTGAAGGTGTTTCGTGGAATTCGGTTTAAAAACTTCTCTTCGAATTTATTCCATCTTGACTGAAACCTTCTTACCTTAACATTTGCACACACCCCTGTAATGAAGACACTCCAGAAAGCTCTAGAAGGTACTTTTCTTCTTTTCAGCAATTTCCCGTCCCAGTGGAACAGTGAATTAGGCTCAGTCACTCTTCTCACAGAATGAGTTTTTCCTGGAAAGTGTATAAGATGACAGTATAAATCACCCCCTGCCCCACAGGAGTGCTCTGAATACCTGTACGTACATTGACCGGTTATCAGAGACACAGATGACCAATTTCAATTAAGTATGAACTCAGAAGACCACTGGAAAGAAAAATCGCTTCAATTTACTGCCTATAAATAAATTTATATTTATTTGCTTGATTCTAGTAACATGCATCTACTTACTTTCCCTCGCGGGTTTATAGTATTGATCATATACTGTGACCAGAAAGTATTATCTGATTCAGTCATCTCTCTGTAACTCACAATATTAAGAAATCATGTTATCATTTCTAGTTTTTAAGATAGACATAGCTGGTTTTATAATAGAAATCAGATCATTTACAAGTATTTAAATATGTCAAGAAATTGAGAAAAAAAACTGACACAGAAGCAAAAGGAAGATGAACACATATTAACACTGGAGTCAGTATCTCATTTATCCTCCTGTTCTTTCCTCTCCCTCCCGACGCCATTCCTAGGTTTGTTCCTTCTCATTCTTTACCTGTGATATTTTCTCATATTTCTCCTTCGTCTGCCTTTCAAATTCTCCTCTTTTTCCCAATTTAATGAGCAGTAAAATGAGTAGTGAGGGCGTGTCGGCTGTGGAAGGAGACAGTGCTCAGCGGGTCTCGTGCTCGTTTCCACTGCCAGCTGGGTTCAATCCCCAACACCCCACGGAGTCCCTTGAGTCTCCTATGGGAGAGAACTGAGCGTAGTCAGGCGTAAGCCCTGAGCACTGCTGGGTATGAACCCCGCCCCCGCCAAAAAAAAAATAAATGTGCTCAGGAAGGGAAGCTAAAGTGGGACATGTGCGTGTGTATGTGCGCGCGCGCGCGCCCGGATCCACTGTGGGCTGAGTGAGGAGTAAAAGGTGTTTGTTGCTGGGTTTGGGAGTTTTGGTTGTTCTTTGGTGGGGTAACACCCACTAACACCCAGTTGTGCTCAGGGCTTACTCTGGCCCTAAGGTGAGGGTGTTACACAGGCTCATGGAATGTTTCCCGTGTAGCAATTTACCATTACCACTTACACTTCTTTTTTAATGTGTGATATGGTCATTCTTTGTTGTTGCCTTTTGCTTATTTGTTTTCTGGTGGGTTAGTTTGGATTTTAAGACCTCTAACTCAAAGCAATTGCATCCACAATCTTAATTGGATGCTCTTCCTTTAAAGTGTTCCCTTCTTTACAGTTCAAAGTGCTCTCTTCTTAACAGCTAACTACTGTTGTCATCACCAAGCCAAGTGATAGACCCTTTTTCCATTTCCATTCCTTTTGGTACTGTTGTTTCAGTCACCCACGGTAGCACACTTGATTGTAGTTCACAGGAAAGTGTGCACTTTTGTCGGGTCCCCGGAATCCCAAAGAGCAGAGCCACCAAGACTCACACATATGCCTGTGAGTGGCGCCAGGAGCTGGATCCATGGCCTTAAGCTTGCAAGACTGGAACTCGGCCACTAAGATATCCCTAGCCCTCCCCTAATTGTTATGCTGTTATTATTACAATAGCCAAGAAGAACATCAATAGGGGGAAAATCTTCTTTGTACACAGGGAGAAAGGAAGTTCAACAGGCGCTGCAGCAAGTTCCCACTACCAGCTGCTAAGGCTTCAGCATGCTTTGCCGGAATTAACAGCATTAATGTTCTAGTCCTGAGCCCTTTGCACAGTTCCCAGCAGCCCACGCCTGTGTCTGGGAGCACCCACCCTCTCGGAGATGTTGTTATAGCCACACGCTTACTCCCCTCCTTGGTTAAACAATCACATGACCTCCCGAGGCTGGAGCTGCCATGTCCATTCTGAGTAGTTATTTATTGGGGTTGTTTATTTATAGAGTTAGTCTAGAATAGATGGAAGATCAGAAATGCATCTGGTGAATCATTTCAAAAGAGGAATGTCAGGACGTGAACATGAATAAAGTCTAATGCAGCAAACCAGGATATTTGAACAGTTGGAAGAGTCGGATCTTGCTGGTACCAGTTCTCTTAAGAACATACAAAGATCCAAAGAGAAACTAAATAATTCTTCTAATCAGACCTCAAGGGACTTACTCTACATATACATTACATATTTTCTAATTGTTTAAGGTATAACTATATTGAACTTGGCATTAAAAAATCAGATAACTTCTCAAGGAACTTTAAGTTTTTCTTTATTATAGTTCAGGTCCTTCTTCAATAGTGTTAGAATTTATGGTATTGGCAGGCAAAGCTACTATACCACACTGTCCCCTGTGTGCCCCTAACCCTCTGCCACTCTTCGTATGTCGCTTTTATTTTGATCTTTTCCCCACCCCACTCCCTCTAGGAATTTTTAGAACACAAACTTATTCAATGAGCTCAAGGTCTAAAGTACTCTACTTCATTTCAGAAAATTCCTATTTTGTGAGAAAAAAAGATTTTTGGAAGTAACAAAAGCTTCTATGCTAGATAGGGAGCTTGAAACACATTTAGGAATGTGAATTCAAGAAAAACAATGCCCCAGTGGTAAGTAAAATGTAATCTTCCCTCCTTTGCATTCTTGACAGGTTTGGTTAATCAGTAAATAACCTTGACTGTGTCACAAGTAATACTCAGTGGAACATTTCAGTTCCCACACGTGCTTCGTCCACACTTTTTCAGAGGTTACTGTTTCTTTTTGTTACTTCTTACAGGAATGTGTCTATTATGTAGGAATAGAATCGTGAAAAACTATGTATAGAGAAAAATTTAAAGATAAAAGTGGTATTCAGTGATTTTTTTAAATGACACTGATATTATATGAAAAATTAATAAATCCTGGAGGCAAAATACACTTTGAGATATCATCTGGTCACCTGGCCAGCTAAAATTAAATTTAAGTCAAAGAGTAAATTGAAAGTCATGCTTTGTTGCATGCTTTCAGATTCCCTTGAGCTTCACTATCTTTCTCTTTAATATATAATGCTGTATTTCAAAGTAGTTTATATTCATCGTGATGATATTTTTAAATGCAATGTACCTCTTATTTAAAGAATCATGAAAATAATAGTGCAGCAATATCTACTCAGTTTCTATGTTAAATTGGCTAGCACTACAAAAAAAAACAGGGAACATAAGGAACGTGCATTCAAATGCTTGTACCACCAACCTGGAAAATAATCAAGACATGAATTACTGATAGGAAAATTGACTGTAATAATCTATAATGACTGCTTGACAATGTCTACCTACTAATATAGGCTTATATATTTTATGTCAAATATTTCCTTTCTTCGTATTGGTCTTTTTCTGCTCAGCTTTTTGGAATGGATCTGGCAATATTGGCTAATCAGTTTAGCTGACAGATGGTGAAAGAAAAAATATGTATCAAGCACAATTCACATGCCTTTACATAAAAAACTAAAAAAGTATAAATAACTAAAGTTGCCTTATCTTTCATATTATTTTTAATAGCAATACCTTTTTGGACACGCGGCAGTGCCAGGGCTTACTCCTGACTCTGCAATCAGAGATCACTCCTGGTTGTGCTCAGGGGACCACATGGGCTGCAGGAGATTGAACCCGGGTCAGCAGGATTCAATATAGAAGGCAAACAACCTACCTGCTGTACTATCTCTCTGGCCTCACCGATACATTATTTTTAATTGAAGGGTGTTCCTTGAATCATGAGGTCAAGAGATTCTTCTGGGACTCAGAAATGCTGAGATGATAACTGTATGGTAAACAAAATTAGTTTCCAAATTTCACATGTTTGAACTGCACAATACTGATTTTTCTCTTGGAAAGAGCCTTAAAGGGCAGGTTCCTTAGAACAGAACAAGTATCCATAGCACAAACTTCTGTAAATCTGGACCACATAATTGAAACTGATATAATCAGTACATTTGTGTTAGTACTTGTTTAGATAACTCATTCACTTATAATTTTAGTCAAAGCAGAGAACTGTAAAATAATGCATGCATACATAGCACATTTTGTATCAACTTAAACATTTTAGTAGATATGCATTATGAAAGAAAAAAAACTTTGAGAAGAATTTCAATGATTAATGTTCTTTTTTCTTTTTTTGCTTAAGTTGTTCCCATAATTTATCACCTGTAATTTCCAAATTCCATTTATTTGCAAATAGTTTGCATAGCTCCATGAGCTCAGAACTTAGCTACATTGCTTGTTTTGCTTCTAAAATCAGGTTTGTTGAAGTATGATTTTAAACCGGTAATTATGGCCTGTTTACCTAACATTCAATATTAATGTTTTGTTTGTATGGTAAAGCATTGAAACATCACCTCTCTTTCGACTAACATCTGTATTTAAAACTTGATTATTTTAACTTTTTAAAAATAATTTAGTTGAAGCACCGTGGTTTACGATACTCCTACTAGGATCCCAGTTATACATGCAACGTTCCAGTGTCACAGCCTCTCCCAGGATGTCCCTTTTCAAACTCCACATTGTCTCTGGGACTCCTCCCAGACAAACCTCACCCCCCACTCACCCACCCTGCCCTAAGCTCAGTTTTGTAAACTGTTTCGCAGGTTTTGTTATTTGGGTTTGAACTACATCTGGTGGTGCTCAGGGATTACTTCTGGCTCTGTGCTCAGGACTCATTCCTGGTGGTGCTCAAGGATCATATAGAGTACAAGGGTGTCAAACTAGGGTTGGGCTTGTGCAGAGAAAATAGCTTAACCCTTGTGTTATATCTCTGGCCCTGAACACTTTATTTCTATATACACTACAAAATGATATTTATGAAACCAAGTTCTTCAGAGTTTGGTGCATAGGAGAATAAGGAAGTACATGTTTTCTGATCCAGGAGGCTTAGGATATGGTGGTATATGGCAAACTGTGGAAGTTTCTTGACCAAATAACTTTTCAGTGGCACTTGTAGCACTGTAGCACTGTCGTCCCGTTGTTCATCGATTTGCTCGAGCGGGCACCAGTAACGTCTCCATTACGAGACTTGTTATACTGTTTTTGGCATATCCAATACGCCACGGGGAGCTTGCCAGGCTCTGCCATGCGGGCAGGATACTCTTGGTAGTTCATCTGGCTCTCCGAGAGGGATGGAAGAATCAAACCCGGGTCGGCCGCGTGCAAGGCAAACACCCTACCCGCTGTAGCAAATCAAATTTATATAAATGAAGTTGGCAACAGACACAACATAACCAACAGTCTTGGAGGTAGCTCTTTTGTATCAGCAAATTTAAACACTTTATATGCCTAAAATACGAACTACTCTTTTTGTGAAACTAAAACCACCAAATTATATGACCTTAATTAAGGGCAAGTAAATATTTTCAGTTCAACTGGGTTTAGAAAACGCTAGTGTATGCGATGTGTTTCTCAGTGTGTTTAGTGTGCTGATGGTGTTTCTACCTCAAGAGGGGACAATATTCTTTGTTTCCCAAATTTGCTTAATCTGTCAACCCTCCCCCACCACACCCGCATGGTGGTTGCCTATTAAGAGTTTTAGATATACAAAAAATAAAGCATCCAAACAATGGACTAAGGAGAGGGGTGTGGAGGGGAAGAACCCTTTTGGCCAGCAAATTGAACTTTTGTGATGGGGAAGGAGGCAGGAAAGGTCAGGGGAGCAGAAAACTGTAAATAGAGATTTTGCGGGGTTCAGATGGTTTGACGAAGCCAAAGTGAAACTGGGTCTGAGCAAAATAAAATTTCTGCTGCCTTATCGAAATGTGTTCCAATTAATTTTTACCACATCACAAACAAAATTGTGAGTATGTAGGCCTCAGTATAAACACCAGCATAAAAGCAACCTGATTCTCACTCTTGGGAAGAACGCAGCACAGTGAGAACCAGTGCCCTGCCTGATGACCAGGGACCCTGGCGTGTCCGTGGAACTTTCTATGTTTCTAAAGCTCAGTTGGCTCCTCTGTGCCGCAGCCTAAAGCCCATAGTGTAGGGCCAGTGGGAGAAGTCAACACAAATATGTGAAAATGACAAGCATGGTGCTTGGCCAATAGTGAACAAACAATAAAAATGCATTTTTTAAACACTTCCAATATGCCATATTAGTTGCATTCCTTGACTTGCTGGATCCATCTGATTTATTTCTCTTGGATAAAGAAATATTATCAGGTACTTGAACTTCTTCTAGGAGTCATGCTTTCTAGCTTGCTTCTGATACTAAAACTGTGTTAGAAAGATGGGAAGAATAAATGATTTACCAGTCTGAAATGCAGATCAGAGGAGATTATTTTTGTCACCATCACTGCTTTCATTTTAACTTAGTATTACCCCATATTGAAGAAGGAACAGCAAATTATGGTGATTCGTTACTTCCAAGATCTATTATGAAAAACCAAGAAGCAAAATAAAAACTGGAATAAACCTTGAAATTCTAAGACATGTCCTGATTCCTCACATTCCAGTTACTCATGACATAGTGGACTAAGAGTACATTTGATGGATTATCAGATTGTTACTTGGTGGTTTAGAGTCCTGCACTTCACACCACATTGAAAACTTGAGGAGGGGAAGTAACACCTGATAGATGATGCTTTGCTTTCCTTAGAGGTGCATTGTATGTGCTGAGCTAGAAACTCAGAAATATGCGTGAGAAGCTAAATGATTTACCAGTTGCTTTAGTGATTTTATTGTAGTACTGCTCAGTCATGAGCAAAACAAAAAAAATAATAATAATTTAAAAAAATACTATGTGTGGCCAAGGAGTGAGTTGTTTGCCAAAGAGTAAATGTCAACTCTCACTCTACTAATCAGCTGAGCTGGTTCATTCTGTCGCCAATGTGTGCGCCACTATAAATGGCATTTGGTCTGTGTCTTACTCTTTCGGGCTTTCCTACCTGACGTTTCCATTGCGAGAGAGATCCCTACAGGTGATTAAATTCAGGTAGTGCAGAGCTAACAACTCTAGGCTGCTGGCCCATCTCATTTAAAGATTAGTTTCTTTCCCAGGAAGTTTTGTTTCCAAACGATCACACTGAGTGAATTCAGCGCCTTCACAACTCCACATTCCACTGTCGGCTGATCCGACACCATAGTTCCCCGTCTCAGAGAACCTTCCAGCCACTGGCCGGCCATTCATTTTTTTAAGGCTGGCTAAGAGTAGAAAAGCAAACTCCGTGGTCTGAGAATCGTGCTCTGGGAATCATGGATCATTCTTATTTGTAATAAGCACACCTTGGGTGGGTAACACTTCTGTGTTTGGTTGGGAGAGTCCATTAGAACTGTCAGAAACAGAATGTGAGTAAAGCAAAGCAGATGTGACTAGAATTCTGAAATCTGATGAAAACTTCAAACTTTCAAATGGAAACTGATCCAGGCTTACATGAAAGGTGTAATTGTTCCCTCTCACATCACAGGGTTTTTCTCCTCCATAATCAGGTGATTTTTTTTTTGCCACCCTCAAGGATAAATAACTGAGGATGCAGGTGAGGGTTTATTAGAAAATGTTTTTCATTAAAAAAATTTAAAATATTGTTTATTTATGATAAGAAAGTTTGTATAGTCCATGCTAGAGAGGGAAACCAAGTGAAATGTTTTTTCTCTTAAACTGAGCACTAAAATCTTTGGCCAAAAACAGGTAAATTATAAGTATTTTATGATATGTGCTTGGTCCATGGCAATGCTTTTATTATATTCCTATAGCCAGGCTTTTGCAATTGTAAAATGTACTTAGAGTTTTTATTTTTATTACAGTTTGTATAATTAAAGGATCATATATGATGGTCCTATGTGTGTTGTTTTCAGATATAATTACTGCATAACCTAGTAAAAGAAGTATTAAAATGTGAAAAAATTAATCATATAAAGATAGATATTGGAAATTTTCCAGTTAGTAATAAGTATCTGATATAGTATAAAGAGATTTGATTTTTGCTTGTACTCTAGATATCAATTTGGTATAGTGACTGACATCAAGATAATTGTTTTCCAAGGCATGGTTCATAAAACAGAAGGTCTTCGAGATAACTTACTAAAGAAAATTGTCAGTTAAGTATATAAGGGATCCACTATATATTCATCATTCTGGAAAAAAATTAGGATGTTTTTTCATAGTCAGACTCTAGGAAATCCTGCAGAGAAGAAATCTATATGCAGGTTTAACTTGTAGTATCTTAGAGGTATTGGATTTAGGACAATCTTTTAAGACCTTTTATCTCTAACTTGATCATGAAACAAATTTTCCCTGTAATATTTTTTGAGAAATACTTCTAAATGAAATTCTACTGCAAATTTTTATTTTCATCCACACTGATTTTTAATGTAACACGGCGATGCCTTTACGAATTTGCAACTCCTAGAGCCTAAGAAGCAGTATGACTAGATTCAGTCCCCCGCACCACAGGGTCACAAGGTGACCTTGAGCACAGAGCCAGGAGTCATCCCTGAGTTCAGCTGGGTATGGCCTCCCCATTCCCACTCCTCACCCCATGGCTAAAAAGAACATACAAGCTTAAGGTAATTTGCAATTATTTTTATTTAGATGCAAGGTTTCCAAACTTACTTAATTTTTTCTTTTTTCTTTTTAAATTTTTTAAATTTAATTTTAATTGTTTTTATTTTATAAGGTAGTTCACAATATTTGATTATATTTAATATTCAAACATGAATCCCACCACCATTATACCTCCCCGCCACCATATTTGGGATGTTTCCATCCCAAACCCTAATCCCTGTCCTAAAGCAGAACCGAAATAATGTATTTTGTATTGTTTGTTATGAGAAACCACTGAAAATGCTACAAAAAAGGATCCATAGAGGAAAGAGTGTGAAGATTGTTTTATTTTGGCAGGGGCCATTAAGACCTTCTATAAGATATCACTAACATGCTGTTAAAGGTTGAGCCTTGTGAAGTTTCTCATATATATATGTATATATATAAGTAAATATATATGTATATGTACATATATGTATATATATATTTCCCTCTATGGTTGATTACCTACTATTTGAACCCCATGAAATGTGGTGTGGTACTCTTGGAGAATGGGTAGGGTGTGTCATAATAAGCCAAACTTACTTAATTTAATGCCCACTTTTCAGAAAAAGGGAAAAGTCACCCTTCTGGCAACCTAGTTTCTTTAAGTGAACAGCAGTATTCCCAGCTGCAACTAAGACCCTGTGCTCCACCACCCACACCATCCCTCTCCCTTCTAACCCCACCGCCGCATGCGGGTATAGACCTGTGAATGCAACAATCCTATTGCCTAGTGTCATGTGTAAAAATTCGGTACTAAAGACTGACCCTATTTTCTATGATTTATTTTCTCATTGCATGAAGATACACTGAAGAAAGATAAATCAACAAAAAGGATAATTAAATTGAAAAAGAATAATAAATAACTAAATAATAAAATAGAATAATTAAATACAAACTGCTGAAATCAATAAAGGACAGGGCCTGAGTGTACAATGGGTAAGGCACCTGCCCTGCATGTGACCAATCCAGGTTCTATCCCCAGCACCCCATCTGGCACCCCAAGCCTGCCAGGAGTTATTTCTGAGTGCACAGGGATGGGTAACCCCTGAACATTGCTGGGTGTGGCCAAAAATACTGTAGCACTGTAGCAGTGTCATCCCGTTGTTCATCAGTTTGCTCAAGCAGGCACCAGTAATGTCTTTATTGTGAGGCTTGTTGTTACTGTTTTTTGGCATATCAAATACACCACAGGTAGCTTGCCAGGCTCTGCCATGGGGCGAGATACTCTTGGTAGCTTGCTGGGTTCTCCAAGAGGGACGAAAGAATCGAACCTGGGTTGGCCGTGTGCAAGGCAAACGCCCTACCTGCTGTGCCATCGCTCCAGTCCAAAACAAACAAAAATTGGTGGGGGAATAATTACAAGTTCTTAGTTGATATCTTTAATTAGAGATCAACTAAATAAACTAAATAGTTAAAATTTTAGAACTAAATAAAATTTTGATCAGGAACGTAGAGGACTTAAAATTTGTCAAAATTCACTCTTACTTTTTAAATGTAATGTGATGCTCAAAGAAGTCTGAAGTACATTTCATTTTATTTTTTTTCTTCCACTAGGAATAAGTTTAGACAAGTTCTAAATCTGGAGCTAGAGAAATGGTCTCAATTCTAAGAGCAGTTATTTTCACAGCATTAGAAAATGCTGGAAAGCAGAGAGTTATTAACTCTACTTACCAGAAAAGAGTTTGATTTGATTTGTTAACCTACATATTTTTAGATCCCCAGGGCCATCTGCTAATCTAGACAGATTATGCTCCTTTAAGTAGTCAAGATTTTTTCAAATCCTCTTATACCTAGATATAAGGTATAAGGTATATATGTCTGTTGTTTGGAATGGTTTGGAAAATAGAAGGCATTGTGATTTATGCTTACTGGATCTGCATGCAGGTTATACATTGCCTCTCCCATTCTTTATTTGTCTGTCCCATCCTCTCCTGCTCCAATTCCTGCTTCTCTCTTTGAAAGTAGCCGTGCATCCCCTACTCAGTAAGTTTCACTGGGATATGACAGGGCCAGTCTTGCTTCTATGTGCTGTGTGGCGGAGACTCCTCTAAGTTTGGTTTCTGCTGGACACCAGTCTATTTTCCTGAGCATGTGCTGTACTCACCTCATCGCAAATTTATTCTTAAATTCAAAGTTTATTATTTTATAATTATCCTTAACACAAATTGCTTATTATTCCTAATTTCTCTTTATTTCTAAACACTAAATCTTATTCCTAAACACAAAGATCTTTTTATCTTAAATTATAATCATAGCAAAATAGCCGCATGTCATAAACTTCCTTGTCATCCGTAGTGAAGTTACAGGAAAACAAACTTTCATATGTCTGGCTGCAAGCGTGTAGGTGATCTGTAATTATAATCCAGGGTTTCCTTTTGCATTTGATTCACCTTGGTCAGTTCCATGAGGCTGTCACATGGGTGCCAATTAGTACACTGGGCAACTGCCAAAAAGGAGCTGAAATAAGGCCATTGTCTCATTTCATCTTGGAACCAGGGTCATGGTTAAACTGATTTAACCCAGTGCTTGAGACCAACAACTTTGTGTTGTCCAGTAGATGTGCCTATGAAGGAATTTTCAAATAGAGAATACACAGAGATTAGTTTTTTCTTTTTCATTCTACATATAAAAGAGAGTGAAAACCCCATCACAAACATTTAAGAATTATAATAACGAGTAGCAGAGTCTCTTGCACCCGCACCTGGCTGTCTAGCGGGAACCCTAGGAGGGGTTGGGTTGAGTTTCCCTCCCTGCTGTGAGCAGAGCTCCAGCAGGCAAAGACCTCCAGACCCCAGCCACAGCCATGCTCAAGGCCCCTCTGCACACGTTCGGACAAGCCTCATGCATGAAGGAACCAGCAGAGGAACACAAGTGTGCGGGACCCAGGGCTGAGATCTCCAAGCCTGCTCGAATTGGGACTGGGTCTCTTCCACCCAGATCCCCCAGTTTCCAGTAGCTAGGCAGTCACACCCACAAACTGCCCAAGGTGCTGTGTAAATCCCATCAATGGCCAACATCCAGAGACTATAAAACCAAGCTTCCAGAAGTCTATAGCTTATAGCTTATACATCTTATAGCCTAGTTCTCCCTCTTGAAGATCCTGGCAAGATACCAAGAGTTTCCTGCTCGAATGGGAGAGCCTGGCAAGCTCCCTGCGGCATATTCATATGCCAAAACCAGTAACAATGATGGGCTCATTCCCCTGACCCTGAAGAGCCTCCAATGCAGCACTGTTGGGAAGGACAAGTAAAGAGAGGCTTCTAAAATCTCAGGGCTAGGATAAATGGAGACATTACTGAGACTGCTCGAGAAAATTGACAATCGATGGGATGATGATGATGATGAATAACGAGTAGCATGCAAAATACACATTATGGATTTTTCCAGATTAATAAAACTGATATTTTGTGGAAAGAAAATTTTAGTTCACTCTGCTTCTTATGGTCATATAAAATGAAGTCAGTTTTACCATCTCTATATCATCTATAAAGCAAAGCTTTGCTTGGTTGGCAGTAATGAGGGTTTAGAAGAAGGTACTACTTAGAGTTAACAGTGACATTGAAACCTCAGGTGAACGTGGGGGCGGGGAATGAGAACTGATCTCAGTTTTATTTTGCTTTTCTTCCCCCATTACAGAATGTTTGCATTTTATTTGCTTTGTGAGGAGCTTATAAAATTTTCTTTGTCTTGAGGCTGGAGCAATAGCACAGCAGGTAGGGCATTTGCCTTGCATGCGGCCAACCCAGGTTCGATTCCCAGCATCCCATATGGTCCCCCAAGCACTGCCAGGAGTAATTCCTGAGTGCAGAGCTAGGAGTAACCCCTGAACATTGCCAAGTGTGACCCAAAAAGAAAACAAACAAAATTTTCTTTGTCTTGATTAGTGAGTCTTTTGGTATTCCTTGAATGTTACATCTTCCTAATGTTGTCTTTACAATCTTTAACATAAGCTGAAACATCAGAAGAACCAACCAGAAAGCGATAGTGAAACAAATGTGAGTAATAATACATGAAAACTGGCTTCACTGTTACTAGCACTTTAGAGTTTTGATGCATGTATTGACTATTAAATATATCAGTGCCACTGGAAGTCTATGGTAAATTGGTTTGTGGCCAGAATTTTGTGGCTAGCAGAAACAGAGAAGGGGGACTAGGCTATATGGAACCTGGGCCTGAATCCAGTGAGAGACCCTTGCTTGCCAATTCGCTATTTAGAAGGATTGAAGAGACTTTTTTTTTTCATTTATATTCAGGAAAAGGTGAAAGTTCTAGCAGTGCAGAACACTTTAGTGAAAATAGAGATGGACTATGCATAAAAACTGATTATTTTAAAATTTCATTAGAAAAGCAAATGAATAGAAAATTAAATCTGATTTGCATGAAATTTCATTTGCTCAGATACTTTTTTATGAAATAAGGACCCTGCTTTCATCAAATTCTGAGCTCCTCTGATGGATTGGCAAACCACCACTTGCTTCTTTGTAGTTGTTGGTATATTTCTAGCATTAATACGTTTCTAGGCTCTCAAGATGAGGCCCATTGTTGTTATTGTTTTTGGCATATTAAATATGCCATGGGTAGCTTGCCAGGCTCTGCCGTGCAGGCGGGATACTCTCGGTAGCTTGCTGAGCTCTCTGAGAGGGATGGAGGCTTTTAGGGCGGCCTCTAATCGCCCTTACAGGTGTTTGGTTAACACCATATTTGAACCCTATCAAATATGGTGCAGTAATTATGGAAAATGGGTATTGTGTCTTCTGAGGTGTCTGGAAAGTGGCCTGGAACATGGCGTTGGCTAGGTAGTGGAAGTAGTGGAGGTCAGTCCATGAGGCATTTAGCCAGTAGGGTGGGGTCGCCTGGGTGTGATCCCTGGGGCGCCGGAGATTGGGGGAAGCAGGCAGAGAATCTCTGTTTCTGGGTCCCGGTGAGCCTGGAGTCCAAGGTCACAAAGTTATGCTTTACCTGGTTCTTTGGGGCTTCACTCATTGGTAAGGCTCGGCCTGAGTGTCCGTCTGAAAAGTGGCCTGGAGCATGGCGGTGGCTGGGAGGTGGAGGTAGTTGGGCCTCAGAGACCTGGGCCCTACGCAAACAGGATGAGAATGCTATTCTGGCACCCCAAAGAGGAATCGAAAGAGCCATGCTAGGAGTATCACGTTTCACTCAAGTGAGAGAAGGAATCCGGGGTTCCGACCTCTGTTGACAGTTAAGAATCAGGGACGCTGTCTCGTTTGCCAAGGCATCGAAAATCAGATGGGCTGGACACGAAATGAGACTCAGAGATGACCGCTGGACTAGAGCTGTTACCAATTGGATTCCATGGGACGTCAAAAGACCACATGGCCGCCCACCTATGAGATAGTCAGACTTCTTCATCAAGACCCTGGACAGTTTGAGGTTCTTTGTGTTCCTGGATCGAGCAGATACCATTGGGCTACACTAGTATGCAACAGAGATGAATGGAGACGTTACTGGCGCCCGCTTGAGCAAATCGAAGATCAACGGGATGACAAGTGATACGAGTGATAGGCTCTCAAAAAGGAACACCCCCTCCTGATCAGCTTATATTCTTATAGCTTCCTACTTAAAAATGAATAATCAAACAAATCTAATTTTCCTTAACATGCATTTAAATTTCAATATTTCTTAACTTTAAGAAATCTAAATTTAAATTTTAAATGCAGTATAAATATTTATGAAAGACTTGGACTTGTTTTAGGAATTGATTCCTTGGATAATGTTAACATTGTGTCTTTTTTCTTTAAGCTGATTTGCAAATAAGTTTCAGTTTATGAATAACTGACAACAATGTTGTTATCATGTATCTATGCATGTTATTTGGATTTTGTGTGTATGCATATGTAATTTCCTAAACTGGCTCCCCTTTCAGTCTGGTTAGAAAGGAGAGATCATATATATCTTAATTTTCCACACTGAGAAGCGCACATCTTAGGAACAAGAATGATGTCTAAGTTAACTTCGTATACATGGCTTTGGGCTAGTTTGAGTTGGCATCTACCATATAATATTGTTCAAGATAAAGTCATCCAAAACCTTATTGGATGAATTTGGATACATTCATCCAAAAACATATAGCTCCCTCTGGAATCTTCAAATAATGGACTCACTTCAAAGATTGGTCTTGGAAAGAGATTGCCGTTATTAGGAATCGCTAAGGAAGACACAGGGAAATGGGACAAGAGAGAAAGTCCTTGTGGGGACCTGAGGTTCTATATAGGATCTATATAGACAAGAGGAAGTCCACGTGGGAAAGAACTCCGTGCATGAGAACTTCACTGCACACAGACTTCTCAGCCAGGTCTTCAAGACAAGTGAGCCCCTCGGAGCATGACAGCATCCCCTCAATGAGCAAAGTGCTCCCAACTCCCCTTGCTCTCAGGCATTTTTCCTAAAAAGCATAATCAGCATCAAATTTCTTTCGATGGCCAAATTTCTTAATCTTTTGATGCCTCAACTATGTGCCACACACAAGTGTAACTGTTCAGCTTCTGGTTTCTTTAAAAATTTCCTTCGTTTTATTCTTTGTCTTGTTCAGATCTCACCATTTCTTGATAGTCTTGGAGCTGCCTAAGATTTCAGTATGTGCAGCATTAAGTGACTTTGGAGAGATTGTGTGTTTCATATGTGCTGCATTCCTCAATATGTGGTCTCTTCCAACCAGCTGAAGGCCTTGATTTTATTTATCTGGTTACCTATTATTTGGTTTTGGGGCCACACCTGGTTGTGCTCAGGGTCACTCCTGGCAAAGCTTGGGGGACCACGTGGAATGCCAGGCATCAAATCTGGCTGTGCTGTGAGCAAGGCAAGTGCCTTTCTCTCTCTACTCTCTCTCTCTCTCTCCTCTCTGCTCTCTCTCTCTCTTTCTCCCTCTCTTTGGCCCCTGAAATTTTTTAAAGACTGACCCACCTGTGAATAAGAATAAATTACTTTATGCCTGTTTTCAAACTAGCACAGTGATCATTTCATACCTTTTGGGTGTTGTTCAAACTGTCACTGTTATTTGTTGTTTTTCTTTTCAATTAAGGCAGCATGGTTTTCTATTTTATGATTTCTGTTCTAGGCACACACTATTGCTGCATCATTTTCACCACCAAAGTGCAGTGTCCCTCCACCACCCTCTCTATGTCCCTTCTCACCTCTCTGCTTCCCTCTCTCCGCCCAAACCATCTCAACTCGGCTCCATTGTCAGTCTTGGGAGTGCAGATATATATTCTTATGTGCATATTGTACGTATGTACGGATGGATGGATTTTTCTGTTCTTGTAAATAGATGCCAAAGAGTAGAGTTGCTGCACCATGAGTAGATCTATTTTCAATTATTTTTAATTTATTTATTTTTAAATTAGTGAATCACCATGAGGGTATAGTTACAGATTTACACATTTTTGTGCTTGTGTTTCCCTCATACAATGTTCGAGAACCCAAGCCTTCACCAGTGCCCATTCTCCACCACCAATAAACCCAGTGTCCCTCCCACCCCCCAATCCCATCTCCCCCCACCCTACCCTGCCTCCTTGACAGGGTATTCCCTTTTGTTCTCTCTCTCTCCAATTGGGTGTTGTGGTTTGCAATAGGGGTGTTGAGTGGCCATTGTGTTCAGTCTCTTGTCTACTTGCAGCACGCATCTCCCTTCCCGGTGTGGTCTCCAACCACATTATACTTGGTGTTCCCTTCTCTATCTGAACTGCCTTTTCCACAGAATTTTGAGACATCTCCATACTGCTTTTCCAGAGGTTGAGGTAGATTACATCCCACCAATCATGAGAGGATTTGTCTTTCCTTGTAACCCACTAGTATTTGCTGTTTGAGATATAATCAGTTCTCTCAGATGTGAGGTGATACCTCAGTGCCATTTTGATTTGCATATCCATGGGACTCAGTTATGATTAACACTTTTTCATGGTCTGTTGACCGTATGTATTCTTCTTTGGAGAAGAGTCTCTTTGGCTCTCCTGTATGCTTTCAGCCTTTTTATTCATTTGTTTGGGGGGTCACACCATGGATACTCCAGGGGCAGTGCTCAGATGTCACTCTAGATGAGGCTCAGCTTGCCTTGTAGGGTCAGGGATCAAATCCGAGCTCCTATATGATAAGCATGTGCTCCAGACCTTTGAAATTGTCCCTCAACCTCTCCCCATTTTTCCCCAGGGTTATTTATTTTGTTGTTGTTGCATTTTGTAAGTGGTTTGTATAGCCTGAATATTGGCACATTCTCAAGTGCATGTTGCATGAATATTTTCTCCCAATCAGGGTATATTTTTTATCTGATTTGTAATTTTACAATACAGAATCATTTCAAAAACAGATTCTTTTATTTTTTCTTTTCTTTGCCAATGAAGTCAAACCACTGAAGACAGCTCTAAAATCTATACCATCGAGAGTTTGACTTTTGTTTTCCTGAATTGTATGAATTCAGGCTTCGTAATCCATTTTCAATTAACTTTTGTGTGTGGTGTGATATGGTGTTCCAGTCTCCTGCTTTTCCACGTTGACTAAGCAAATTCTCCCAATACTACTTATCAAGGAGGTTTGCCTTCATCTACTTTCTGGGCTCCTAATGTAAGTTAACTGTCTTTATATCTTGTTTACTTCTGGGATTTCGTTCGATTCCTCTGAACTGCAAGTTTGTATTTGTTCCGAGGGATGCTGGGTTATTGCTTCGTGACAGAAAAGAATTACAGGGCAGAGCTGGGGCACAGGAAAAGCCTGTTTGTTTCTCCAAGTCAGTCGGAGCACATACACGAGATGTGGGGTGAGGGTGGGGGCGGGGAGAAACCTGGCCAGTGTGTGAAGGTAGCGGGGCAGATTCTCAAAAGGACACTCTGCCGGGACTCGGAGAACTCCCTGTCTCTGGGCAAGTCTGGGCTCCTGTGTGAGGTCCAGAACTTGCACTTGAAAGTTCAGTGAGACTCGGATTCCAAAACCGTTTGCCCCTACTTGGCTAAAGCAGCCCAGATTCTTCAGTGGCAAGACCTAACTTGAAGGAAAGGTTTGGGCACTGACTATTAATAACTGTCAGCGGTATTAAAAATAATAATGATAATAGCATAATAAAATACAATAGCAGTTGTAGCGTACTCTTGGTTGGATTCTGAATACACATAACCTGGTTACATCAGACTACCTTCTCACCAGCTGCTTTCCATTGAAGTGGTTTGACACCCTATGTCAGTGATAGTTTATATTCTGGACTGGAAGATTGTTATATATTATATGTGTGTGTGTTGAAATGGATGGAGCAACTCATCATTGGTAAACAATGTTACATTCCAGAATTTTTTTTTTTTTTTTTTTTTTTTTGCTTTTGGGATCACACCTGGCGATGCACAGCGGTTCCTCCTAGCTCTGCACTCAGGAATTACTCCTGGCGGTGCTCAGGGGACCATATGGGATGGGAATTGAACCCGGGTTGGCCACGTGCAAGGCAAACTCCCTACCCGCTGTACTATCGCTCCAGCCCCATTCCAGAAACTTTTTAAAGTAAATAAGCTTTTTAAGTGTCTTGAACACATGTAAGATTGAATTAAAAGTCTTGCTGGCCAGGAATCACATTTCAAGGAACAGATCCTGTAACCTATCATCAACCTCAGTGCCAGTATATATTCATGTGAGCTCATTTTATCTTATTCTGAGGTTCATTTTTAATTAAGACACCATGATTGACAAACCTGCTCTGAATAGAAATGTTGCCGACATACAGTGTGGCCACACCAATGCCACCCTCAGTCACAGAGACCATCCCCGAGCTTGCCCCCTGGGCAAACAAATAAGAAATTTTAAGTGCTTGTTTTAAATAAGAAGTATCCCAAATTTCTTATCATCAGTAGGAAAATTTAGAGTCTCTACCTTGCCCTTTAGATACTATTGTTCTTCATTAGTTTATAGGAGCTATGATTGAGAAGCTGCTATGAAGTAGCAGCGTTTTTAAGAACTCTGGGGGACAGCCTGGGACTTTTGAGCATTGCTCTGTCTACAAGACGTGGGATTATTATTTATGATTATAATGGGACACTTTGGGGAGATCCTAGTTGTTGAGAAATTAGCAATAAATAAACTCTTCATTCATTAAGGAATCGGCTTACATTTGAGGAATTCAGAGGGTGTCAGTCATGTCTATGTAAGCAAGTTATAAAAATCTCCATGATTCTGTTTGCCCATGGAAATGATAACTAGGACAGCTGAGAGTCCAGTGTCCCATCAGGGATCAGTACTGGACTTGTTATGCAGTTGTTAGATTTCTGATGCAGTATGCTCGGGCTATAAACCAAATTCAATTTGCCGACTCCTCAGACATTTTATATCTTACTCTTCCAAACATATACATTAGAGCTTATAAATCCCAGGCTATCCAACTGTTGGAAATGAAGTGCTGTAGACATTTGAGCTGTTCCGTTGCGAAGTTAATTTTAGTTGCTAACAATTCAAACTGGAAGTGGAGTTTTTTTTAAATTTCGCACAATGATAATCATTACTAGTTGTTACTTGTTGAGTTGCAGGATTTAATTTTGATTTACTTACTAGAGTATTTTGTTGTAAAATGTCAGCTCTTCTGTATACATCAAAGTACTGTATAAAATTGTCATGTAAAATGGAATAATTACGATATGCAACAATCAAAACTAATAAATATTGTATAAGGAATTTTCTCAGTTCAATTACTTTGCCAAAATAACTTCTACTGAGCAAATACTGTGTATTATGTTTATTCTGCTAGAACATTGGTTATGAACTTAACTATGATGCATTTCTTATTTTACTCCCAGTAAGAGCTGTGACAAACAAGAAAATCAATGAAAGAAGGAAGGAAACAAAGGAAGGAAGGGAGGGAGGATGGGAGGGAGGCAGGGAGAGAGGGAGGGAAGAAGGAAGGAAGGAAGGAAGGAAGGAAGGAAGGAAGGAAGGAAGGAAGGAAGGGAGGGAGGAAAGGAGGGAGGGAGGGAGGGAGGGAGGGAGGGAGGGAGGGAGGGAGGGAGGGAGGAAGGAGGAAGAAAGGGAGGGAGGGAGGAAAGAAGGGAGGGAGGAAGGAAGGAAGGAAGGAAGGAAGGAAGGAAGGAAGGAAGGAAGGAAGGGAGGGAGGGAGGGAGGGAGGGAGGGAGGGAGGGAGGGAGGGAGGGAGGGAGGGAGGGAGGGAAGCCTGTTCAAGGATCTGTGCCCTTGAGACCACAGTTAGAGCCCCTGGTACACATGACACCATCCCAGCACCTCTGGGTGTGTCACTGGTGACTCTGGCACTGACCACAGGGCAGGAGCAGCTCCAGACCCCCAGACCCTGGAACTGAACCTGAGCAGGTGTCTGTCTGCAGGAGTGTATCCTAAGCACTGCTTGGGAACCCCATCCCCCTCTACAAAAGCTGTTCAGAGCTGATTCTGTTTCTTCGGTGGCTCTCTTCTGAATGTTTCATAGAAATATATGCCTTAAAGTAAGAAAGATTGTAGAGAATCCATTACATTCACTGTCAGGTCATATTAAATATTCTGGGACATTAGACATTTAGGGATAAGGCTAGATCACGTCTGGTGATGCTCAGGGCTTACACCTGGCTCTTTGCTCAGGGATCATTCCTGGGGGGGGGGGGCTCAAGGTACTATATGTGGTGCCAGGATTAAACTGGGGTCAGCTGTGTGCACTGCATTATTACTATGACCAAGAAGTGAGATGTTTTGAGCATAGCACTAAGAAATGTGATGAGTTCTTAGTTTCTTCTAATTCCTCATTAATGTTTCCCCCTCATTTAAATTCCCACAGGCTGATAGAATTCTGTAATGATTTTCATCAGAAACCAGCCTTGTCTCCTCAGGGTCACTGTCCACATCTTCTGCCTCATTTCCCCTGCGTTCTTTACATTAAAATGCCTAGAAATACTATTTTTTGTTTGATGTTTCTGTTTTATCTACTCAAAGATATTGTGATGGCATTCTGATGACTATTTTTCTTGCAGATTTAACTGCTCAGAAATAACTTTAAGGGTCTGGCGCGATAGCAGAGTAGGGAGGGCATTTGCCTTGCACATGGCTGACCTGGGTTCGATTCCCAGTATCCCATATGGTGCCCCGAGAACCGCCAGGAGTAATTCCTGAGGGCAGAGCCAGGAGGAACCCCTGTGCATCACCAGGTGTGACCCCAAAATCAAAATCAATAAATAAATAAATAAATTTAAAGGGGGCCCGAGAGATAGTCCAGGGATTTATGCTTGCCTTGAATGTGACTGACTCCAGTTTGATCTGCAGTACCACATATGCTGCCCCAGGCACCTCCAAAACTGATCCCTGAGTATCGAGCCACACATCCGGGTGTGGCCCAAAGCCCAATTACAAAGATAGGAATACGTTAAATTTAAAAATAATTGTTGGTGTGGCGAGACAGTGCAGTGGGTAGGGTATTTGCTTTGCACACAGTTGAACTGGGTTTCACCCCAGGCACCACAAATGGTCCCCTGAGCACAGAGCCAGAAGTGAGCCTTTAGCACAGCTGAGTGTGGTCCAAAAATCAGGAATGAAATAACAAAAACTTTTAAAGTGGGATATGTTGGCATTTTAAAAGTGAATTTCAATGTTCTATTTGGTTTTGTTTGTTTGTTTAATTTGGGGGCTTTTGGGGTCATAAATGGAGATGCCCAGGGTTATACCTGGATCTGCACTCAGGAATTACTCCTGGTGGTGCTGAGACCAAACCCAGGTAAGCTGTGCGCAAGGCAAACTCCTTACTCACTGTGGTATCGCTCCGGTCCCTCGATGCTCTATTTGTAAAAGTGGCTTGTGTCTCCAAATTCAGTGTTCTGTTTTGCTCATCAAACTTTGGACATTATGGGGGAAAAATATACCAAACCTGTATTTAAATGCAAAAGGAAACATTAATGTTTGCTCTGGCACAAAAGTATGGTATCTTTAATGCATGAGGCCCACAAATTTGCTAGACTCAGTAATCCCAATTTGAATGGCATGTCCTTGCAAAACTAGTTGCTGATTATTAATCATTTGCAATGCAAATAAGCAATTAGCTAAGTTATATGATCCATAGCTTTAAAGTTTAATGCTTTCTAGTTGAATGACTGTCACTGAAAGAATTAGACTTGGATATAAACTAATATAAATTAGCTTAAAAGACACGAATTTCAAAATTTATAACCTCTCCTAGTACATAGCAAATCTACTTCCAAGAGTAATGATTCTCAACTTTTATGGTGCATCAAAAACATCCAGCAAGCATATTAGAGCACAAATGGCAGTTCCTTCCTAGCGACAGTCCATCAGTTTCTGATTCAGTTGGTTTGAAATTAGATTCAAGGCTTAGCAATTCCGTGAGCTAAAGAGCATGCCAGGAGTGATCTGCAGACAGGAGTCACCCCTAAGCACAGCCAGGTGTACTGCCTTCCACCCCCCAAAAAGAATTCACATTTCTAACATGTTCTGGGATGGCTTCTTAACCTCCTGGATAAATGCACAACTTTATTATACTTTAATACATACTTTAAGAGCCAGTTTATTGTCATGCTTATGGAGATTATGAAGTTCATCATAACTCGACATCTTTCCTCCAAATGGTCCATTATTTCTCAATATTCTTATCATTCTTCATGCTATTGAGAAATGTCCTGATAGAATTTTTCTCAGTTTAGAGTCATACAAGCCAGGAGGCTCTATGCTTTGGCTGTGGATGCTGCTCTGTTTGCAACATGCAGATATTTCATTTTCCCTCTTGACTCCAGTCTGCATCGCCAGGCTGAAGTAGCCTTGAGCTGAATATGCATGCTATTGATTTCACCGGTCTGACTTCGTGATTGTCAGACAAAAATTATAATTCACCAATCTCCCAAAGAAATTCAGGTTAAATTAGGAAAAGGCAAAAATTCCAGATATTTTGCCATTCCCAAAATAAATGCCCTATTCTTGTTTAATTTCATCAGAAAACTTTGATTGGGTGCTGAGAAGAGAATAACTAGATTCTGAACCTCTGACATACATAAGACAAAGTATGTTGGACAGAGAGATCTTGTTGGCTCTATTGTCTTGGAAAACCAGGACAATTTGGGAAATATAATCTAGAAAACCAGCTTCCAAAGTGCAATAAATTATATCACTTTTATAGTATACTTTGTACAGATAGTAGGGCTTTTTAATATGAGTCTAAGGGAAGAGTTAGTGGAAACATAAAAATATTTTTTAGTTAGGTAAAATATTTCCTATATCTGTAGCCAAATAGACTTACAATATAATTTCCAAGTTGATTACTAGAAAACAAACACAAGTAATACATATCAATAAATGTATCATTCATTCAGAATATGCACTTATGGCAACTTTTATCTTAAACACAAATTGGTTAAATATTGAGGAATGGTTTCATCTCACGAAGGTATTGTGACCTAGTGAAAAGTATAAGAAATGTGCAATATTGTGTTACAAAGCACTGTAGCACTGTCGTCCCATTGCTCATCGATTTGCTTGTGCAGGCACCAGTAGCATCTCCATTGTGAGACTTGTTGTTACTGTTTTTGGCATATTGAATACACCACGGGGAGCTTGCCAGGCTCTGCCATGCGGGTGGAATACTCCTGGTGGTTGCTTGTCGGGCTCTCCGAGAGGGATGGAGGAATCAAACCTGGGTCAGCTGCATGCAAGGCAAATGCCCTATTCACTGTGCTATTGCTCCAGTCCTTAGTGTTACAAAGACCTCCTGAAATTAATATGCAACATAAATTTACTATAGTACAAGATAACATTTAGTAACATGTCTTCTTCATGGTAGTGACTACAAATTGAGTGACAGATACTGCCACTTAGCCCTTAATTTATGCTTTTACTTTGGTTTAGGGATTCAAATATATTCAAAATTGTATTATAATGTAATACAACTATTTTGTTGACAAAATGTATTGCAATTTTTCTTATATTTCTAAAATTGACCTCTTAGGAAAGAAACTCTTCTAAAAGCTTTGACTAGCAAAACATACCAAAATGCTAATTTCCAGATAATGTTACAAGACAATAAGATACAATATTGAATTGCTGGCCAATTTTTCTGGTTCTATCAATCCTTTAATGTTTCTATATTTAATTTGTATTATTGTTTGCTAAAATGTGATAGATTCACACAGCCTCTAATTTGTTGCATAAACTTCACCTATAAATACTTTTTACTAAGTATCAGTCTCCATAAAATGAAAAAACAAATTTTTATCTCAGTAACTTTCCATTGGTAGGCTTCAAAATTTAGTTTCATTTTGGAGGGATAAAAATCTTTACTATAAATTGTGGTGAAATTGGAGTTCAACTGGTGGAGAGATGGGTGTTTGATCATTGTGAGATTGTAACCTAAACATGAAAGCTTGTAACTATCTCACGGTGCTTCAATAAAATTTAAAATATTTTTTAAAAAATTGGTGTTTGAATATTAAATGTAATCCAATATTGTTAACAACTTTATAAAAATTTAAAAAATCTTTATAATAACTTGCAGATTATCCAAACTAAGTTTTGAGAAAAGTAACCTTTAAAAGAATGGTGAAAATGCAAAAACTGCACACATCAGAACAAAAAAATAATTATAATAACTATTATAACCATGTTATCTAAGTTATAATAGATTTATAGATATAAAGACCATGTAGTTTTTAGTGAAAATTAATAGCCCTTCTTAGAACATTAAAACATTTCCCTGTGAACTAGATTAAAATGGGTAGTAAAGTATGTCTAGTTTTGATCTGATTTGAAATTTGGAATGAGGAAATATTTTACCCTTGAAATTATTAACAGTATCAGAAGAATTTAGTGAAATTTCCTCAGATCTGTGTCTTGAACTCTGCTTGGGAAAAACCCCAAATATTTGTGACCACAGTTTCTCTTAACCAGCATGTTGTAAAATTCAAATACAAATAATTTAATTCACTGTATATTTTTAAAAGTTCGTTGACTTGAGATTATCTCTTCAGAGTAATTCTTTTACATTTTTAGTTCACACTAATACATTTTACAGTTTTTTTTTCCTTCTACAGAGAAGTCAATTAGACATTTGTGGGACTGGAGAAATAGAACAGCCGGTAGGGTACTTGCCCTACAAAATCTCAATTTTATATTAAACAGTTGGCTTTTCACATGCTAATGGATATTTGTATTTTTAAGTCAATTGTGCACTTATTTTAATTTAGTTTCTTTAATCTACCCTTAGATTTTCTACTTATTTCCGAAAAGATAAATTCATATGCAATGTAAATAGAGGACTCCAATTAAGTGTGCACACACGCACACATATGCAAGTAAAAAATGGATTATGTGACCTAATAAGTTAACAAAATTACATATGCCCCAAATAGTTAACATAGGCACCAAGATATTACTACCAATCTGAGCCAACATCCAAAGAGTGTATAAAATGTTCTGATAAATTATGCCCCTTAGAATTGTATGTAAACATAGCATCATCTAAAGCAGCATATTTTTGGCTTTGTTTTTGTTTGGGGGTAACTCTCTTAAATGCACAGGTATTACTCCTGGATCTGCACTCGGGAATTATTCCCATCAGTTATCAGGGAACCATATGGCGTCCTGAGGATCAAACCCGGGTGAGCTGCATTCAAGACCAGCACCCTACCCACTGTACTATTGTTCCAGTCCTAAAGCAGTATTTGTAAAAGTACAAAAATAAAACTGCATCAGCATTTATCTTGAAGCAGAATTTAATGATGTGATATATATATACTTTTTCTAATGTAGCAATATCATACATATATATTGTACATCCACATACGTGAACTAAATATGATAACATTCCACTGCTGGTTAGCTATCGAGCCTACATTTAAGAATTTTTCACTTCAAAAGAATTTAGTCTCACATATGACTAAAATGAAGCATTAAGCCCTAGAATTTTATTAACACAAAGGATGAGAATTTATCCACGTGGTTGAGAGTCAATATTGAGCATATTCATTTTTCAAATCACACATTAACAGGACCTCTTCAATTGCCAAGACGGTACCAAGATTTTAGAATGTTTAATTTATAGTGTTATGAATTAGAGCTGATGGCTTTGCCATTTGTAAATTATACACATTTAGCAGATTCCCTAATTCAGATCCATAGAAAAGTCTTCATTACACAAATGGGCCATTAAAATGTCTTTTTTAATCACATTCTCAACAATAAGTCTGTATTTTCATCATTGAGACTTACAGGAAACGGTTGTATAATCTTCTCCCCCCTCCCCTCTCGCTGGCCCATTGAGAAGTCAGGATCTATATCCCTGGGTGAAATTCGCGGCTGGGATATGATACCTGTGATTGGCAGGCTAAATGAGATTCAGGGTCAGGCGCCCAGCAGCACTGGCAGAAAGAGAGAATCAAATGAAGTCAGGCGATAATGGCCGGTTGTGCTTCTGATTCTCCCCTTCCCTGCTTCCAGGCAGAAACCTACTCAGCTGCTGTCACTCATTGTCATCGCTGGGGCAGCTTCTGCCAGGACTGGGAGTGACACAGCAGGAAGTCACTATCTGAATTGTTAAGCACCCTGCAGGCAAAGACAATAATTAAAATATTCTGATATAAAATTGGTACCTTTTTGCCCAACAGGACTGTTGTAAAAGCAGATCAGAATACAGAATAAGACTTGAGTACTTAGATATGAAGTGACCTTTCTTTTTCTCATGTCATTTAGTTCTTTCTGTCATATATTACTGTACTGCCACAAAAGTTAGTGGGTCACACAGTTACATGCATAACTGCAATAGCATACAATGTGATAGATTATTAGGCATCACCTATAACCTTTTTATCAAAATTTTTCTTTTGATAAAAATAATTCCATTTCCTATATTTATCAAAAATAAATATATATATGTACATATATATAATCGACTAATTGTTTCTGTGTTTTCTACACATAATATCTCTGAGATCACCATCATTCCCTTGATTGTCGATTTTCTCAAGCGGTCTCAGTAACATCTCCATTTATCCTAGCCCTGAGATTTTAGAAGCCGCTCTTTACTCATCCTTCCCAACAGTGCCAAGTTGGAGGCTCTTTCAGGATCAGGGGAATGAGACCCATCATTGTTACTGGTTTTGGCATATGAATATGCCACGAGAAGCTTGCCAGGCTCTCCCATGCAGGCAGGAAACTCTCGGTAGCTTGCCAGGTTCTCTGAGAGGGAGAGCTAGGCTGTAAGATGTATAAGCTATATAAGCTATAAGCTATAAGCTTCTGGGAGCTTGGTTTTATAGTCTCTGGATGTTGGCCGCCATTGATGGGATTACACGGTGCTGGGGGCAGTTTGTGGGGGTGACTGCCTAGCTACTGGAAAATGGGGGATCTGGGCAGAAGAGGCCCACTCCCGATCCAAGCAGGCTTGGAGATCTCAGCCTCCAGTCCTACACACCTGGGTTCCTCTGCCGGTTCCTTCATGCATGAAGCTCATCTGAATTTGTGGAGAGGGGCCTTGAGCATGGCTGTAGCTGGGTTCTGGAGGTCTTCAGCTGCTGGGGCTCTGCTCGGAGTGGGGAGGGAAACTCAACCCATCCCCTCCGAGGGTCTCCGGTGAAGACAGCCAGAGAGGGGGCAAGAGATTCTTCTGGGAGCTTGGTTTTATAGTCTCTGGATGTTGGCCATTGATGGGATTACACAACTCTGGGGCCAGTTTCTGGATGTGAGATCAAAGTAATCTATTTTTTGTACTTATAAGAGTGAGAGGCAGTTAAATGAGAATGAATTAATGCTTATAGAATTTTTAGAGTTAAATATTTTTTGTAGAAAATGTGCTAGTGTTTAATTTTGTTCCATTTAATTCTCAAAATCATATGAAATTCTTGTTTCTCCATTGACTAAAGACTCCGAATTTTCCAAAGTTGTGTGATTTCTCAGAACTTAGACAGCAAATAATTGAATTGTGACTTCACCTGGATTGTGTCTGACTCCAAAACCAATGTTTGATGATTGACCTGTTATAGGCCGAGGCATGAAGCCAGACCACTGATTCCCTAGTAGTGAGATGTCTCTATTCTGTGGGAATGACAGCCTTACTTAAGGGATAAACAAGACCTGAAAAATAGATTTGATGCAGCCCCTTAACTGCATCCCCTGATCCTGTTTGTATTAAACATAAAACATCCATTTTGTTTCTTTAGTTGCCTTTACGTTATTTTATTCCTCGGGCATTTTCCCTGTGTGTAGATTTGCAGCAATGTTAGAAGAGTTTTATTTCTCAATGCGAAGCCTAGGGTTCAGACAGGTTCAAATGTCTGTAGCTTCTGTGTGTGAATGAGGTTGAACTTGAAAGAATAGGGCAAGCTGCTGTCACTCCCCCTCCGCACACACACACACACACACACACACACACACACACACACACACACACACACACACACCACTGCTGCCAACATGCTCAAGTTCAATCAGGAGAACTGAGTGGAGACTGTGAATGTGACCCAGAGGTAGACTTCTGGTGTGGATTCTGTTCCAAGCAACCAACAAGCAATCAACCAGCGTGTTTTAACCAAACCCTTAGAGTTGATCTAATTCGACCTGAAACTTCAAGTGTTACAACACTCTGTGAAAATTCAATGCTGGTGGATCCGCTGAGTAATTTAGACGTTTATGTAACACTCACATTTTGATAGAATTCAGCGGGACTACTTAATATTCTATCTTATATTATTCCTCAGTGAGTAATGTTATAATTATTTTCAGCGTGAAACAGGGAAGTCACTGACACTTGCTTTAGAAATAGTCCTTTGAACATCAGAGAAAACTCTGCCGTTAGACATTTTTTTTTCCAGATGATTTTGGGTCATTCCTGTTTTTGTGAAGGAGAAAATTAGGTTACCAGGAAAAAATGTTATAAAAGGTTTTCAAGAAATCCAATCTCATGGCATCAACACACTGCCAATTCAAAGTTGGTATTGGCGACGGTTACATTTCTAAGTGTATAGACATAGACAAAAGTAAGACGGAACACTGCCGGGGTGGGGGGGTTCCAAATACTCACCCCCTGGTCACAGAAGGGGCCATCTGGAAGGCCCCTGCACCCCTGGCCAATTTATCTTCTCTTTAGCCTCTTCAGGCATGAATGAAGAGGGCTGGAGCAATAGTGCGATGGGTAGGGCGCTTGCCTTGCATGCGGCCAACATGGGTTCGATCACTGGCACCCCACATGGTCCCCAGAGCCCTACCAGGACTAGTCCCAGAGCACAGAACCAAGAGTATGCCCTGAGCATTGCTGCTGTGCTCCCACACACACCAAAGAGAAAGGTATTGATGGAGAGGCTCAGCCATATTCGTGAGCCAAAGCTTGGAGCCCAGTTTCACGTGTGCGTCTTTGCTGTTCCCTAAAGCTTCTTTCCTTCCCCGGGGGCCGTGCTGTGTGTGCTCCCGGACTACTTGTTCTGTTCAGCACTCGCTTCAAAAGAAAATTCAGGCCCTGGGAACCAATTCTCCGCCTTTGCTTTTGTTTCTGCTCTTTCTCCCTAGTCAGCAGCCTGCTGTCAATAGATTGGATTAGGGCTTACGGCAGGACCGTGAGCTGTTGCTAGGGCAGGAAGCCAGGCCTGGTTTGGGGAATATGTTTGCTCGCCACCTTTCCTCTGGAAATATCAGGGCATTTCCTTGTTAGGTGGATTTTTGGTCCCATTGTGAAATGATGGCAAATATTTCTGATCCATTGGGCTGGACCTGTGCCCCAGGGTTTCGTTCCGGGCGGCTGGTGATCGGGAATCTTGGGGCCACACACACTCAGGTGTCACTGTCTCTTCCAGGAGGTGACCGAGATCGGATGACAGCAAATCATGAGAGCTACCTGCTTATGGCGAGCACCCAGAATGATATGGAAGACTGGGTGAAGGCCATCCGCCGTGTGATATGGGGGCCTTTCGGAGGAGGTGAGTAGCGTGGAGAACCACTGAAGCAAAGGGATTCCTTCTCCCGACCCATGTTACTAGCAGCTCGTATTTTCAGGTGGATGAGTAGTAAAATAAACACAAGCTGGTGTTCATTGTGGATATACAGAGATATTGGTAAGCTTTTAAACTTTAAATTAGATCAAGCATCCTCAAGATCTACTTCGTTGAAGACCATGAATCATAAAATTGTGGATTTTCTCATTTCATGACTAATGAATAATTATGACAATATTATAAATGTATTTATGCAAAGCAATAGGTCCTTAGTACATGTGTTTTATTTGGGGGTTTCTGTTCATAAAAGAATATCTAGGAGGGAGGGATGTGGCTCATAAATTTATGTAAGGCCCTTGGATATACAAGATGCACACTTGCATATACAAGAAAGTTGAGGGCTGGGAAGATAGCACAGATGGGAAGGCATTTGCTTTCGGTGTGGCTGCTTCAGACACCACCCAGTTTTGATCCCTGGGGCCACATAAGTGCCCCTGAGCATCACCACAGATCTCTCCTGAGCTTGGAATAGCCTTTGAGCACTGCTGGGTATGTGCCACCCTTACCTAAAAAACAAAAAAAGTTGAAATATATTTCTTTTTAGTTTTGGTTTCGGGGCCACACCTGATAGTCCTCAGGGGTTACTCCTGACTCTGTACTCACAAACCACTCCTGGCTGTGCTCATGGGACCGTATGGGGTGCTGGGGATTACACCTGATTTAGCCGTGTACAGGGTAAGTGCCCTCCCCACTCTGCTATCGCTCTGACCCTAAAGAGTTGAAATTTCTAACTCCACTTTGTGTTTAAGGAAAGTGGTTCAGGGGTAGAACACGTGCCTTGCACACGTGGGGCCCTAGGCTCCGTCTTCTATGCTGCAGGCATTGCATTGTAAGCACTGTCGTCCCATTGTTCATTGATTTCCTCAAGCGGGCACCAGTAACATCTCCACTGTGAGACTTGTTGTTACTGTTTTTGGCATATCGAATACTCCACAAGTAGCTTGCCAGGGTCTGGCGTGCGGGTGGGACACTATCCGTAGCGTGCCGGGCTCTCTGAGAGGGATGGAGGAATCAAACCCGGGTCAGCCTCCTGCAAGGCAAACACCCTGCCCGCTATGCTATTGCTCCAGTCCTCACATTGCAAAACAAAACAAAATTTCAAAACTGACATTAGTGACATTTGGCTGAAGATGTGGGTCTAGCAGCAGAGAAAGTGCCTTCTCTGGCTGATGCTCTGGGCTCAATTCCCAGCTCAGAATAGCACTGTAGCACTGTCGTCCCATTGCTCATTGATTTGCTCTAGAGGGCACCAGTAACATCTCCATTGTGAGGCTTGTTGTTACTGTTTTTGGCATCTTAAATACGCCACGGGGAGCTTGTCAGGCTCTGCCGTGCAGGCAGAATACTCTCGGTAGTTTGCCAGGCTCTCTGAGAGGGACGAAGGAATCAAACCCGGGTCAGCCTTGTGCAAGGCAAATGCCCTACCTACAGTGCTATCACTCCAGTCCTATTTAAATAAACTAAAGGTAAATCCCTAATCATTTAGGGGTGAGGACTGGGGGTGTAGCTCAGAGGTAAAACACTCGCATTTGATCCTGGAACTACAGATAGAAATATAGATGGAAGGTAGGTGCTCTGCATTCTGGAGCCCCCCCAATTTCCGTCCTGGGTGCAAAATCCCTTTATTCAGAAGAGTGTCTCTGTATCACTGCCTCTGTCTCTGTGTCTCTGTCTGTCTCTGTCTCTCTGTCTCTCTGATTCTCTCTCTTTTCTCTCTCTCTCTCTCTCTCTCTCTCTCTCTCATCTCATTTCCTAAGTAAGCCTCTTTACATCATACAAATACAAAAAGAACTTTCGTGGACAGGCACCAAATATTTTCGATTGTGCTTTTGGAAGCAGTTCCAGTCCCTAGATGCTCAATAACATCAACAAGGAATGACCAAACTTTGGATGAGAATCTGATGCTTACTGGAAAAAAGCAAAACTTCCTAATGATAACATAAGTGTTTGTGACTTTGTGACTGTGGTGATATTTATTTTTTTTTAATCTTTGTTAGGACCAGAGATATAGGCCTGGAGTCAAGGTGCTTGTCTTTCATGCAGCTGACCCTCATTCAGTCCCTGGCACTGGACAGAGCCAGGATTAAGCCCTGAGCAACACTGTGTTTGGCCCAAAGCATGTTTTCATATGTAACACACGCATATAATATATATGTACACACATATATAAATATATATATATACACATCTATGTTGGTTTTAGGGCTACACCTGACATTTTTCAGGATGTCTTCCTGGCTCTGTATTCAGGGATCACTCCTGGCAGTGGTCATAGAACCATATGGGGTGCCAGGAATTGAATTCAGATCAGCCACTTATAAGGCAAATGCCCTACCCATTGCACTATCACTCCAGCCCATGGGAGTGTGTTGTTGTTGTCGCTGTTGTTGTCGATGTTGTTGTTGTTGTTGTTAATACTTAGATATCTCCTGGACCAATGATTTGAGAATATATTCTTTCAAAGGGTCTGTTGCTTCTAAATATCTTATTTTTCCCTTTGCTGCCATAGGTTGGAGTTCTCTGAAAGAAAATTTTTGTGGGAGAACTATTTCTACTTTTCTTCCTTTTCCCCCTTATGCCTGTCTTTTTATTAAGAAAAAAATAATAATGAGATCCAGTTAGCATCATCAAAGTGTGGCCACAGGTTGTAATTGTAGACCAGAAATCTCAGCAATGATCCCGGTGAAAATGGGCTAAACCAATGTATGTATCAACAGGTTTAGGGCCTTGGAAGTGGCAACCTGTAGTCGATTAATCCGTAGTCTTAGGGATTTTGCAAATGTTTGATTTAGATTTATTTTTTTGTTTGTGTGTTTGTTTGGGGGCCACACCCACGATGCTCAGAGGTCTCTGTTGGCTCTGCACTCATGAATTACTCCTGGTGGTGCTTGGGGGACCATATGGGATGTCTGGGATCGACCCTAGGTAAGCCGCATGTGAGGCTGGCATCCTACCCACTGTACTATCACTCCTGCCCTCAAATTTACTTTCTAAAGATGAAATTTAGTGTAGAGCATACATAAAAGAAATGTACCCTGCTTTATTTCTGTTTGAATGTAATTTACAAAAGGATGCGCAGGAATATTTTTTAATTTTTATTTAGATACCATAATTTACAATACTGCAAACAATTGAATTTATGGCATATGGTATTGCCATGTCACTGTCCCAAGGTCCCTCTCACCTACCCCACTTTATCTGCTTAGTAGACTCAGTTCTAGAGGCTGATTCTCAGAGTCTTTTACGATGAACCATTTACTATTCCCTTACTAAGTTTCTCTATATGCCACATATGTATGTGGGGGATATATATACATACATATACACACATACATATATACATATATACTTTATATACCACGTGTGTGCATATATACATATGTATGTATACATATATGCATATATATGTACAAAATTCTCTTCCTCACTGTCCTTCTGATCACATCATCTGACTGGTATCTTCTAGTACTAGAAGGAACCACTATGGCAATAATAGTTGGAAATAATCACTCTGGATAAGAACTGTGTGTTGAAAGTAGGTAAAGGGACAAACATGATAACCTCTCAGTATCTGTATTGCAAACTCTAATGCCCAAATGGTGGGGGAGGAGGGGGAGAGAGAGAGAGAGAGAGAGAGAGAGAGAGAGAGAGAGAGAGAGAGAGAGAGCAGAAAAGTGCCTGCCATCGAGGCAGGCGGGGATGGAGTGGTGGGTGGGGGAGGGAAACTGGGTTCGTTGCTGGTGGGAAATGTGCTCTGGTGGGGGATGGGTGTTGGAACATTGCATGACTGAAACCCCAGAATGAACAGCTTTGTAGCTGTGTATCTCATGGTGACTTAACTGAAAAAAAAAAAGAAAAAAAAAGGAAATTAAATTTTTTGTAATCGCATACTGTAGAGCTTTGGGGTTACAAACCTTTTCATTCAATCAGAAACACCCAAGGGCGCCATTGGAAAGGAGAAGCCTCGTCATGCTCTGCTGACACCCTCCTCTGATAGCAGAGACCAGCCTTGGATCTAGGTACCCCGCCCCCTCACTTAAAGCCACCCCATTGTGGTCTTTCCTTAGTCACAGCACCCGACAGACACGACTACTCAAAAGTCAAAACCAGAAGCTGGTGCCAGACACGGACCTGGCTTCAGCCACACTGAAGGGTTTGGTTTTGCTTGTCTGTTTTCCCAGTGTTCCTGAGGGGTCGTGCGGGGCCCCGGCCCTGGGCAGTGAGAGCACGCCGTGTGGGGGTGTCTCACCAAGTTTCTCCTCTCCCTAAAGCTACGAACCATTCAAGTTCCTCCTGAAAACGTGCTTCTTAGGAAGAGTCAAATGAGAGCTCCCTCTAGGTGATAAAAATACTGAATGCAAATCATCCTCCTGAGTAATTGACAGCAAAGGGAGGGCAGGAATCCTGGGCCAGGGGCCTTCCTGCCACCTTATTTGCAGAAGAAAAAGAACAGTTAGCTTAGGCCAACCCACCTTCACCCAAGTCGTGGTGGTTCCCGCTCCTCTGTAAAGTGCTCATGGCTGATGTGTTCAGGGCCAAGTGCTCCTGGTTCGTCCCTGCCCCCTCGTCTCAGCCTTGCCCCCTGAGGTTACTCCCAGGTTCCCATTTGCTGTGACACAGAAGGGGTGACAGAGGGGGTAGCACCGGGCAGAAATAACTCACAGTTCCTCCTCTCTGACACCATTTCTGTCAAGGGGTCCCTCTTGGGCTCTCCCCAGCACCCCAGTGGCCAAGGAAACATAAAAGCCTGCGGGTCAGCTGGGGTTAAGCAGGAACATTACAGATACGCTCTTGGAGCAGCTCGCTGGATGAATGATTAACCCGGGGATGATTGCTCAGTGAGCAAAACTGTGCCGGGGGCTGGGGTACGCGGGGTGCACCCAAGAGCAGGGGCTATGCCGAAAATCCATTTGGCCTTCAAGCCATAAACAGAGAAAGAACCTTGTGGGTACATATAAACACACACACACACACACACACACACACACACACACACACACACATGCATGAACTTGTTCCGTGCCTATTCCTGCAGGCTCTTGTGCTCGATTTAGCATTTCTCGCTGGTTTGCAGGCACATACATACATGGGACCGAACTCCCGCACATGTGTTCATGAGAAGCACGTTTCCATCAGCGTTGCAGAAGTGGCTTCCACTGCAAAATCTCCGGGGACAGGTGGAGAGAAGGTGGGTGAGAATCTTGTCCAGAGAGAGAAAATTTTCCAAAAAACAAAAGGGGGGCAAAAAAGAGAGGACTCCCCCCCAAAGTTTACCTCCTTGAGGATGGTTTGGGGTTTGTGGGGGGCTTCTTCTGGCCTAGCTACAGCCCCAGCTCTGCTGGTGCGGCGCGGCCAGCCGAGCCCAAAGTGGGCACAAAGTCAAAGCGAGAAGAAAGGGGTTCACCCCGCCCCCCACCGAGGCTCGCTCCCTCCTCCCCTTCTCCTCCGGGGCTGCACCTGCTGCATGTGACCCGCGGGCACTGAGGCAGCCCGTGTGCCTGCCGCAGCCACAGCCCCGGAGACTGGTGACGAAGCAGCCGCCGCCCGTGCCAGCTCCCGGCGCTCATTGAGAAAAGGAGCGAGCAGAAGCGCCTGCAACGCGGCGGGTGGAGGGAAGCCTGCGGCCGCGCGGGCGCTGGACCGCACCCCCCACCCACCCACCCCCGCGTTGGGCGGGGGGGGGGACCCCGGGAGTTTGAAGCCTGCCGGAGCATCTTCGGAAGATGAGGGGCGCTCTGGACGCGCACGGGGAGAGCACTGGCCAGCGGCGATCGAGGCCCGGGATTGCTTTGGGAGGTGCCTGTCTCCGCCTGCTCGGGTGCCCGGCCGGGAAGAGGCAGCGGCCGCAGCCCTGAGCCTCCCCCCGACCCCATCCCCAACCCCGGGCGCCTCTTTGTCATCCCGACTGGCCCCCCTTCCCTGCACCCTGCTCTTCGCTGCTCTTTGCAGAGGACCCGCCGCGTGGCCAGCCGAGAAGTCCCTGCTAACCATAACAGTCATAAATCCTGCTGGGGGGCGGGCAAGTGCGGCTGCTGCCTGCGGCTTCTCTGTGGTTCCTGGCATTTTGGAATATCTATGTTCACTTAGGAAAAAAAAAAAATACCTGAAACAGTCCCTGGATTAGCCAAGAGAAAAGGAAGTTTTTTTTTGCCAAGAAGGAAGTTAATGCAAGGTGGTCCCCTCTCCCTCCCCCTGAACCTGGGAGCACAACCTTCAAGGACTCAGGACCACCCTCCAGACGGACCCAGCAAGCATGGGGAGGGGGCTCTGTGGGCTTGGTGGGCTCTGAAGCCAAGGCCAGAGCGGGTCAGAACTTCCGGCCTGTATGATGCCCGAGGACCGCAGCCACGGGGGGCGTCCGGCGGGGGCGCCGGCATCCACGCCTTTCCTCCCCAAGACCACCTATAGGAGGATCAAGCGATGCTTTAGCTTTCGGAAAGGTAGGTGGCTGGCGGGTTGCTGTCCTTGCCCCACACCTGCCTGGCTTCGTGCACGCGGGATGGGCACCCAAGCGTGGGGGGTTGGCACCCAAGGGCTGGGCGCTGTGGAAGAGCGACATGTGTCTTGGGTTGTCTGTGCTTAAATATTAGCGTTCAGATGCTCTATGTCGCTGTCTGTGGGGGGTCGTAGGTGGCGATTGATGACCTGGACGGACAACGGGAATTTGAGGGAATGACCAGCAGGGCCACACCAGCTGTTCCCGGCCCCATATTCTGCAGCTGTGATTCAAATTCTGATTCAATTCTAATTCAACCCCTCGAAACCTGGGTTCTAACTCACTCCGGTTGCCTCACCTTTTTCTACTGAGATTTTTAATAACTGAGCTCTCTGCGTGGCGATTTTCAAGAGACGCCAGAGATTGGTTAGCACTGATTAGAAACAGGAGTCACCTTCACTTTATCACTGTATCCTCAGTGATCTTAGAGGAAGCCGATGTCTGAGCAACAGGGGATGAGGATGATATACCAATTTATGATCAATAAGACACTAAGGCTTTTCTGAGTTGATTGGTTCTGAAAGAGTTAAAGGGCACAGAGCAGGCTAAATGAAAGCATCTCAGAAAATATCTTTGTATCAAGTGTCCCTTTTTGCTTTAAAAGGGAATCGTGAACTAGAATCATTATTTAAATTTGAGCTGCAATTATTATTTTAATAGTACATAAGTAAGCTAATGAGTTAGCTGCTTTGAATACTATGGACAGTCATTTCTTCTCTCTCTTTTCAAAATCTGCTAACATTATTCTTTCTACTGAGTGACCAGCAAAATAAGACAGGATAAGGGAAGGTACATATATCTAAAAGTACAGATATAAAGCATAATACAGTGGGAAGTTTTAAAAATTAATTTCCGTTTTTTTGGAGTCTTTCCCTTTAAGCAGTTAGAATCCAAGATAATCTGTAAGAAATCTAGATGTTCATTAATACCCCTTTGTGATGCCCAAAAGTAAATGAGCGCTGCATGACTTAAATTTTAGAGATCTGTAGAGTTTATGGTTACTGCCATATTGCATTATTGATAGAGAAACTGGCAATGAAGTAATTGTGGGGTGTGTCTGTGTGTCTGTGTGTCTGTGTCTGTGTGTCTGTGTGTGTCTGTGTCTGGGTTCGGGGAGCGTAAGAACCAATTATTTAGGAGGCGTCTGTCTCTGGCTTCCCTACCCCTCAGCAACTGCACTGGCTCATCCAAACATGGAGCAGGTCTGCAGTTCACCCGTTGGAAGATGTGCGGGGACAGTGAATGCATGTTTGCAGCTACGAGGCAGCTTTACCTTCTCACCCTCTCAGCTCCAGTGGCGGGGAGCCTGCCCGCCAGAATCAGGCACAGTGCAGGGCATTGCACCTCCTCCCGTACTCCCTGGCACACAGCCCCTGAGCTCTCTGCCGGCCTGCCATGCCACGGCGCTGCCAGGAGAGTGGAGAGTGGGTCCTGTCCTGAGGGCTCACCCCCGTGGCTGTTGCCAAAGCGTTGTCTTTCCTGTTTGCGGCCTGCTAACACCTCACCCGGGGAAGTGGTCATCTGAGGCATGCTCAGATGATCAATCAAGGCAGAACAGGTTTTTTGTTGTTGTTGTTTTGTTTTGTTTTGTTTTGCTTTTTGGGTCACACCCAGCGATGCTCAGGGGTTATTCCTGGCTTTGCACTCAGGAATTACTCCTGGCGGTGCTTGGGGGACCATATGGGATGCCGGGGATCGAACCCAGGTCAGCCGCGTGCAAAGCAAACGCCCTACCCGCTGTGCTATTGCTCCGGCCCCAAGTCCCTAGCCTCCCCTTGGATTCTGAGAAATGGCAGAAAGGGGAGGTGTGGCAAGCCGGCTACTGGGGGTTGAGTTTTCTCTCTGTTTCTCTGGAACTAGAGCAGGCTGGTGTCTTCCAGCTGGGAGTCCAGGGGGGGAGAGGGGAGAGTGGGCTGCTACCTCCACTGCTGCGCCAGGAAACCGTGTGGGTGGCAGAGGGCAGCCAAGGCTGCTTGCAGCTTTATTAGAAATCCAGCACTGAACAGAAAGCGCTTACTTCCTTTGCCCGCTGGGCTCCCGCACCAGGCCGCCTCTGTCCTGCTTTGTTTAGTCTCCCTGGTGCTCAAGTAGTTCCAGGAGGCCTGAGCCCGGGAGTCCCACTCGGCTTTGGGAGCACGGCAGCTTAAGTCATCTCAGTGAATGCAAAAGAGTGAGTCATGGGCTAGAGCTCAGAAGCGGAAAACGTTGACGCGTCTGTTTTCCCTGCTCCACATGTGAGACACGTTTGTTTCTGAACTGCTGTCGGGACGGAATGACAGGAGACCAGAGCTGTCGGAATGCAGGCAGGCTGGAGCGACGGAGAGGGGGCAGCGTGCCGTGCAAGCTGCAGCTGGCCCCCGACTGTCCTTTACTGTCCTTCCCCTCTGCCTCTCTTGGTCTCTGTGCAAATAAAGGTCGCTGAAAATGTTGCTGTTAGAAATCTAAGAATGAAATCACTTTCAGGGTGGTAGTCCGGGCCTTAGGGTTTGGTGAAACTAAGGCTACTGTGTATTTTCATGCTTGAGTGTCATACCACATGGTTTGGTCAGTCGATAAGTTATCCATCTGGATCTATCTAAGGCTGATGTTTGAGAATCATATGGATCTTTTTTTTTTTTTGTATCCATTTTGGCCACTTTCTCCGTATATGATCACTGGTCATCCTGTCTTTGCACAAGAGGGATCTCTTGCAGAATGTCTGTCTGTGAATGGCAAATAAGAAAATAATAAGGAAATAAATGTCAATACCATGGCTTTCATGCACAGATGAAAATGGTGTCCAAGACCTACACCACTGCTTCCCTATATTCACATTATCACACTTTCTTGATTTTTTCCAGGTTTTTAATTGTCTCCCCATGACCTATATTAGCTACAGAAATAACCCAAACTCTATCAAACGCTCATTGGCTATTATAGTCTAAGTTCCTTGGACTGAAAGTTTTCTATTCATTTAAGAGTTGCTGCCTACTAGGAAGTTATGGTGCTAGAGCTGGAGAGAAAATTGGGGTTAAGGCTCTGGCTTTGCATGAGGCTGACCCTGGTTAGATCGCCAGCAATGCATAGTCTCCTGAGCACTGTTCAGAGCAACCACTGAGCACAGAACTAGGAGTAGCTCCTAAATACAACCAGGTGCCTTCTAAACCCTTGCTTCCAAAACAGAAAATTCTGTTGGCAGACTAAAGTAAATCTTGGCTGACTTTATGCTTTAATTCTGTGTGAAGTTACACAACTTTTTATTTGTCCATTTACCATGAATAAATATTTAGTTTTAATAGAAAATTTTATAATACTGGTGATATCAAGATTTATTTTGCCATCAGGGTTGCTGTAAGCAGAGTTTGTAAAATGAAAATAACTTCTCTGCATTAGGGCCAGAGAAAGGGGGAGGGGGAGGAGAGGGGAGGGGAACTAAGGCACTTGCCTTGCATGAAACTGAGCCTGGTTCTAACCCCAGCACCTCATGGTACCCCAGACAACTCCAGGTGTGACCTCTGAGCACAGCACAGAGCTAGGTGTGACCCAAAAGAAAACACCCAGATAAACTCCCTAGTCCCTTATCTATAGGAAGAAAGGGAGAGAGACCTCTGAAAAAAGAAGTAATCGTGGAAAACTTTAACAACAAAACAAACAAAAATATGTGCTTATTTAACTTCTGAGTTACGATAAGCAAACCAGAGACCTTTTTGTTTCCATGTTTTCATAACTCAGTGTTACAGCTTGAAAACTGCCACGAGACTGACTACTCACTTGATATTGGATTTATTTGCTTCCTATCATTAGGAAGGTGAAGTGTTTTCTATAAACATATACATTAATGTCACAGGTTTTTTTTAGCATCACTCAGCCTCATTGGTATTGCTTCGGGATTAAGTTCCAGAGATATAAGTAAAAGTTTGCATATGTGTCAGGTTATAACAAAATGCCAGGCAGGGTAGTTCATCAGCAATGGAAATTTATTTCTCAGAGATCTAGCGAATGGAAGTTGGGAGGTAGAACAGATGGCTAGATCCTAGTGAGGTCCCTTTTCTGGGTTATGTACTGTCAACATTGTGCCGTATGTCACATGGCAGAAAAGTGACACTTTTTTGTGGTCTTATTTTTGAGTGACACATCTTAATGGCTGAATTGATTTTCAGAGGGTAAAAATTAATTCACCTTGCCTCCTTGGGTGTTAGGCTTTCAACATAGGAATTTCAGAGGACACACACGTGCGACCGAAACCTACTTGTTATCCAATCAAACTTAAAACAATTACATCTATTATGATATTATTTTATGTGAATATCATTGTGGTTGCATTGATATATCATTGTTTTGTTATAATAAACACCCTGAAGAGACTGTGAGGCCGGTGACCTGGCCCAGGGCCAGAGGATCACATACTAAACCACAGAGGTACTTGGGTTCCTTGTCCTTCCTGTTTCCCATTTTCTGCTTTAAAATGTGAAATGCTGGGGCTGGATCAATAGCACAGCGGGTAGGGCGTTTGCCTTGCACGCGGCCAACCCAAGTTTGATTCCCAGCATCCCATATGGTCCCCCGAGCACCACCAGGAATAATTCCTGAGTGTAGAGCCAGGAGTAACCCCTGTGCATAGCCAGATGTGACCCAAAAAGCAAAAAAAAAAAAAAAAAAAAGCGAAATGTTTCATGAACTTGCAGGCCCTCCTTACCCAGGGGTCATGCTAATATTCTCTGTATCAGCCCGACTTTTGCTCCCCAAACAAGCACTGTGGGTCTCTTTCAAGAGCTGGGAGAATAATCTGTGATAGATATCCAAATAAATAATACACAGCAGTGTGTTGAGAAATAAAAGAACCTACATCTGGGTGGGAGTGAGGAGTGCTAATATAGACACCCCAGCGGGTGCTGTGAGTCAAACCTTGCGAGGTAAGTTCTGAGGCACGAAGGCATGATAAGTCATGTACCACTTAGGACCACACAAAGAGTCAAGGGCAGTTAAAGTGCGTGTTTGTGAGGAAGCAGCAGAAAACAGAACATTTATTTGTTGGTTTATACGTGGTGGATGAAGAGGCCAATGTCAAATTGCAATGATTTTGAATTATAGGAGAAAGTAAGTGACCAATGAGACCAATGGAAAAAATAAGGCTGAAAATTGGTTTTGGTAAATTCTAACTCTTATGAAGCCCATGGTGGGGGTGTACAGGGTGGCAGAAAAGTGAGAATTTTTTAATTTGTTTTCCATTTTTGAGGTGCTGCTGTGAGTCAGCTCTGGGGTCTTACACATGCAAGGCAAGTGTGGCTCTATCATGGAGCCATGTTCCTGCCCCCCCCAAAGGGAGAATTTTTGAGATTTTTGTGTGAATTGTGGACTCAGGTCTTTAAAGTATCATTGAGAAGCTACCTAGGAGTGGTTTGTGAATAAGAGAAGGACCTAAAGGAAGGAGGAATCTAGGGTGACCCTCACCTGCTTCCAATGACTTGGCATGAACCAAAGTCAGGATTGTAAATAATCAATTTTTGGAGAAAAATTGGTTTTAAGAGTCTTGAGTTTGAGAGTATTTTGAGGTAAACATATTGTTGGTTCTCATGGTCTTTTAAGATTTTAGGCAAACCACCCCATGAGTGGCCCTGGGTGAAATACAGATCTGGAGATACAATGTGTTGAAAACTGTTTCAGCAACGAAATTTTACCAAGTAAGTTGAGCATAGAGCTGATAACAGAATCCATAACTAATGAATTTATAAGCAGGGATAATACATGTCAGAAGGGCAGGGAGAAGAGACTGATGATTTTTAAGGAAATGAGGTATGATATCATGAAAAACTAGATTTGGATCTTAATGTCATGATAGTCAGGAAGTTGGTGATCTCAGAAAAGGCCTCTTCATAGAATGATTCTATCAGAGGCCAAACTAATTAGGTTGGCAAGACAATAGAAAGTGATGAAGTGGAGCCAAAGATATACTTAGTGAGACTTGAAGAGCAAAGAGAATAAATAATTACAGGACAGAGATTCCAAGATCTGGTTTTCTGTTCCAGGATGGATGGAATTTGAATAGGTTCATCTGATCATACTCATGACCTCATAGACTGTTTCTAGCTGTTGTTTGTGTAACTCACATATAGCACTGAATGACAGAAGGTTTCTTATTTATCTTTTTTGTTCATCTCTTAGTTTTGAGGGTGGGGAGTTTGGGATATACTCAACAGTGCTCACAGAATGCTTCTAACCCTTTGCTTTTTCAATCCTGGCTGTACTCAGGGGACCTTACATGATACGGGGGGGTCAAATGAGGGTTGATTATTTGTAAGACAAACATCTGTCTTAAACTATCTCTCCAATTCAACAGAAGGATATTTAGATTTTTTCCTTGTTTTTTTTCTCTCTCTTTCGCAGCTGACCACATAGATAATAAATTCATTAGAGTATTTTAATTCTCAGTCCAAATAAAAATTTAGATTTGGGTAATCCTTTATGGCATCACTCACACACTTCCAGACAAGACTGCCTCATATACCCTTGTCACCCAAAAATTTCAGGAATTAATGGCTTGTCAGGGAGTGTAAAATGTAAAACCATACGGGGAAATTCAGTGGAAAAGACTGGGACCGTTTGCATGACTTGTGCCACAGGAAAAATCCATGTTAATCATTTGCTAAACAATGTGTTCCTTTTCCCATGTTGTGGATTGGGAATACTCATGACCTTTGTCCTTTTCTGTTAATTTTAAATTTTGAAGTTGTTATGCCCCCTCAAAGTGATACAGTTTTTTTTTTAATGTTTATTTTAGGCAACTAAAGTCTATAATGCATACTGTTACTGTTAGGGTTTCCTGCATGAATCATTCCAGTACCACACCCTCCACTAGAGTGTCCTCTTCCCTCACCATTTTCCCACCAGTACCACCTTCCAAACTCCCCCTCCCCCCGCCACTCCCCCAGTGGAAGCTTCCTGCCGAACACCCATTCTCACACTCTTTGCTCCTATTACCTTTGGACATCTGCTTCTACTACTATGTGTCTTTATATTCCAGATCATGGTTGTCTGTCCCTCTCTCCTCATGACTAACTTCACTGGGTTTAATATTCTCCAGATCCATCCACCTGGCAGAAAATTGCATGATTTCCTATTTTCTCACACCTACTAGTATTCCATTGTATATATGTACCGTGATTTCCAATCATCTGTTCTTGGGCATGTGGCTTGTTTCTGAACTTTGTCTGTTAGGAATAGTTCTGCAGTGAACATAGGAGGGCAAATGTCATTTTGGAATAGAGTTTTGGGGCCCTTGAGCCAATAAATGAAGTGTCATATAGGAGCTCATTTCCTAGCTTTTAGAGACGTGTCCATATTGTTTTCCCAAAGAGCTGGACCAGTCAACAATAAATGAGAGCCTAATTTTTCTCAAATTCACACCAACACTGGTTGTTTTTGCTTGTTGTGTCATACACCGGTCTCACTAGTCTCATTGTTGTTTTGATTTGCATTCCCCTGATGGTGAAGAGCACTTTTCCCCTCTATCTTTTGGCCGTATGAGTGTCTTGAGAAAGTCTCTCTTGATCTCTTCCCCGCACTGTTTGAGGGGATTGGTTACTTTTGTCTTGTAAAGTTCTGCCAATGCTTTTTTTTTTATCTTGACTACTAATCCTTCATTTGATAAGTGGTGGGTAAACATTCATGCCCATTTGGTGGGTTGTCTTTTTATTCCAGCCATCATTTTGGTTTTTCATGCGTGTGGTACAGAAGTGTCTTAGTTTGCTGTGGTGCCATTTGTTTATTTCTGCTTCAATTAACTTGGTTAATGGCTTTAAATCATTGAAGGTGCCTCTAGACTCAGTATCATGCAGCATTCTACATATATTTTCCTCAATGTAATTTATGGATCAGATCTGATGTTATGGATCAGATTTAATGTTATGGATCAGATGTAATCTAATGGATCAGATCTTTAGTTTGTTTTTATTTTACTTTCGTCCATGCTGTTAGAAAGGAGTCTGAGGTAACTTCCTGCACATACATGTTTGTGCACTTAACACACAAAATTCTCATTCAGGAGTTAATTCACACATACCCACTATAAGCCAGATATATTTACATTCTATTCTTAAGACTATAAGTAGTTCCTAACTTTTGGCAAAACTAGATTTTGAAGAAAACTGTTACTTCCCTACAGGAATTTCTAAACCTATGTATGCATTCCTACCTTTACCTCTTTGCATATTATATTGGTAGATAAAGTTCTTTACCTAGTGGAAATTGTTTATTCGAGCAAGTTGTGCTCTAATTAAATCTTTCCCCTTTTTGCTGCTCTCCCCGCAAATTTCAGGCAGGGTTCCAAGCAAGCGGCCATGATGAACTGGAAGTCTACTCTTGGCTAAGGTGCCCACATGAGCACCTAGGTCAGAGGGGGCTCTGCTCAGTTTTATAAGTGTGCCGGAAGTAGAACTCTGCCCCCAAATTTATATTTTTGCAACAGAAATCAGAATTCCAAATTTGATGATAGAAAAGAGGTCAGAAATATAGCAAAAGCTTTTTTCTTTCTCCATAGCTTAGTTCCCACTCGTGCGAACTAAGTTCTGCACCCAACTATCTATTGGGTGCAGAAATTCTACAATGAATCCCCAAAACTCTGAAGTCTCCAATAGCCTCGATCAAATCAGGGCTCCACGCATATACTAGTGTGACGTTCAAGTTTCTTAACTTTTAAATTATACAGTCTCCTCCTCTGTAAATTGGGAGTGATGATGGTAGCTACTAAATAGACTACTGTGAATTTTAAATACCATAAATGCAGATATGCTTATTATATTCATACCTGGGAGAAGTAAACACAGCTTTGCTATTACCTACCATTTTTGGAGGTGGGCATGTCCCAAGTGGTGCTTAAGGGGTTCCTGGGGCACCTTCCAGTGCTGTTCAGACCCTATGGTGCCTGGGAGGGAGCAGTCAGCTTGGAGGATGCCAAGGCTATAACAGGAGAAAGGAGATGTTGACAACCGAATTGGGGTTGGCTGCATGCTATGTGTAAGCCTTAACCTCTGTGCTATCCCTTCAGTTCTTATTATCACTCCCTGTTTTTTGTTTTATTTTGTTGGGGGCCATACCCAGCTCTGCTCAGAGCTTACTTCTGGTTCTGTGCTCAGAGAATCACTCCTGGCTGGACTCGGGGTACAATAGAGGGTGCTGGGGATTCCACCTGTTTGGTCACAGACAAGGCAAGTCCCTACACGCTGTACTATCTCTCCAGTTCCTTATCACTTTTTGAGAGAACAGAAAAGATCCTAGATTTTACTTATTTTTATAATTTACTGCTATTTTAAAAAATACATTATGAATAAACATGATAATTATGATTAAATAAAGATGTAATTATGAATGGTAACAGTTTGGAAGCAGAGTAAATCTGAGTGTAGAGTTCTATTATAGCTTTGTGTAATGTTGAGCTCTCTTAATGTTGTACAACTAAACTTGGGTGACTTATTTAAGATCTCTACCAATTTCATAAATTATAAAATTGCTCCTATATTCTACTTTGGAAAGGCTTAACATACAAATGTGTAAATGTAAAACATGGGGGAAAGAGTGATCAAAAGTTCCAGTCATGTCTTTTTCTTGCATTCTGTAATCAGTCATTCTTTGGGAACCAGAAGATTTTCTGGGACATGGGAGAAATCTTAGAATTGGTGAGAAAAGGAAATGTGGGTGTGACTATCTGGAACCCCACCCCCTAACTGAGGACTGGCTCATTCCAAAATCCTTGAGCCAAGTTAAACAGACCTGTTTGGGGATTCTCAGTCTTCACTGCTGTTAAAGAATGTCATTTTCTAATTCTGTTTGCTCTGTTCTTGAATATTAATACTAGATCATTCAAAAGATTTTGTCCCTAAAAGGAATAAATGAATTTTGATTAAGTGCTAGACCTAATATCAACTCTAGATCAGTTTGTCTTTTTGTTATGTTATCATTTCTCCCTGAATTAAGAATATTCTCCTTGGTAGCAAGTATTTGCTACTTGGGATTTGGTGATTTTGCTTTATGAATCCATAATTTAAATGGTTTTAAAGATGGGAGACTGGATCGCCTCTTCTTTTATGATCAAATCCTTACAATTTGGGAATTTGGGTTTTGAAATAGTTGCCCAAACGCATGGGAGTTCTTTCAGAATATAAACATGCAACTCTTGTTTTCTTTCTTCTTGTTATGGAGAAGAGCTCACTGACTTCCTGTCAAAGAAGCCAAACTCTACAGCACTGGATTTTATGCGAAATGTTTTATTGAGTAATTGAAAAGCAAGTCCACAGACATGGCTCAAATCCATCTCACTGAGGGTGAGATGTGGGAGGCAGTAGCAGGGTGTGGGTAGTTTATGAGGTAGGAGATAAGATAAATATGGGCAATCCTGGAAAAAAAAGTGATTTGGAGAAAGCTGATTGCAGAACTCTGAGTCAGTCTATATAAGGTGAACTGGCCAGATCCTCGCATGGGACTTGTGGCTGTGGAATGAGCTCTGGCCAGACCAGTAGAGTCTTAGCTGTGCAGACCTGTTGAATTTGGTTTCCCTGGAGACTGGAAGCACTTGCAAGACTCCCTGTTACCATCATAGGCACTCTGGCTCTGACAACAACATAGGCAAAAACGTTTGTTTCAGGGCTGGAGCAATGGCATAGCGGGTAGGGCATTTGCCTTGCACGTGGCCGACCCGGCTTCAATTCCCAGTATCCCATATGGTACCCTGAGCGCCGCCAAGGGGTGACTCCTGAGTGCATGAGCCAGGAGTAACCCCTGTGCATCGCCGGGTGAGACCCAAAAAGGCAAAAAAAAAAACAAACCACGTTTGTTTCTATTTAAACTAGTTTTAGGTAGTTCTCATCTACCTATTTTGTGAAACATACCGAACCATTGAAACAGTTTATTGGGTGCAGAACTAAAGCACAGCGGGTAAGGTCTGAGCCTCGCATGCAAGTCGCTGAGCAGGGTTTAATCCCACGCCACACACGGTTTCCCAAGCCAAGCCCGAACTCATCCCTGAGTCCAGAGCCAGGAGCGAGTCCTGAGAAGCACCAGGTGTGATCCCCAACCAAAAGAACAAAAGCCGGCCCTCCCCCAAATAAGCCACATATTGATACTTATCCCATCTGGGAATGCTGGAGTCATATTTGCCTTTACTCCGCCCACCTAAGTTTTCTATTGAATTAATCATCTTGCAAGCTAATACTGAAAGTAAATGTATTTTAAAGATACTGATATTACCCAGAGTGAATAGAGGAATTGTTCAGCAGCCCGAATGCCTGGGCGGAGGGTTTCTTGCTTTAGGTATTTTATATTCCTGTTTTTTTTAAAGCTAGTTGTATTGCTTTACCTTTCTAAAGCCTGTCCTCTCCAGCCTCTTGCCTCAGTAGATGCTCCTCGCTCTTGTTACAGTTCCTTACTCTTGTTACAGTTCCTCACTCTTGTTACACAGTTCCTCAGTCTTGGTACATCCCAGCATTGTTTTGGGTGGGGAGGACCAGCCTGGTTACATAGTTCCTCACTCTTGTTACATCCCACCAGTGTGTTGGTTGGGGACGACCGACCCCATTACACAGTTCCTCACTCTTCCCTTTCTTATGACCAGCTCCATTTAGTATGCATCAGATTCCAGTGACTGTGATGGGTTCCAGATCTTTCCCCACCCCCCACTGTTGGTGTTTACTCTCTCTAGGGGCTGACTGGAGACAGGCTTGCCTGGGATTCTGGGGAAGGAGGGAAGGAGTCCCGGCCTTTCTGAGTATGGGCAGTCTTCTCTTTGCAGAAACAGAAGTCTATGACAGAGAGAAAGAGAGTGCTGGTGTGTGTGTATGTGTGTGTGTGTGTGTGTGTGTGTGTGCACGTGTGTGTGTGTGCGTGTGTGTGTTTGTGTGTGTGTGTGCGTGTGTGTGTGTGTGTGTGTGTGTGTGTGTGTGTGTGTGTGTGTTGAGGGCTGGGTACTTATCATTCTGTGCCTGAAAATCGCTGCTTTTCAGAGGCTAGTCGAAGCGCCTGGTCTCCGATGCCCTTCACTCCTCTGTGAGACGCGCCTGGACCCTGACAGATGAGTGACCCTAGAGGCCACCCTTTTTGGCCTGGTTTTTTTCCCACTTTTTTTTTTTGGTCACACCAGCGATGCTCAGGGGTTACTCCTGGCTCTGTGCTCAGGAATGGTGCTTGGGGGACCATATGGGATGCCGGGGATTGAACCCGCGTTGGCCATGTGCAAGGTAAGAGCCCCACCCGCTGTGCTATCGCTCTGCCCCAAGGCAGGCCCCTCTTGCTCGTCAGTCTGCGCCTGCTTCCTCTAAGCAGCTGACTTCTTACTTCAGGAGCAGCAGAGCCCTTTAGCAACCTGCTCTCCAAAATTCACTTCTTCAGTCATCAGTCCGATGTGAGATGTAGGCTATCCAGAGTTTGTCATTTAGTTTGCTTTTTCTTTGTTATCAGCACTTCTTTTCCTGATGTGGCCTATATGTCATATTTTTATGAGGATGCCCCTATCAAGATCTTTTGATATTTTTAATAAAACTCACCAAAATGTGTTACTATTTTTTAAATTATAGCCCATGGCAGGGCCTGGCAAGCTACCCGTGGCGTATTCGATATGCCAAAAACAGTAACAAGTCTCACAATGGAGACATTACTGGTGCCCGCTCGAGAAATCGATGAACAACAGGACGACAGTGCTACAGTGCTAAGTCATAGCCACAGGCTGGCAATTTTAGGTGAGAAGGGGTAAAATGCACGTTCCTCTCCAGGAAAATCATTGTGATTCTGCCATCATAATTTGGGTGAGGCACTACTTCATAATTAAGACTTTTCCCTTTCAGATGAATGAATGGAATTTTGTTGGTTTCAACCAAATAAATTGAGGTTTTTAAAGGGATGAAACTGTCAAAACTATATTCGGTGTATAATTTGCCTAGTTAATGGTTGTATGGCTTCATCACTTGAAAACACACAGTAAGGAAGAAAATGAAGTCTTTAAACTCGGTGAAATTTAGGCATAAAGTTAAAACAGGAACAAGGTTATGTGTGCAGAATGTTTCTGCTTTTAAGCTTTTTAAGAGAAGGGAAGATTTTGTTATTGTTTTGGGGTTTTGTTTGTTTTTGCTGTTTGTTGTTGGTTTTGGACCATATCCTGTGATGTTCAGGGGTTACTACTGGTTCTGCATTTACTCCTGGCAGTGCTCAGGAGACCATCTGGGATGCTGGGGTTAGAACCCAGGTCAGCTGCATGCAACCAAGCACCTTACCTGCTGTATTATCTCTCCAGCCTAGGAAAGAAGCTCTTTCAGAAAGAAGGGGGAAAGCTAAAATAACATTAGTATGGGTTTATTGAGTGGGTATCTCACATTTCATATTTTTGTTTTGGTTTTGTGCTAAATATAGAACATAGGGGGGCACTAAAAGATAACCCCTTTTCATTTTGAAGATTGAATAGAATGTGTGGTCTCCTTATAAGGCGAAATGCCCTGTGCACGCTTGTTAGCCTTCAGCCCATAGCTTTGGTACTGAATTTTATCAGAAAGCACCCAAGGAGGAAAATATGCGTTTCTCACATTCACTGTGACCCTCTCCTTCTCCAGGCATCTTTGGACAGAAGCTGGAGGACACTGTCCGGTATGAAAAGAGATACGGAAACCGCCTGGCCCCCATGCTGGTGGAGCAGTGCGTGGGCTTCATCCGACAAAGGGGGCTCAAGGAAGAGGGTCTCTTCCGGCTGCCGGGCCAGGCGAACCTCGTGAAGGAGCTCCAGGATGCCTTCGACTGTGGCGAAAAGCCAGCGTTTGACAGGTAGAGTACCAAATGTTCCTGGGCGTCCTTTCCCACGCACCCCAACTCAGTGGGAAGCACGGTGGGGTTGCCACAGCGCAGTGCTGCAGTGCTACCCAGCCTTTACTCGGGCTCACTCCTGCTTCTGTGCTCAGGGATCACTCCTTTTTTTTTATTCTGGATATTTTTATAGGAACTGCATTGAATCTGTGTATTGTTTTGAGTAGGAGCGTCATTTTTATTTTTATTTTTTAAATTTATTTATTTTTAATTAGTGAATCACCGTAAGGGTACAGTTACAGATTTATACATTTTTGTGCTCATGTTTCCCTCATACAAAGTTCAAGAACCCATCCCTTCACTAGTGCCCATTCTCCACCACCGGTAAACCCAGCATCCCTCCTATCCCCCTCAATCCCATCTCCCCACACCCCACCCTGCCACTGTGGCAGGGTATTCCCTTTTGTTCTCTCTAATTAGGTGTTGTGGTTTGCAATAGAGGTGTTGAGTGGCCACTGTGTTCAGTCTCTAGCCTACATTCAGCACGCAACACCCTTCCCCCCCCCACCCCGCATGGCCTCCAACCGCATTATACTTGGTGATCAGGGATCACTCCTGGTGGGGCTCAGGGTGCCAGGAATCAAATTCGGGTCGGTTGCACGCAAGGCAAGTTCCCTATTATTGCTCCAGCACCTCACAGTCTAAGAGATCTCTGTGTTGTGCCTTGTTTCTTTGCTTCCATGATTTACGTTTCGTGCCTGAGTGAAACCATAGTCATTCTCACTTTCTGCCTTCATTTGCCTAGTGTAATCTTCACATGCTCTATTCCTGCTGTTGTCCAAAGAAAAGCAAGAAAAACAGACAGAAAAGGAAAAACATATGGACTCATTTTCTTATAGTATCTTTGACGAGTTTTGTTATCAGAGAAATTCTGACCTCAAAATAGGTTGGAAAGTATCCCAGGAAATTGTTCTTTCAGTGGTAGTTGCTCTTTGAGGAGCCCTATAAAGATTTTACCTTTTGCACACAACTTGGGATTTAGCTGAAGATGGAAGAAAATACTTACGTATATTTTATTATATTGTCATTCCTTTCCTTCTCTCCGTTAGTCGGTATCACAAGCTAACGTGATGGGATCTTCACAGTTTGGCCACTGTGAGATAGTTACAAGCTTTCATGTTTGGGTTACAATCACACAATGACCAAACACCCATCCCTCCACCAGTGCACATTCCCCCCACCAATATCTCTGGTATACCCCCCTTTCCCACCCTCCCCCTGCCTCCATGGCAGACAATATTCCCCATACTCTCTCTTTCACAGTTCCTTCCTTCCGCCTCTTTTGTTGTGCTATGAAGAAGGTCACACACATTTGTTTGCCCCACCCAGCTGTGACCTCAGACACATTATAACATTGTGTATGTTTTATGCTAAAAAGAATATATAAAGGAAATATAAATATTTCAATTTAGCCTAGAGAGTTCATAATATTTTTTTAGTACAAGTAAGTCAGTATGTAAGAGATTTAGACCTTTAGATATATCAAAACACAGAGATCTACCTAACTAAATGAATAGAATTTGTTTTGATATTCTGACTGTTCCCATCAATACATCATGAACAAATTCTTATTTGTTCTTATAAAAACAAATTTATAAAATTTGTTAATCTTATAAATCTTACAAATTTAGAATATTATAATCTTATAATGATTTATAAGATTATAAATTATAATTTATAAATTTAAATTATAAATTTAATTTAAATTATAATCATTTAAATTATTATTATTTTAATTATTATCATTTAAATTAAATATAATTTAATTTAAATATAAATTAATCATTCATAATTAACTTATAGGTATAAATTTATAATTATAATTATAAAAATACCAAATTTATAATTTATAATTATATCATTTCCACATCATGATTCCAAGGAGTATATACTCATCAGTACATTGTAGTATATCCTTCTGCCTTGATAGGTTTCAATATTTTACAGACTTTAGTTGGGTGCTAATAGGCACCTGCTCATAAACCCACATGAGCTTTTGAAGCTCTCCATTTGGTGTACAGATGATTATATTTATCACTTGAATGAGACAAAGTGTTTCTTATGATGGTGGGAAAATAATAGATGCTTTGAAAAATAAATCAGAACCAACATCATTTGAATTTAGAGATTACAAATGTATGCACCAGATTTTATTAAATTGGCACTTTCTCTTCTCCTTTAATTATAGTAAATGTTTTTTTCCAATTCTGAGATTTGAGTTTGAGGCTTGGATGCATGCATGACTCAATGTTCCTACAGTTAGATTCCCCACAGGCTGCTTGACCAAAGTGGGTTTGGTGAGAAAGGACATTCTCATTGACCTGGAAGAACTTGTGTTTTTATCAGTTTATGTCAACTGTAAAAAAGAAAAAAACAGACATCACCATTTTTCAGCATTCTTTTATGAATTCCTTCTGTTTAGGAATGAAAGCAAATGAAAGTATAATGTTTTATTTTAAACATCCCCACAGTGATGGAACAAAAAAAAATACCAAATGTGTATAATCCAATTAGAGACAAGTATTATTGAGTTCCCAAAGTTTTCCAGATGGCATCACTCTTAGAGAAGATACATTTTGGAAGAGCTGGGAAGGTAGGATCAAGCATGGGGGATGAACGTTCCCTTCAGCTCATGAACGCCTGGGACTCAAGGCTGTATGAAGACAGTGATTTCCTGTGTTCTAAGAACATGGCAAAACAGCTGTCCTGGCTATTTCAGCTGCTACCCACATGTTCTTCATTCTGTCTTGCCCTTCATTTTCCTCCTTTCCCCTTCTGTTTAGTTTTTATTTGGGTCACTAAATTAGGATCACTAAACAAACTACAAGTTTAAGTGTCTGCAGATACAAAATGAAAAAGAAAGGGGAAAAAAAAACACATGAATTCTAGAAGACAGAAAAGCCAGCCACATATTTTAATTTAATCCTGATGTAACTCTGTAGCTTTGAACATTACTGACTTAAGTTCCACAGTGTGGATTTGAATGTTGGTGATTTTGTAAATTTCTATAGGCTTTATGAAAAATGGTATGCATATTTTTCTAAAAATTCAAAAGTAGAAGTTCTAGATGATCCAGTTATCCTGTCTTAGATAAGTAGCCAAAGAAGGCAAAAACACCAAGAGAAGGGCTGCATGGACAGCCGTGTTTATCGCAGGGCTGTTTACTACAGCCCAAAGTTGGGAATGACCTAAGTGCCTGCTGACAAATGATTGGAAAAGGAGATGTGGAGCAATGCACAATGGAAACTACTCAGCTGTAAAAATGATGAAAGTTTGCCGTTCACAGCAACAGAGAGAGATCTAGAATGTTCCATGGCTAATGAAGTCTGTTGGAGGAAAAACACAATTCTGAACCCTATGCTTCTTTATATAAGAAACCAAATAAATGGATAAGCAAAAAATACATTTTCAGGCTTCAAGGCCATATTGGCGGTTAGTAGAAAGGTTAGGGGAAAAGGCACAGGGGGCAGTTGGATAAAAGGGGTCAATTTTGTGATAAAAATAAAATTGCATTTTAGTGATGAACTTAAAGTTGTGTATGAAGATGTTGGCTTATAATAATGCACATCTAATGCTAACGTTATGTTACTTATAAATATGCCATCACCACTGAGGACTCAGATTCACCTGCAAACTACTTCAATGACTGAAGTGTTCATGGAAACTAATTCTGGAAGGCAAAGAGAGAGTGTGTGGGCAATGATAGAAAGAAATTAATTGCTGTGTATTCAGTTTCAGACTTGCAAAAAAATAAACATTTTATAGGGATGTTAAAAACTGTTGGTGTAAAATAATGACACCATTTTATTTCACTCTCCAGACATTTAGATCTTTTTTAAGATGCAAATGTTCTGCTCACCAAAGCAATTCTCAATGCATTTCTCTGTCATAGATTTCACATTTGATAAGAGTGTTGTTCTGTGAGCATGTGTCATTCAAAATACTTGTTCATCTTTAATTCTGTAATTTGTTTCTAGGAGCAGTTGTTTTCAAATGTGTGAGATATTTAACTTCCAGTAAAAGTTGCTTTGATTACCAAAGGAGGGGACACTATAAGACTTTCAGTACCAGTTTGTATAAGAATAACCTAAAGGGGGGGCCAGAGTGATAGCACAGCGGGTAGGGCATTTGCCTTGCACGCGGCCGACCCAGGTTCGACCCCAAGCACCGCCAAGAGTAATTCCTGAGTGCAGAGCCAGGAGTGACCCTGAGCATCGCTGGGTGTGACCCAAAACAGAAAAAAAAAGAATAACCTAAAGAATAACGTCCAGATCCAGATACCCAGATGCTACTGGTTGTAGCATTTGAAGTTTCTGATTTGAAGTTTTATGATGTCTAAAAAATCTGCATTTTCAACAAACCCTTATTCTTATACAAATCCTAATTCTTATATACGTGGTTCTCAAACCATAATTTAAGGATGCTGGCCAGACAGTTGGCTGTGAGAGAGTGGGGCAAAAGGAAAATGTTCACTTAAAGCGATGTGTCTCTCATCCGAGATGGGGAAAAAAGTCATCCTCAACGCATTATGAGCCACATGCTAATTTGGACTAACCTAGGCAGATGTGAAGCAATTGTGAGAGATAACTTATTTGCTGGGATACACAGCTGCTCTTTAAGAGTCATCATTTCCTCTCTTCTGAAAAGGACCTGAAATTTTAGAATTGCCTGAGAAGCACATCTCTGCATTTCATGTTTAACTCCGCTGAAAATTTGAATATTGGGAGTTCAGGAGAAAACAGTGCAGTTCTAGAGCCTTTGTGTCATAGTATGAAGAGAAAATGTGAGGTTCATACTTGGTAGAGGATAGTGAAGGCCTACAAATAGGTAAAGGATTGGCAACGCAAATAACATAGCTAGTAGCTTGCCTAAGCCTTCCCCACTCTTCTGTCCCATTCTGCCTACATTTCCAGTGCTTCTGTTTGTCTCAGCCCAAGTGAGGAACAATCCCACCAGTCCTGACCAGCTGCCTAGCGATAGTCAATTTTAGTAAATTTGTTAAATTTCACAAACCTATTTGTGATGAAATCACTAGGTATTTCATGATAGCTTGATGAGATTTGGAATCCACTTGTCTGAGAGTTCTTTCCCATTTTCTCTCATTCACATACTACCAAAATGATTTTAATACTACTTATATAACACCGGCATCAGATGTACTGATATTTATTAAATGTGTAAAAAGTTTCTTTGTCAAACTTCTTGTAAAAAGGACTTTCTATCATTGCTATGAGGCGGAAACCAGTAAGAGTTGCCATAAGGAAGAGTCATGAAGTTCTCAGTTCATTCACACAAAGCATGTTACTAATGCCTACTAAATTTCCTGCTTGTGGTAGATCTAAGGTTTTCAAATTTTCCCCCTCACTTTATAAAACTGGAGATAGGCAAATGCTGGTACCATGTTGACACCTCTCTCATTTCCAATTGCTACTTCATGTTGGATTCAACTAGGAGAACTGAAAGATAATTGGGAAAAAGTCAAATGTTCCTTTCATGTGATTGAACATCTTTCATATTATGTGGCACTAACTTGGAAAAGCCACTAGTTTGGGAAATAGAACACCCAGCACAGAGCTGAAATGTGTGATTTAATAATTAAATCAAATTATTAATTAATTTAGTAATTAAAATATTGTTTATTTTTATTATCTATAAAATATTATCTATAAAATTATTATCTATAAGTTTATTTTATTATCTATTTTATTTTACTATCTCTCTGGTCCTGGAAACCCTTTTATGTTGTAATGAAAGACAGTTAAAGAGTTCAGAGAATGATCAGTTTTGTAAATTGATAATTACAATTATCAACTGTACTAATTAATTTAGTCACTAAATTAAATTATTTTAATTTTATTTAAAATAATTGAAAATATTGTTTATTTAAATTATTATTTAATTTTAATAATTGATTTAATTATTACTTAAATTTAGTAAATCAATTTACTACCTGAAATGCTTAGCTTCTCATCAAATTTTAGTGAAAGGATACATCTCCAAAAGGTACCATAAAACCCCCATAGACCTGACCACAATATGAAAACTTAATGATCTCTGAGCACAAAAACCGGGTATGTGAAAAGTGCTCACGTTTGGGGACTATATGCAGTGCCAGGGTTCAAGGTCCGGTGGGTCAGCTGCAGGGCAGGCTACCTGCCCACTATACAATCTCTCCCACTCTGAAGATGCCTAATTCCCAGTACAATTTTATTTGTCTCTTTTTCTTTCTATTTACATGGGTTAGAATATTAATATTAAAAACATCTAAATGTGTGGAACAAGTAATTTTCGCACAAGGAACACGACTGCATTTCAGTATGAGATCAATAATAAATGTGTAGAATGTATAACTGGATTCTTTTGTCATTTTAACTTGTTTAGGGTTCATTTCACTTCTTTCCTTTTTTTTAATTAACGTATGGTGATTTACACAAATATTAACAGAGAATTCTTTTAAGGCATTTTATCTCTCTCAAGTCAGTGTGAGTACAATACACACAGACACACAGACACATACACACATGTATATACATTAGTCAAACTTCCCCCCCTTTTTTTTTTGATGGGGGTATACCCGGCAGTGCTCAGGGCTTATTGCTGGCTCTGCACTCGGATCATTCCTGACGGGGTTTGGAGGACCATGTGGTGTGCCGGGGATCACTCCAGGCTCTGCTGCATTAGGCAAGAGCCCTCCCTACTCGCTCTCTCTCTGGCCCTGGGAACCCTTTTATGTTGTAATAAAAGACAGTTAAAGAGTTAAGAGAAGGATCAATTTTGTGAGAACCTGAACAATTTCATATTTTAGTATTGATTAGTAGATTTCTCTATATATCCCAGAAAATCTTTACAAGTGCGAGCACATCTTAGAGAGTCAACAGTATAAAACTCTAAAAATCTCGATTGACTTATCTCTTTCACAAAACATAAATTTTTGCTCTTCATTGATTTGACTGGAAGAAAATAAGTTTTGTAGGAAATGAGGTTTATATGCTTTATGGGTCATCCCCAAATCAGATCATCCAATGTTATTTTAAAGTTGCAACATCTATCAAAGGATGGGCTGGAGCGATAGCACAACTGTTGGGCATTCACCTTTCACGCAGCCGACCGGAGTTCGATTCCTCTGCCCCTCTCGGAGAGCCCGGCAAGCTACCGAGAGTATCCTGCCCGCACGGCAGAGCCTGGCAAGCTACCGTGCATATTGGATATGCCAAAAACAGTAACAATAAGTCTCTCAATGAGAGACGTTACTGGTGCCCGCTCGAACAAATCGATGAGCAGCGGGATAACAGTGACAGTGATGAAAGGATATGGATAATATGTGGTGGGGGTCACATTAAATATACATATGTATTAGTAAGATGTATTTATATAGTAACATGAAATATATGTTATGTATTAGCTAGTTGAATTTTTATTCAGTCTTTATAAGCCAAGAAATTATTTGTGAAAAAAATTGTCTATATCTTTTCAAAAATACTGTGTAAGAGCCAGGAATAGACACAGTCTGTAGGATGTACATACACTTTTCATGCGGCCAACTTGGGTTCTATCTCCAGAACTGTATGTGGTCCCCTCGGGACTATCTAAGAGTGATCCTTGAGCACGGTTTCAGGAGTAAGCCCTGAGCACTCCTGGGTGGGGTCCAAATGTCCCAAAAGCAAACAAAGTAAAACAGAACTATATTAATATATAAGAATGTTTATGGGCCTTAAGTGCTATTAGAGAAAAAAATAATATTTTTAGTATAATTTAATGTTAAGCTTCTGGTTAAAAAGCAAAACCAAAAATACTTATCTAGTGCAGTCAAAAAGTGGAAAATAACTTTTAGAGATTGTGCATCCATTTGCTCATTGAACCAGAACTTAATATTCTTAATTTTTCTCCATATCAGTGAAATTCAAAATGTTAAATCATGCTCTGCTATGATTTTAAATTTTATTATTTTATGTTTACATACTTTAATGGGATTTGTTAATAAATTTGTATTAAAATCTGAAATGGAGTGATAACACAGCGGGTAGGGCATTTGCCTTGCATGCGGTCAACCCGGGTTTGATTCCTCCGTCTCTCTCGGAGAGTCCGGCAAGGTACTGAGAGTATCCCACCTGCACGGCAGAGGTTGGCAAGCTACCCGTGGCATATTCAATATGCCAAAATCAGTAACAAGTCTCACAATGGAGACGTTACTGGTGCCCACTTGAGCAAATCAATGAACAACGGAATGACAGTGATACAATGCTGCAGTATAATTTACCTCTAAATATCAGAATGCCAGTAGTGCTCCTTTAGGAAACTCCTTGCTCATGTAATTAGAAATATCAAAATCAATCTTGAATATCTGATGGCAATTACATAATTTTTATTCCTGAAAGTCCATGCATTGATTTTAATGAAGGCTAAAACTAAGCAAATACCAAAATAATTTTAAAGTAGCTAAGCGTAGTCATAATGTCTCCAGCTTGCCAAGCCAAGTTTATCACTTACATGTTAAAATTTGAAAAACGTGAGAAACTCAAATTACAACCAATGGTACTTCAAGTTTTGGGCACAGCTGAAGGTAAAAAGGGCTATGTGATAAAATCTTGGAGATATGAATTAAACTGATATAAGACTATGGAAACAGATAGAGTCATGTAAACCCTCCATGAAAGAATACTTATGCCTCTGTACATCTGAAGTTAAATGTCAGAAAATACAGCATATTTCATGTCACTGTCATTGTCACTGTCATCCTGCTGCTCATTGATTTGTTTGAGCGGGCACCAGTAAAGTCTCTCAAGCAATAAAAAATAGCTCACATTTTAGATAATTTAATTGAATAATTGCATGATCATCATATACTTAGAAACTATATTTCTTCTAGTAATCTTTATTTCTATACCAATATTGGGGAAAATGTGAGGTGAACAAGAAGGAACTTAGCTTACTCTTTCCAACTATAGTCACAAAATCTATAGACCTATTTGTTAAATAGACAGGAGAGCTATTTGTTCAGCACAATTTTTAATTTTCTGCAATAAATATTTACATTATTCTGAATAGTTTTTATATTCACCTGAAATGGATGATAAGCATTTATATGAGCCTTCCAATCACATTTTTCTTCCCTCCCCCAATAACTTTTAATCACTCTCATGTTTCTTAGCAAAAAGAAAATCATGTTTTCAATTCTTAAAATTATACTCCACAAAACCATCAGACAAGTGTTCATGTGTAGATATTCCTAGTGACTCCTTGCCTAGATTTGTAATGGCATTTCATCAAACTCTTAGGCAACCTAACTACTCTTGCCACTGGCATCCATACATACTCTATGGAATTCTCCGGCTCTCTCCTGAGAAAAATATAAATTAATGCAACAGGGATCTAGTGGCTCTGAGAAGAGAATAAAGTTCAGCTGGATTGTTTTCTGAAACTTTCTGGTTCTATTGCAAAATTTGAAAAAGTACCCAGAACTTTTATATTTTATTCTAATATACAATATTGATATAAATAGGATTTTAGTCTAATAGGAAAATCCTTATAGTTTCATTGACTTTAGATTTAATTTCTGTGGTAAAACTTGGATGTCTATTCATAACTGTACTATCCAGAGTTTGGGAAGTGTTATTGCTGTTTATAATGCAAGAATGTGTCATGCACATTTGAAAGTTTCTTCTAAATTAAAATTTGATATGGCATTGACTCATGTCTAAAATTACTAGACATAGAGGGGCATATTAGTTTGTTTTAATAGTGATGTTGATTATTTTGGTAAGTGACACAACTTAAGATTTTAATTTCATGTTGCTGTTGGTTGTGTTGACACTGTGTTATGTTCTGTTCACAAGATCTGTTGTTCTGGAGTCCCAGTGATGAAACACTGAGTTATGGAAAATTCCTAAGTATTCCATGTTAAGTTATATGTGTCCCAATCCCACTGGTTTTTCCTCCCTGATAAAACACATCTTTGTGCTATATTGTGAAGATCAGATTTTATTATTTGATTTAAATGTTTTCTTTTACTTGGACAAATTGACTACTTGTAAAGTGAATCAATACTGAAACATACCAGCAAAATAATTGCGACTTCAATGCTAGTCTAAGAAACAATATGCTTGTATGTGTTGTGTGCATGGATGCATTGATTTATATGTGTTTCAGTATTTTGCCTTTATACTCAAAGGTGGCTTTCAAAAGGGGTAAAGGTTTCTTATTTTTTTTTATTCTTGTAACTGATGATTGCCACCTTTATGTGTGTGTTTAGACTGCTGGGTATGGAGAGAAAGACTTATAGCAGAGAGACCCATTAATACACGGTATTACTGATGAAAATGGCTCATTTGAATTGAACTTGTGCATATCAATGAGATTACTGAAAGAAGTAACATATTGATGTGGTAGTATAGCAGAATATACATAATCTAGTCTTGAATATTTTAAAACTTTCCAAGTTATTCTAATATGAAAAAATTTCGGGCTGGAGTGATAGCACAGCCGGTAGGGCGTTTGCCTTGCATGCAGCCGACCCGGGTTCGAATCCCAGCATCCCATATGGTCCCCTGAGCACCGCCAGGGGTAATTCCTGAGTAAAGAGCCAGGAGTAACCCCTGTGCATCATTGGGTGTGACCAAAAAAAAAACCAAGTTATTCTAATATGAAACTCACCCAGAGAATCACTAATTGTTTAATCTGGACCTCAGGAGAACAAAATTGAAGTGGACTTCAGGGTTTCTTGCTTATTTGCATAAATAGTGATGCCATACATTGCTAAGAAGGCGGGAAAGGATGAAGAGCTTTATTGCAAAGGGGTTTTCATATATTTTCACCAGGTGTGTTTATATGAAGTTCATTGCATGTCTAAAACTCAAGAAAATGCAGCCAAAAGTCTGATGTGGTATGTATACTTTGTAGTTATTGAGGAGTCTTAGTTGAGTCATGGATTTACTCAGAGTGTACAGGAGAGTTGAGGGAAGTAATGCGTGAGGCCAGGGGAGGATGTAAAACTTGGGAAGGACTAGTAACAAATGAAGACCAGGAGGGAGAAGACAGAAGGTAGAAGGGAGAGATGAGGGATATACTAAAGTGAATGAGAGACTTGCCATAGCAAAAATCACACAAAGAAGCAAATGCACACATGTTCTTTTGGTGTTTTAATTCTTACTAAGGCACCATGACTTGCAGTGCAGTTAATAAAAGAGTTTCAGGCACTCCACAGCCACCAGTAGGGTCAGGGTCCTTCCCCGAGGTCTCAAGGTCTTCTTCCAACCCATGCCCTTGGCAAACTCATTTTGAAATTTTTTTATTGCAATTTGGGTCAGAGGTTTGCAGTAGTGTTAATGTTTATGGTTTTGATGTATGCAGTTCCCTACCTCTCTACCACCAAACCCTCAAACAATGCCCTCCTCCCTTTTAGCTCCATTTGGGAATGTAACTACTTGGTATTGGAGACAGCTGTTCTTTGGTCTCACAGAACTCATTGGGTCTAAGTAACCTTTTCCCACAATGGTACTATAGAGCACTTAGTTATTTTGATGATGTATACATGTATAGACGTGTGTGAGTGTATATGAACTTGTATATATCCTGTTGTTCATGTGAATGGCATGTTAGATTTCCTATGAAGTAAACAAATTCTCATTTTATGTCATTAGGTGGCATTGTGATGGAGGAATGTATAGCAACATGTACAATTTTTTAAGTAGGGAAAAAGGCGGTATGACAGTTTGTCTTACGCACAAACATCTCGTCATCAACACTCCTTCCACTTTTCTTTCATCAACAACCAATGAGGAGACAGTTTGTAACTAGTAGTCTCCAATGGACACTGGCCATTACTGTTGAAATCTGAAATGGCCAGATATTAATCTGTAACCATTAAACACCCAAACTGTCTCCTTTACTTTTCCTAAATACATGTTCTGTATAATTTTTTCTCAACCTTTGTGGCACACGAGAACTACTTATAGAGCATTTGAAGAAATACTCAATGTCCAAACTTCATTCCTGACCAGCAGTACATAAAAATATACGTAGTCAATCATCAATATTTTGGGAAAAAAAAACCATCCGGTGTCACCAAGCTTGAGAATCCCATTCTCCTATATCACATTGCTCTATATGACAATAATACCACATTATCTGGAAGTGTTTCCTTCTGTCTGCTAGCGTTTCATCACCCACTTCTCTAAGACAATACAGTGCTATGATTGAGTGGCTCAAGCAGTAGAATTGTATTTTCTCACAGTTCTGGGGGCTGAGAGCATGGGATGAAGGTGCCCCCCTGGCCAGATTCTGGTGAGAGAGCTTTTCCTGGCTTGGGGATGGACATCTCACCAGTGCACTTCTATGACCCTTCCTCTCTCTCCCCCACATGACTACATCAGATTCGAGTCATGTCAAAGCCCAGTCTCTAAATACATCCGAGGCTTGGGAACAACACGGGAAGCCCACAGCAGGGGTCATCGTGCAGTTCGCTGCCACCAGGACTTTAACTGAGAAACTTGTTTGGAACAAATACTAATTCATTTCATTCCAGAACTTTGCCTGGAGGCAAAACAGTCTTTTTGTGTTGTGTATAATTCACTGGTGACACTTACATAACTTTACAACAAGCCATGACACTTTAACCAGATTCAAGTTTCACTGTGGAAAAATGTACCCGTTTTGTCAGATGCATAAGAAAATGAGTTTGAACAGGATCAGACTCCGCTTTGTAAACTTCTTGTTTGGTTTGGAACTCTGTAGTCTCTTTGCATTTGCCTTTCAAAATGTTTTGGTGGAGTTGGTAAATGAAGCAGCATTTTCAAAACAATTTGGTGCTAATCTTCCTCTTGTTAGTGTTTTGAGTGCTTTCATGTTCTTTGGGTCCTCCATAGAGTTGGATGGGAAGTCTGATGCGTATACCTTTTCCCCCCTTAATTCCAAGAAAATTTTATGTCATCTCACTGTGTCTAGCTAATAAGTTAAAAATATCTTCAATGGGACCAAGAGATAGTACAGCGGTTAAGGCACTTGCCTTGCATCTGGCCAGCCGAGGTTAGATCCCGGCACCATGTGTGGTCACCTGAGCACTTCTGAGAAGATCTCTGAGCACAGAGCCAAAAATAAATCCTGACCACTGACAAAATATAAACAAACAAAAGCCAGTATCATTTGTGATGTCCTGTGCAGGTTCATTGGAAATTCATTCTTTTCAGATAAATTGATATATTGTTTTCTGTATATAGTATCCAACCTCTTGGAGAGCCCAGCAAGCTACTGAGAGTATCCCACCCACAGGGAAGCGCCTGGCAAGCTCCCCATGGTGTATTCGATATGCCAAATACAGTAACAATAACAGGTCTCATTCCCTTGACCTTGAAAGAGCCTTCAATCATTGGGAAAGAGGAGTAAGGAGAGGCTGCTAAAATCTCAGGGCTGGGACCAATGGAGACGTTACTGGTGCCCACTCAAGCAAATCGATGAACAACAGGATGACAGTGATACAGTGATATAATATCCAGAATGAAAAGTCCCCATTTTTGGTATGGAGCATTCGTACAGGTAGGGGGCTTGCCTTCTCCCCTGAACCCGCCAGGAGTGAGTCCTTGGCACAGAGCTAAGAGCAAGCCCTGAGGACCAGACACATAATGAGGAAAACAAAAATTCCTGTTTTGAGTTTTGAGTCTGTAGTAATGTGCTTGTAATAACTGTGGCAGCTGGACTTACAAGTGTCTTTGAGAATCTGCTTTCCAGAGAAACTGTGGTCATGAAGATAAAGATGAATTAGGAAGGATTATTGTCCAGTTCTCTTATTTTTACTCAGCTCCTTAAGAACCCAGAGATATAAGTTTAGCAGGAACCATCCAGGAAGTGTAGTGAACATTCTTAAGACCACACATCTGGAAAGAACTTAAGAGTTAGGGAATTTGATTTCCATTCCCCATCATTTTTTCCACTTGTTGTCACTTGGTTACACACTATGGAGACGGAGGTGTACTGTCTCTGAAACAAAGACAACATATTTCACTTGGTACCGTCAGCACCCGCTGTTGGCTTTGCATTGGCTATGCACGTATAAGCAGATGGCTGCACGAGAAGCCATTATCTAAATAATATTGCAAACTACAGAACCTCAATCAGTAATTAAAAAAAAAACAAATCAAGCAGATATTTATTAAGCAAACAAATGAGTCTTCAGCCAGACTCATTCCAAGCTAGAGAATTAAAAGCAGGAGGGCGCTCCTTTGTAAAAATGTGCATCCCCCCAGATATTCTCAAGATAATTTCCAGACTTCGTCTTGCAGTTGGGAGTGTCCTGGCACTTGAGGCAGATGGTAAAGTGCTTGAGGTGAACCAGAACTGGCGAAGACGCTGGCCTCTGTCCAGGAGGGATTGTTTCTTTCTAGCCAGTGCAAAAGGATGAGGTCCCAGAGAAGAGTGTTAGGAAAATGTTCAAGCCTTTTTTTCCTACAACATAACCTAAGTTTAATCGAGCTGCAAAAAAGAAAATCATAAAATTTTAACTTTTCCCCTTTAAGCATAAAGTTAATAAATTTTATTAATATAATAATAAAATATTATTGGTATTTTTTCCTCTTTTGTTTCTGAATTGTTAGGAGTGTGGGGGTCTCACCAGAAGGCTGGAGATCTGATGTAGCATCTCACTTTAGGGAGGAGTGAAATAATCATCCCTCCCCACATCTCTTACCTTGATTCATAGCCCAAATATCTCTATTCTCAGAACCTTCCTGCAGCTTGGGTGCTAAGAAAATTGCTGGTGGATGAAGAATGAATACTGCAGCCTTTCATCCTTCACTTTTTTTTTTTCACAATCAGATTAGTCTCTGCAATCCTGCCACCTAGCGTTCAGAGGTCCTCAGTACTGGAGATCAGTTTCATTAGGAGGAAGATAAGATGGAAATAACAGAGCAGGTCACTTTACGTGTAGTGTTCTCAAGGAGAGTCAATGTCATGAATCATCCACCACTGGAACACTAAAAGAATTATCATTAACTATAGATAGATTCTTTGTTTAATACTATTACCTCAATTATTCTGCTTTTGAACTGGTGTATTTTACGTACAACCGTCACTGCAGCATTCTATCACTGTCATCCCGTTGTTCATCGATTTGCTCAAGCGTACACCAGTAACGTCTCCACTCGTCCTTGTCACATGCTAGTGTAGCCCCATGGCATGACTGTCGTTGTTACTGTTTTTGGCATATTGAGTACGCCACGGGTAGCTCGCCAGGCTCTGCTGTGTATATCATATGTATAATCATATGGAACCATAAATGTATAAAATACTACATAACAAACTGGTGCCTGAAGCTCCATTTGCCCTCAATGGAACAAACATCTCCGAATGCAGCAGCTATGGGTACCTGGGTCGAGAAATCAACATGAGGAATGACTTGCTGCCAGAACTGCGCAGGAGGAAGAGAGCAGCATGGAACGCCTTCAAGAGCATCGGAGAGGTGATTAAGAGAATGAAGAACCTCCAACTCCAGGCACATCTTTTCGATTCCACCATTCTTCCTGCACTAACATATGCCTCTGAGACCTGGGCCCTACGCAAACAGGATGAGAATGCTATTAGGGTATCCCAAAGAGGAATCGAAAGAGCTATGCTGGGAATATCATGTCTCACTCAAGTGAGAGAAGGAATCCGGAATTCTGACCTCCGTTGACGGCCAAAAATCAGGGATGCTGTCTCGTTTGCCAAGGCATCAAAAATCAGATGGGCCGGTCATGTAATACGATTCAGAGACGACTGCTGGAGTAGAGCTGTTACTGACTGGATTCCACGGGACATCAGAAGATCTCGTGGCCGACCAAGAACTAGATGGTCAGATTTCTTCATCAAATCCCTGAATGAATGATTTGAGGCTCTTCCTGTTCCTGGAGCGAGCAGATATCACTGGGCTACACTAGCTCGAGACAGGGACAAATGGAGACGTTACTGGCACCTGCTCGAGCAAATCGAAGATCAACGGGACTACAAGTGATACAAGTGAAGTGATACTACATAACATATGTGTCCTATGTAATCAACACTTACTTTATTTTTATGTTCTTCTCTATACGTACATATTACTTTGACAAAAGTGTCATTGATTTTCAAAGCGACAATAATCCAACCCAGCTATAGACTGGATTGGCTAAGAACAAATTGAATTAGAGCGAACTTGAAAAGTTTATTGTCATATTTGAACAAATGTTTCGTTGGTAATGATGACTATATTTTCAAGCATCAGGTATTTTATTATGAAACAAAATACAGAGGCTTTGATGTGCACGAACTAGAAGAGTTGGCTAGAAAATAAAACACAAACATCTTCCTTGTTTCAGCATTGAAACTAGTTGACCCAGCTTTAAAAAAAATGAAGGTATTTTTAGGAAATTCTGATGCCTGCTCTGACTGACTTGGATGTTCATTTTTAAAAAATTATTATTTTTTAGTTGAAGCACTGTGAGATACAGTTACAAAGTTTTCATGATTGAGTTTCAGTCATACAATGATTAAGCAGAGACATGTTTTTTAATGAAAAATTTTTGTTTTGTTTTGGGGCCATGCCACGTACTGCTCAAAAATATTCCCAGCTTAGTGCTTGTGAAGCCATGTGGTAACGGGGCTCAGACCCAGGGCTTCAGCATACGAAGCAGGTGCCCCACCCTTAGAGCTGTCTTCTTGGCTGGGTGCAGTCGTTAAGGGGCCATGCCGACTGCATCATTTTGACTTGGACGTTCTTAGAGAAAACCTGAGCCCTTGCCTTGTCTGTTGTTGAGGCAGATGACGTTTCACGACCCTGGGAAGCTGCCTGTTGCTCAGACTCCAGTCTCGCTCTGAGTTCCTGCCGCTTAGCCGTGTGTCAGCTCCTCTAAGGGAAGACACATTCCCACTCTGGGCTCTGGTGAGCACCTTGCTTGAATCAGAAATGTTTCCTTCTGTCCTCCTGCTCACTCTCAGTTGATTCTTACATTCCCCCGATCTTTTCCTCAGGGCGTCATTTCCTCAGAGAAGCCCCCGTGTACTGGGTTTGTCCTTTCTTGTTTTCAGAGCGCATGCGATGCTCTTCCTCACACCACACTTGCAGTGGTAACATCTGTGGTATTATCCGCCTAGCAGCGCCTGTATCCTTAGATTGTAAGTCGCGAAAAGGCCTGAATTGTACTTTTTGAACAGCGGGGGGCTCTAGACAGTGTGTTTTCTATAAGGACTTACACAGAGTGGGGATTGCAGGAGGGCGGGACGGGGAAACTGATGAAATCAACAGAGTCAAGAATTTAGGATCAAGATGCTCTTTGTTCCTGATGTCAGCTCTGCTTCCATGCCATCCTTGGGGCAAGGGAATGTCCGCCATGAAGAGCAACTCCCAATGCCTGTGCTCTAACCCATCCCGAGACATAGGTACTTGTCGGGGGTGGCTGATGGTTTGATACATATATACGACATACGAGTTCTTCCGGGGACCCGACACTGCCCGCGGCACAGGGCAGACTGGAATTCCAGGTCTCATGTAAGACAGCGGCCCTTCCTGTCTCGTGGAAATCACTCTTGGCTTTTCACTTCATGCCCACCGAGGGTTTTTTCCCCCTTGTCCCCCGCCCCATCCCTCAAAATCAACTCAATCTCTTTCTGACATTACTATCATCTTTATTTGTCACTGTCACTGTCATCCCGTTGCTCATCGATTTGTTCGAGCGGGCACCAGTAATGTCTCTCATTGTGAGATTTATTGTTACTGTTTTGGGCATATCCAGTATGCCACGGGTAGCTTGCCGGGCTCTGCCATGCGGGTGCGATACTTTACTTGTGGATTAACAAATATCGGGGAGTGTTGTTTTTTTTAACCCTCTTATGCCTGCAGACGGCCACAAGCTGGAGGGTGCAAGTCACTGGTACAGAGAATCAAATGCACTGTACTGTCACACTGGCGTCCGTCCCGTTGTTCATCGATTTGCTCGAGCGGGCACCAGTAATGTCTCCATTGTGAGACTTGTTACTGTTTTTGGCATATCAAATACACCATAGGTAGCTTGTCAGGCTCTGCTGTGCAGACGGGATACACTCGGTAGCTTGTCAGGCTCTCCGAGAGGGATGGAGGAATTGAACCTGGGTCGGCCATAAGCAAGGCAAACGCCCTACCTACTCTGCTATCACTCCAGTCCATAGAGAATCAAATAGAATTAATATTTTGGTGAATTATTGTGCTGCTCTGAAACTCAGCAGATAATAAAAAATAAACTCTCCATGTTAAAGGTCTTCATTGTTCATTCGCGTGGCACTTTCCTTCTCTTTCTGAAGCAAAGTTTCCCTCATGTACATGACCTATAACCCCTCTTTTAGAAGAAAAAGGATCACTCAGTCTCCCCTTTACCTCCTTTAAGCAAATAGGAGACACCCCCAGTTGCACAGGAGGAAAATACTACCCACTCCTCAGTCACCCCCGCGCCTCCTAACCTTGGGCTGGGCCTTGTACCCACTTTGGTAAACACCCACGTGAAAGATTCTCTGTGACCTTGACAATCACCTTGACAAAGGCCAAGAAAGGGATTTCAAAGAGGATCATCTGCCACTCCCTAGCAATGGGCTCTTACCTAGCGAGACGCCCCAAGTGGGGCAGCGTCAGGAAAAAAATCTATAAAAGCCAACTTGAACAAAGGAAGCGTGCACATATGCTGCCCGAGCCCATGTGCTGCTTGTGTTCATGCGTCCAACCACATGTGGTGCCCAAGCACATGTGTCGCCCGCATCTCCCCTCTTGAGATGTGTACAAGGCTCTCTCTGCCTCTGGAGAAACCCGTGTTCTCTTGGAGCACATTACACGCGTCACACTCTGTCTTTCTCTCCCTCCTTCCCCTTCCTAAAAAACTCCAAATACAATGTTTTCACGTCACTGCTCGTCTCCTACTGAAATTCTTTTCTGTGGGAAAGACAAGGACCCCATCTCCTGGGTGAGGCCTAGGACTGGCCTTCTTTGCCTGGAAAGAGAAATTCCTCTCCAGCCAGAATCCGTGGCTCCCTGAGCAATCTGGTGGGGATTAGCTCCCATGCCAAGACAAACCAGTGGATGGCAGGCGTGGCTTCAGGGACACCTAGTGGGGCTGGTGCGACCTCCTGGTCCTTGCTGAGAAGGGCTCATGGCGGACTTTATCAGTTCTGGCCTTCCCAGTCAGCCCCAGGGGGGCAGAGTGGATCAGGAGAAAGCGATGTCTCTCTCCTCTCTGCCTCACATAAATCACCCGCGGGGCACCCCCCTGCTTCAAAATACTCTAGGAAGCCACAAGTATTTGATGTCGGTGGGCCCCACGGGGGGCTCACGTGAAGTGGGAAGGAGAAAGATGGTCACTTTCTCCCTATCTGCCTCTGCCACCCAGGGCCAGGGCTCCTGGGTTCTTGTCTAACCTCGCAGGAAAGAATTCCAGGAGTAGGCGGGCAGTGAAATTACAGTTATTTGGAGGTTTTGAAGGGAAGGAGGGAGAGAAAGAGGGAGAGTGGAGAGTAACGTGCTCAAGAGAGAACACGGGCTTCTCCAAGGGCGGAGAGAGCCCCTGCACACATCCCAGCACTAGACAGGAAGGCACGAAAGTCCACATCTCAAGAGGGGAGATGTGGGCGACACTTGTGCTCGGGCGACACATGTGCTCAGGCACTGCATGTGCTGGGTCACATGTGTGCAGGCAGCACAGGGGCTGGGCTCGGGCAGCATATGCGCGCTTCCTTGTTCAAGGTGACTTTTATAGGGTTTCTCCAGCCTGCCCCCACGTGGGGCTTCTACCTAGGTCAAAGTCCCGTTGCTAAGGAGGTTGTCAAGGGGTAGGATTGGGAGTGGTGATGGTCTTCTTTGAAATTCCTGTCCTGGCCTTTTGTTCCTGATGGTCCAGCCTCCTCAGGGTCTCTTACAGACTGGCACCAGCCCCCATGGGGTCAGGGCTATGAGTTCCCAGGAAACTGACTGCCATTGTCTTAGGACGGGCCTTCCCTAGCTGCCCGCCTGCCGACATCACTCTGCCCCAACTGCGTGGCATGAAGAAAACGTGTCTTCCAAGCTGGGATGATGGGCCCCTTGGCTCCTACAGGATCGGGCACTGTAGGCTTCAGGCTGGGATGATGGGCTCCTTGGCCCCTACAGGATCGGGCACTGTAGGCTTCAGGCTGGGATGATGGGCCCCTTGGCCCCTACAGGATCGGGCACTGTAGGCTTCAGGCTGGGATGATGGGCCCCTTGGTCCCTACAGGATCAGGCACTGTAGGATTCAGGCTGGGATGATGGGCCCATGGCCCCTACAGGATCGGGCACTGTAGGCTTCAGGCTGGGATGATGGGCCCCTTGGCCCCTACAGGATCGGGCACTGTAGGCTTCAGGCTGGGATGATGGGCCCCTTGGCCCCTACAGGATCGGGCACTGTAGGATTCAGGCTGGGATTATGGGCTCCTTGGCCCCTACAGGATCGGGCACTGTAGGATTCAGGCTGGGATGATTCCCCTTGGCCCCTACAGGATCGGGCACTGTAGGATTCAGGCTGGGATGATGGGCTCCTTGGCTCCTACAGGATCGGGCACTGTAGGATTCAGGCTGGGATGATGGGCCCCTTGGCCCCTACAGGATCGGGCACTGTAGGATTCAGGCTGGGATGATGGGCCCCTTGGCCCCTACAGGATCGGGCACTGTAGGATTCAGGCTGGGATGATGGGCCCCTTGGCCCCTACAGGATCGGGCACTGTAGGATTCAGGCTGGGATGATGGGCCCCTTGGCCCCTACAGGATCGGGCACTGTAGGATTCAGGCTTACGTGTGTAACTGACTCAAAGCTAAGCAAGACGGTGTAAAATTCTTCCATGCCTCTTTCTCCCCAGCAACACAGACGTGCACACAGTGGCTTCGCTCCTGAAACTGTATCTCCGAGAGCTCCCAGAGCCAGTCATTCCTTACGCCAAGTACGAAGACTTCTTATCCTGTGCCAAACTGCTCAGCAAGGAAGAGGAAGCAGTAAGATGACGCATTTCCTCTGAGTGTGTGTGTGTGTGTGTGTGTGTGTGTGTGTGTGAGAGAGAGAGAGAGAGAGAGAGAGAGAGAGAGAGAGAGAGAGAGACTTTGTCAGATTCTTATGTCCCTGGTGTAGTTTTTGTTTTTCTGTGTATTGACACTACACACATTCAGATGTTAAATACACAACCCTGGTCTTACCTTTTGTCATTTTCCTCATTTAAAAAAAAAATGGAGTTGAAGCAGTAAAACCAGCACTCCTAGCTCCTATCAAGTGCTAATGTGTAATATATCAAGCTAAGTGATATGTTTAATAATTATTTTTGGTTCAGGGGGCCACAGCCAGCCAGCGATGATCAGGGCTTATTCCTGCCTCTGCACTCAGGTAGTACTGTAGCACTGTCATCCCCTCGTTCATCGATTTGCTCGAGTGGGCACCAGTAACGTTCCCATTGTGAGACTTGTTGTTACTGTTTCGGGCATTTCAAATACACCACGGGGAGCTTGCCAGGCTCTGCCATGTGGACCAGTAGCGGGTTGGCCACATGTAAGGCAAATGCCCTACCCGCTGTGCTGTCACTCCAGTATTACTTCTAAAGGCGCTCAGAGGACTGTGTGGGGTGTCAGGGATCAAAAACAGAACCAGCTGCATACAAGGCAAATGCCCTAACCACTGTACTATCCTCTGGCCCCTAGATTAGGCTAAACAATTCATAAATGAAGTGGGTGCCTTATTTCAAGTTTAGTTTTCATTGTAATAAGATTGTCTACAAAATTTTACCTACTGCCTGTTTATAAAAATAGCTTTCCTGTGGTATAACTTATATACTGTGTAGTCACACATTTAAAGTGCATACTTTAGAATATTCTGAATGATGTAGCTGTTACCAAATTCTAATTTTAAACTATTTAATGTATTTTTAACACCTTATAATGATTCCCAAATCTGTTCCCCAGGCTCCTCCTTTCCCAGTGCTCGGCAGTTCTTAATTTCCTTTCTGTCTCTATTGATTTGCCTTTCTGGATACTTTATATAAATAGAGTTGTTCAGTATGGTTTTTTGTGTGACTGAATTCCTTCACTGATTTTGTGTCTCATCCACCTTGTAGTATGAATCTATATTTTATTTCTTTTACCTGTTTATCTGTTCATTGACTGTAAGACTTATGTGTTTTCATCCATTGTTTGATTATTATTCATTCTTCTATGAACATTCATATAGAAAGCTTTGCATGGATATATGCTTTTATTTTTCCTATGTTGGGGGTAGAATTTTGGAGCCATATGAAATTATGTTTTCTGGAGAGACTCCATCATTTTAAATTCCTATCAGAATTGTATGCTATCTGCAACTTCTCTGCCTTCTCACCTGCTACTTCTTTCTTTTCTCTTATCATCCTAGTGTGTATATGCAGTTCATGTTTTTTTGGTTCTTTTTGTGTCTTATTTGGAAAGACATCTATTCAGATATTTTCCCACTATTAACTGGATTCTTTTTATTATTAAAAACTAACTAGAGTTTAGATACATGCATATGAGAGATATATAATTTACAAATATTTTCTCCCATCTTATAGATTTTGTGTCTCCCTCTCTATATGTGCATATGTTCATTTTAGTAAATTTAGTTTTATTCCAAAAGTGTTTTAGTATAATATCATTTGCGACAATCTTTGTGATAGAATAATTAAGTAGTTATAGCAGAGACATACATATTTATAAAGTTTGTAAAGTTTACTCATCTTTCCCAGGGAGAAGAACAAATCACATCATTCATTAGCTTTTTAGATTTTAGAATAATTCTATAATGAGAAAAACAAAAACAGTCCCTCTGTGAATTTCCAGAAAGACCAGACTGTTCCACCCTTACCTCACCCAACTGATGTATTTGAGACAAAAAAATAATTCTAATAAATTTATTTATTCATAGACATATTTGTCTATGTTTTGGGCATGACATAAATAAGGAAAACTCACTGTATCAATTATCCTTTTTCTCCTTAAATGTTTTTAACTGAGGTTATCTTTTTTTGTCAATTGTTAGGAATTGTTTATAGTGTTAGAGTTTCACATAAATTACTTCTCTACAAATGTACATATGGAGATATTTGAAATACATTCACAGATTTTGGGATTTTTTTGGCTTTTTGGGTCTCACCCAGTGATGCTCAGGGGTTACTCCTGGTTCTGCACTCAGGAATAATTCCTGGCGGTGCTGGGCGACCATATGGCATGCCAAGGATCGAACCCAGGACGACTGCATGCAAGGCATCGCTCTGGAACGTCCTGGAAATATTTTTAAATACTTTTCATTCCAAAGGTATTTTCATAATAGGATCTTTTACTAATTATATGCAAAACTGGGTAGAAAACTGCATTCCCTTTGCTTTAATTTCAAAACCAATGCTTAGGAAAATAACATTTATTCTCTTCCTTATATTTAGGGTGTGAAGGACTTAGCAAAACAAGTGAAGAGTTTGCCGGTAGTCAATTACAACCTCCTCAAGTATATTTGCAGGTAAGAGTTGTTCCAGAAACATCACAATAAGACCACTCTGCTCACAGCCTGGTATTAATTTCCGTTCCACAGAGACTAGGACCTCTTCAATGCTTTGAGCTGCATTATTGGCTGCTGTGAAATTAAGAATTATCACTAGGTGATCTCAAAGACTTTTCTGAGCATGAAAATGCTTGGTTTTCTAACTTGTTTTTAATCTTCCTTTCCTTCTACATATTAAAAATCAGTTTCTTTGGGACTTGTTATAATTAAATTGTATTAGAATGATGATAACCTGGTAAAGCTATATCTGTGATTTAGGTATAATGTAAGGCCTAAGATGAGTGGTGCCCTGTCCGTGTTCGTTTTAGGAAACTGTAGGAGTAGGTTTGTATCTCAAGAGTGCTAACATCTAGGGGAAGTGGATGGTTTCATGACACAACCCAATTCAATTGTATTAACGCATGTAATTACTAGAGGGGCAGTTTATAGGAATCCCATGCAGCAGGGGAGGTCTGGAGAGAGCCTCATCAGCTGTGTGGGCAAGGAGAAAGGGGTCTCTTCTGAATATGGCTTCCAGACAGACTTATCTGGAGAAGGCCTTTGACTACAGATGAAATCCAGAAGATAGTTCAATCTGGCCCATTCTGATGACCAAATGTATGCCCTATTTCAGAAGTGTCTCCTCAGGATCCTGTTGATATTAATTTAGGTGAGACCTGTTTCAAGGCCTGGTCTCTGTCTGTTCTTACCTTCCAGGTGTCTGCTTGTATTGCTAACTTAGGTCATTCTCCCTCCCATCCCTCCCTTGCATAAATTGAGATGTCATTCCATCTCCAAGACCCCACCTTTCTACCAGCTTAGATTATTCCAGTGGCATTGTGTATTTTAGTTTCTCGGGGCCTTTCTGGTGACCAGACCTATCACAAACCAAATATGGAAAATTGAAACACATGACATTTAATAAAGCAAAACAAAATTTAAGGAAAGCGGTGATTGTCATTAGTACTGGGGTCCTCCATGATAGCTTTCCAGACCACCTTAAAATAAAACCCAAATTTGAATTCATTGAGATTTATCATTACATATGCTTCTTATGTCATGATCAGATAAAGCTAGAAATTATGCAGTTTAAGGCTAGTGCCCGACACTGTGGAGGTTTCTGTCAACTGTAACAGAGTCAGAATTACAGAATCTGAGCAGCACTCTTCTGGTACATCTAGGAAATAAACACATTTCAGACTTTGAAGACAGAAAACTTTTACTGGCTAAGTACCATATAATCACGAACATGTACCATGCTTGCATTCCAGTATTTTGGATGAACTCAAGGGACTGCAGTGAGTAACACACAGGTTACATTATCCCAAGTTAAAAGGGAAGATCTAGGGGGCCGGAGTGATAGCACAGCGGGTAGGGCGTTTGCCTTGCACGCGGCCAACCCGGGTTCGATCCCCGGCATCCCATATGGTCCCCCAAGCACTGTCAGGAGCAATTCCTGGATGCAAAGCCAGGAGTAACCCCTGAGCATCGCTGGGTGTGACCCAAAAAGCAAAAAAAAGAGGGGGGGGGAAGAGCTGGGCTTGTTTGTGTGCCAGGTTGTAGTTCTTTATCGCCTCCCATAGAAAAACATCATTTTCTTGAAAGATTTGAGCAGACTCTTATTTTCAGTTATTTCAAACAAGAAATGGTAGTATCACTTTTTTGTCTTTTCATCTCTTCCATAGTTTAGGTTATGACAGGAGTGAACGTGTAAATGGGGATCTTTCAGAAAAGTCAAAGCATAGTGAGAACATTTGCATTCCAATCTCGGCTCTGCCACTTACTAATTCTGTGTCTGGAGAAAATTCTAAACCCCTTTGGTTTCTTCTGTGTCTTATCTGAAAAGTGGAGATGGTAATCATATTAATGTCATAAAGGCACTTTGAGAATTTAATTGACACATAAGAGCCTATTACCGTGAATAACACAAAATGAATTGTTTTTCTGTTTTGTGTGACTTAGTTTCCTTTGGCTATTCAGAATAATTCAAAGGCCATGAAGCAAGAGAAGTTCTTTTAGGAATAAAGAGGAGATGGGGAATGAAAAGAGCCTGAAAGATTTTATGAACAAACCCTCCTATAAAAGCATCTGAGGAAAGACCTAGTTCATGCCTATTCCTTAGCACTTAATTAACTGAGACACTGTGTAATGCTAATTCTTCATATCACTAGAGAAGTTTTAATTCAAATCACGTGTGATCTCATTTTAATATACTAAATTTGAAGCTCTCGAATTAATTTCAGAGAATTGATTCCTTCTCCCTGAAATAGGAATTGTACCATATGATCTTAATAGCTGGGGCTTGGAAGGCAGCCTCTATTTTTAAATCTCACATCCATTTTAGCATTATCCATAGACTTTTGTTCCTGTCACTGACAGAGATGCTCAAACCAACCCAGGCAGAGAAGATATTTGTTACGGCCCCTCAAATCTCACCCTTTTCCACTTACAGGCTATTTTTTCTATATTTTTCTGAGCAATAGCTTTATCTGAATAATTGTGTGTCTGTGTCATCTTTGAATCTACTTAAGATCATACATTCTCAATGACTCATTTTCCTGTGCTGAAAAATTTGATCCCGGTGTGTTTTCTTCATGTTTTTGTAGATTCTTGGATGAAGTACAGTCCTATTCTGGAGTCAATAAAATGAGTGTACAGAACTTAGCCACAGTCTTTGGCCCTAATATCCTGCGCCCCAAAGTGGAAGATCCTTTGACCATTATGGAGGGTGAGTAAATGATCATTCTATTTTCTCATCAAAAGAATAATAAGCTGTCTGCTTACTGACTGGAAACTATTCTGAGAAATTTTAGAGAAGACTGGGTTTTATTTATTTACTCAGATTCTTCACATGCAAAACCTTTTCTTTAGCAGGTAGGCTCTTCTGAGTTATTAAACATATTCATGGACAGGGCCACTCTGTGTCAGCCATATAAGAATGAATGAAAGTCCCACAAATTCATCTCAAAAGTCCCATAAATTATATGGAAAGTATTATGCAAGAATAAGATGATTTTTCACTTCTTTTTTTAAAAATTTTTATTCTTTTATTGAATCACCATGTGGAAAATTACAATGCTTTCAGACTTAAGTCTCAGTTATACAATGCTGAAACAACCATCCCTTCACCAGTGCCTATATCCCACCACCCAAAAAAAAAAAAAAAGTACACCTCCCATCCCGTCCCTCCCCCCTTGTAACTGATAAATTTCACTTCACTTTCTATTTACTTTGGTTACATTCAATATTTCAACACAAACCTCACTATTATTGTTAGGAGAACCCCACTAGAGTCAGACCACCGTGGCCGCATGGTTTTGAATTTCTGTACTTAGCAACTAAGTCCAGGAAGATTTCTTCCAGGTATTGGGTCATTGCAAGCTTGTAAACTCCATCTGTGGTCATCATAATATGGTGGTCACCACGCCCTTCACCCCCGACAAGGAAGAGGTGAGAAAGAAAAATACCTTTCCCCTCCTGGGCAGGCATGGGGCCTCGGCTTAGTTCTCAGTCTGGAGACATTCTGCAAGGAGCTGCCCATGCCGAAAAATTTAGCTGGTGTCTGGAGTCACGCTCGTGCAGCTGCAGAGAGAATTTTTCACTTCTTAAAGCACAATATCATGTTCAGAAAATTCAACTAGCTGATAGTTTAATACATATTTTTTAAATTTTGGTTTTTCTTGATGTCAAGGAAACTTTACGGCTTTGGATGGCTTCTTTTCCCTTGAGTATAGCAATCCTTCCCAGTCGTCTGTTTCCTGCCCCCAACTGGAAGAAGTTAATTTCCTAAAGTCCAATTTCCAAACAGTTTCTTCCAATGTGAAAGGATATTTTAAGGCCAAAATTTAATTCCAGTAATATGCAATGCTAATAGCTTGGTTATTGTTGCTAAACCTTTCAGTGGTCACAGCTAGTAGATATAAATGCTTTCTCACAGACATACATATTGCATTAATTATATCATGCATATAACTTGTCTATATTAAACATATACAGGTTAAAGAAAATTTTTCTCACAATTTTACACTGTATTTCCATATTAAGATCATAGTTTTTATTCATTTTCTCTATTACCATAATTTTTGTCTCCTTTCGAAGTATAATCTTCATTTTTCAAAAATATTGAAGACTACACAAACAGAAAATCTCATTATACTAACTGCATTTTTATTAAAAATGTTTAAAGATGCTCTTCTAATTTTTCTTTTTAAAAATTGATACTATATCACTGCATTGCCAGAGGTGACCCCCATTACGTACATTTCTCTCTCCATTTCAGTTCATTTCATTCTTAGGACATAAGAATTCGGTCCTCGCTGCCAGTCCTTACACCGATGTCTCTCTAGCTCCAAGTTCCCAAATGTGGTCTATGACATAAAGGGTGCCTCAGAGGCATTCGGTCATCCACAAGTTCAAATAATTTTCATAATAATACAGAGATGTTTTATGTTCTTTCACTGTGTTGATATTTGCCTTAATGGTATAAAATCAATGGTGTGTTTTAAACAAATCAATGATGCGTCAACACGTGCATCTTAGTTTGGATCTAGGCAGTGTTTCTGTCTTCCACTGGCATCATTATATTCTTATCATGCATTAGCAATATTGAGAAATGCCAATTTGACTTAAGAATGTTCTTGTTGAACATCAATAACCATTAACTATTGAGTTACCAGTCTCAATACTATATCTTTAATATTCTATTGGAGTGATGAGTTCTGTGTATAAAAAAATTCTTCTGCATACTGTCTTTAAAATAGTACAGGGATTGATTCTAGAGAAGTGCTTTTATAATTCATATGAGTTAAGAGTCCGATGACTTGCTTTTTCCCAGAATCTCATTTTCACTTAAAAGAATGACTGATAAACTATGATTTTTTTTCACTCAAACACAACAGAGCATCCTCAAAAATGAACTCAGCCAACCATTCACTTTAAGGAAAACAACTGGCAATACTTGTTACCACTGATAAAATTTGAACATCCAGGGCTGGAGTGATAACCATCCCAGAGCCAGTAACTATACCAGAGCCATGCACATAGTCAACCCAGGTTCAATCCCCGGCACCCCATGTAGTCCCACACACAGGCAGGAATAATTCCTGAGTGCAGAGGCAGGAGTAACCTCTGAATGCTGCTGGGTGTGACCCCAAAACAAAAACAAGTAAAATCTGAACATCCAAGCGAAAAGCTTGGATGCAACACCTTGAACTTGAATGCTTTCTGATGTTTAACCACTTTCCTGATGAATTATTGAGCGATAGCACTCGACCAACCCGTGTTCAATTCCTCCACCCCTCTCGGAGAGCCTATCAAGCTACCAAGAGTATGGAGCCCGCATGGCAGAGCCTGGCAAGCTACCCGTGCGTATTGGATATGCCAAAATCAGTAACAATAAGTCTCTCAATGAGAGATGTTACTGGTGCCCGCTCGAACAAATCGATGAGCAATGGGATTGTTGCCTTAATTAATTAAATTAATTAAAAATCATGCATTTTTGATACTATAGATTTAGGTGTGTTAACACTAAACTAAATTATACCCGCACAGCTTACAGACATATTGTACATGTTCGTGAGTATATGGTACTTAGCCATAAAAGTTTTCTGTCTTCAAATTCTGAAATTTGTTTATTTCCTAAATGTTCCAGAAAGAGTTCGGGTCAGAGGTTCTGTAATTCTGACTCTACTGCAGTTGACAGAAACCTCCACAGTGTTGGGCACTAGCCTTAAACTGCATAATTTCTAGCTTTATCTCATCGTGACTTAAAAAGCGTATGTAATGATAAATCTCAGTGAATTTAGTGTTAGAAGATTTAGATGGCTGAGTTGATTTTCCAAACAATATGTCATGTAAGCTGTGCAAGTATAAAAGAATGAATAATAAATATGAACAAATACTTTGATAAATAACCTCATGCTTGATTTTCTGACTTCACAGCGCTCAATAGTCTGCCCCTCCCCCCACAATTATTATTGGCTTTGTTCCCATCCTAAGGCTGAATTTCACTTTACCTTTATTTCATTACCAGTGTGTTGATTTCTTTGGGATTTTATTCAACACCCATCAATCAGTGTTGGTGTAGATGAGGTGTAAGAAACAACCCTCATTCAATGCTGGTGGGAATGTAGATTGGTTCAGCCTCTTTGGAAACCAATATTAAAAAAAAAACTGATCCCTTAAAAACCACTGCCATGATTGCTCTAAACACTACCAATATGGCTCCCACAATAATGCAAAAACTAAGCCTGAACTAATCACATTGGTAGAACCCAAAATATGGGAGCCATTTGCCAAAGTTCAGTGCTCTAATAAATGTGTAGATTTCATTATTCACCAAGCATAATATCTAGCAGAGTGCTATGCTGTTTATTTTTACACACACACACACCATTAACACACACACAATACTCACACATACAAACCCTGAAAAAGAAATTTTTGCTCAAGATATGAAATTGAGTACTCACTCAAATGTATTCATAATAGCCCTAATCTGAAAGGACATATATGTATATATAAATGATACAAGTTCCTAAGAAACTTTCAAGGAAGATGTAATTCTTATTTGAGCATATGAATGAAAGTGGGCGGGGTCCTCTCAGTAGCTTGCCGGGCTCTCTGAGAGGAGCGGAGGAATCGAACCCAGGTTGGCCGCATGCAAGGCAAACGCGCTACCCGCTGTGCTATCACTCCAGCCCTTTAAGACCCCCATGGCATATTTGATATGCCAAAAGCAGTAACAAGTCTCACAATGGAGACGTTACTGGTGCCCGCTCAAGCAAATCATGAGCAGCGGGATGACAGTGATACAGTGATGAATGAAAGTACCTATGTTATTTAAATTCAACCTTTATAAGAGAATGTTTCAGATATGAACCAATAGGAATTTCTGGGTCCCGTAGCACAGCAGACTCTAAAGCCTTCATGTACTTTTCCGAATGGACTCGTGATTATAACCAGTCTCTGCTTGTTACCTAGGCTCATGTTTCTCAGCACCCTAAGAAGAAAATAATAGAGAGAGGAGGAATACATAGTTCAGGTGGCATGGGGGAGGTAGGGCAAATAGCAGGGCATACTTCATGTCTTTCCTAATGGCTGTTAAAAATCATGAGAAAGTTCCTATATAGGTAATCATGGGCATTTGTTACCCAGGTGAGATCGAAATAGAGATTCCCCAAATAGCAGAAATACATTTCCATATCCCTGGAGGCCTGGTGCTCACTCTGTGATTGCCGCAGGTACAGTACAGTTTGGCATAACTAAATCTCATTTTCATCATGGACTCATTATGGAGATTTGGGGAGTGTCACTCATCAATTAATTAACAATCCACACAGCTTGCAGTTGTGATGAGAAACAGATGATCCTTCAAATGTTAATATTCTAGCAGCAGATTGTCTCAATATCAGGGCTGAGAACTTTGATAGTCCTCCATTCTTCCCTGAGCGTGCACACAGCCCTGGCCACCCGTGTCACGCATGCATTCTTAAGTATCCCTAAAAATAGATCAAGAACTTTCTAATTCTCCTAGGAAATCTCATTTCTTAGATTTTCCTTTTAAACTTCTTGGTTGCCCGAGTGTTTGTCTCAATGATGAGCCTGTGTTTCAAGCAACTATGATGTAAAGAATGGAGACCTCTTTCTATCTGACAAATGGTCTGAGAAACAAAGTTGCTCGTGCGGGTCCAATCCCTACTCAGCTCAATAGAGAAAGTCCCACGCGTGGGTCTTTCCGAGTTCCACCAAAGAGGTCAGACAATGCTAGCCGACCCTGCCCTGCCCATCTGGGAGCTGCTAGTCCGTGCATGTGACTGTGCACTGCTCAGTTTTACAGTTTTTCGGCACATCTGGGAAAAGGCAGATAGGATTAGGGAAGTCAAAGCACCAGGGAACTGGCTATTCTTTCTGATATTTAATCTCCTTTTCCAATAACCACTCTTTAGAATATAACCAGTATTTAGCTTCTAAATTTCTGAAACAGTTTATTCTGAATATTTTGTCAGTTGTTTTATGGAGAAAATGAGAAGGGAGGGGCGTGTCCTTGTCATACCGTATCCTGATGTCACTTAAATTACTTGAAGCTTTTGAATAATGAGTAAAAGTCAGATTTTGCTTCACTGTCTTGCTTCATTCAAAGAAAATCATATATTCTCTAGATATGAGCTCAGTGCAAAGGTCTCAATAAAATAGCCAGATAATTTGAGGTATTAGTTAATAAATGACCTCTGCCTATGGAATTTTTCTTATACTTAAATATAGAACTGGAGTGATAGCACAGCGAGTAGGGTGTTTGCCTTGCACGAGGCCGACCCAGGTTCAGTTCCTCTCCCCCTCTCAGAGAGCCCGGCAAGCAACCAAGAGTATCTCGCCCGCATGGCAGAGCCTGGTAAGCTACTCCTGGCGTATTTGATATGCCAAAAACAGTAACAAGTCTCTCAATGGAGACCTTACTGGTGCCCGCTCGAGCAAATCGGTGAGCAACGGGATGACAGTAATACAGTGATACAGTTTAATATAAAACTCTAACAGAAATATAGCAAAATGATTAAGCAGCCGACTTCCGGAACTAGCGTATTCTGCTGTGAATCTTGAGTCCGCTCCTAAATACCTTGACCCTGGCCAAGTAACCTTGGTCAAGTTATTTCTTCTTGATTCTACCATGTTAATAAGTGTCTATTCATAGATTTGTTTTAAATTTTTACCGAGTTAGTCAAGTCTAGGGCCGTTTATAGTTTATGCTTGTATAGGAAGTGCTCAAGAAATGTCGGCCTCTCTGGCTACTCCAGTGGTTAAGAATGCAGTTCAGGGGGCTGGAGTGATAGCACAGCGGGTAGGGCGTTTGCCTTGCATGCGGCCAACCCAGGTTCGAATCCCAGCATCCCATATAGTCCCCTGAGCACCGCCAGGGGTGATTCCTGAGTGCAGAGCCAGGAGTAACCCCTGTGCATAGCCGGGTGTGACCCAAAAAGCAAAAAAAAAAAAAAAAAATGCAGCTCAGCGTGGCTGTTGGTAAAGCCGCGTGCCGCCTGCACACGGCTCTTCAATACTCACACTCAAAATGCAAATAAAAGCGAGACGGTCCCACTCGCACTCACTCGGCTCTCTGTGCAATTCCAGGCACCGTGGTGGTCCAGCAGCTGATGTCGGTGATGATCAGCAAGCACGACTGCCTCTTCCCCAAAGACGCGGACCTCCAGAGCAAGCCCCCAGACGGGACGGGCAACAACAACAACGACGTCCCGAAGAAAGCCACCGTGGGTCAGCTGCAGAACAAAGAGAACAACAACACCAAGGAGAGCCCCGGCAGGCAGTGCACCTGGGACAAGCCGCCCGAGTCGCCCCAGAGGAGCAGCGTGGACAACGGGTCGCCCACGGCCCTCGCGGGCAGCAAGACCAGCAGCCCAAGGAACAGCGTGCACAAGCTGGACGTCTCCCGGAGCCCCCCTCTCCTGGTGAAGAAGAACCCCGCCTTCAACAAGGGCAGCGGCATCGTCACCAACGGCTCCTTCAGCAGCAGCAGCAGCAACACGGAGGGGCTGGAGAAGGCCCAGGGCACCCCCAACGGGGGCTTGCAGGCCCGCAGAACCTCCTCCCTGAAGGGCCCGGGCACAAAAATGGGCACCCACAGCGTGCAGAACGGCACGGCGCGCCTGGGCGTCCTGAGCGGCGACCCCCTGGGCGCCCCCGCCAACGGCCGCAGCATGAGCTGGCTGCCCAACGGCTACGTGACCCTGCGGGACACCAAGCCCAGAGAGCAGGCGGGCGAGGCGGGCCAGCACCACCGGCTCTCCACCTACGACAACGTCCACCAGCAGCTGTCCGCCTTGAGCCTGGACGACAAGCAGAGCGTGGACAGCGCCACCTGGTCCACGTCCTCCTGCGAGATCTCCCTCCCCGAGAACTCCAATTCCTGCCGCTCCTCCACCACCACCTGCCCCGAGCCGGACTTGTACGCGGGCAACTTTGAGGACCCAGTTTTGGACGGGGCCGCCCAGGATGACCTTTCCCACCCGGGGGACTATGAGAACAAAAGCGACCGGAGGAGTGTGGGAGGTCGGAGCAGTCGCGCCACCAGCAGCAGCGACAACAGCGAGACGTTCGTGGCCAACAATACCGGCAACCACAGCGCGCTCCACAGTCTGGTGTCCAGCCTGAAACAGGAAATGACCAAACAGAAGATCGAATATGAGTCTAGGATAAAGAGGTGAGGACTGGACCTCGTGGTGGCCGGAGAGGGTGCTGCAGTCGCTAGGAGGGACCCACCCATGGAGGAGGTTGGAGTAGGGGCCGGAACTCGGAGTAAACTTAGTTAAGGTTACTCGCCTTGCGTGCTGGTCTCGGTACAATCCCCAGCACTCCCCATGGGGCCCTGAGCACCACCAGGAGCACGGAGCCAGGAGTAAGCCCGGAGCACTGCTAGGTGTGGTTTGTAGTAAGAGGAGATTGGAGTTCACGTTCTCCTTCTAGAAGGCATTTGTGAGCTGTGCTAACGTGGCAAAGATCAAAATTCCCGTTGGGCTGCAGTATCCTAATGTGCACGGCTATGGTGCTGTTACTGCCCACTCGCAGAGCGTGCAAGAATGCTGAGGAGGGGCTGGATCGATAGCCCAGCAGGTAGGGCGTTTGCCTTGCACGTGGTAGACCCAGGTTCGATTCCCAGCATTCCATGTGGTTCCCCTGAGCACCGACAGGAGTAATTCCTGAGTGCATGAGCCAGGAGGAACCTCTGTGCATTGCCGGGTGTGACCTAAAAAGAAAAAAAAGTGCATGAGGATGATTTCTTGGTACCTCAGAGCAGGCAGCTTAGGGTGCAATGTGTCATTGTTATTAAACATGTGGGCCGATACCAGTTTCGTACCAGTTTGGGGGTTAAGGGGTAACTGGAGATTAAGGAGTAGAGAGAGATGGCAGGATGATACCAGGAAGTGGTGGCAGGGAATTGACCTTGAATCCTTGTTCTTTCAAGGATGCTGAGTGACTGCTACTCACCCAGGTCAGCTCCAGGCTCTGTGGATTTAGCAGAGTAAGGCAGACAGAACTCTGCTCTCATAGCACAGTTTTCCATTCTACTGGAGGAGAACGATTTTAAAATAAAGCAAATAGTCAAGTAGAGCACTAAAGTGGAGAAGAGAGCTGAGAAGTGTTGGAGTGAAGTAACCTCAGAGAGGGACAGAAGCCAGAGACCAGATCCCTGAATGGCTTTGATTTTACACAGGAAGCCATGGAGATTTGGGTGGGAAGGCATGACATTTAGGATATTTACGGAGATGAGGGAGATCAAAGCCCAAATTGGGGAGGAAAAACACAAGTGTATAAGGAAAGAGCTCAAGCTAAATGCTTCCAGTTTCCATCTGATGACTAAGTTGAAGTTCGCCTAGCAACTTCTCCCAGCATAATTAGAAGCACAGGCACCTGTGGCCGGAGCAATAGCACAGCAGGGAGGGTGTTTGCCTTGCACGCAGCCAACCTGGGTTCAATTCACAGCATCCCATATGGTCCCCCAAGTATCGCCAGGGGTAATTCCTGAGTGCAGAGCCAGGAGTGAACCCTGAGCTTTGCCGGGTGTGACCCAGAAAGAAAAAAAAATAGGAGAAGCACAGGCACCTTCCAGTTCCCAGGGTTCTACAGAATTTCTAGGCAGGAGCAAGAGAATCGGGCCCAGAACTCACAAGTGACCTGCATGAATACTTTCTGCTAGAAACCAGTAACCGCCCACCACGGTTTTACCACGGGCTCAGAAATTACCAAATGGATTCCTCGAGTGTAGTGTAAGGAAAGATGACCCAGAACTCCGGCCGGGGTCGCCCAGAGTTCCCTTCAGTGTGCTGACCCTCTGCCAGCTCTGGCCTCTGGCCTCAGGCCAGGCTCCTGGGTCTGACTCCTCTTGATCCTCTGAGTTTCTGATTAATGATGGTTTTGTACTGCTTCGGTGGCTTCCTTGCTCTGACCAAGGGACAGTGGGAAATTTTCCCACCCCAGTGTTTCTGCTGAGACTTGTTGAGCTTCAGGTGGGTGGCCAAAGGGAAGGGGTAGTGCAGCAATGTCCATGTAGGGTGTTCTGTGGTGGGTACGCGGGTACCCCTGGGACAGGGTAGAGGAGGTTTAAATCTAAGCTAGGTATGGGGGAGGGGAGAAGACTGGGGCCAAGCAGTGGAGGGGGCGGGAGGAAAAGGGGAGTTTCTTTACAGTGAAGATGGAGCTGGCTTTCTCAGGACATCGCTACAGATAACTCCCCCAGGTTTGATAACACCACCCCCCAAGTCTTCATTCTTTTAGGCAAGAAGCGGGAGCAGCAATTCCTTCTTGGATCAGGGGAAGGACCAGAGCTTGGTTCTTATCTTCAGAAAATTCTGTATTCTCTACTCCAAATAATGTGCAAGCCAGAGCTGGCGGCATATATACTATATGGCCATATATATTTTAATATGTGCCATGTCCATTTATCAATCATCAGGCTAAAGATATGCACTTTCAAGTGCTCTGGTATTAAAATATAAATAAGATACTGAGAAATTGTATTGAAAATTACTCGTAAACTAACTTTTGGAAACTTCACCAAACTTAAATTTGGTTTGGATTTTCTATATAATGTTGAGTGATGGAAGGTTCAAACTAGAAATAAAAGGATGTCATTGTTATAAAGTCACTCTTTTTCTTTTTTTTTCTTTTTTTTAATTTTTATTTTTTACAGACTTACAACTTTCCGTGCTTGTGTTTCAGTCATACAATGCTCGAGTACCCATCCTTCCACTAGTGCCTGTTCTCCACTACTGATGATCCCAGTATCCCTCCCACCCTCCCACCCCACCCCACCTCTGTAAAGTCACTCTTTTTCAATGTACTTTTTGGAACCCACTAACTACTGTAATTCTCATTGTTCCCAATGCTTGGTGATAAATTAGTATTTATCATTAGGGAGCAAGGAATATAACTTTAAATATGCTTTTTAGGGATAGAAAATAAGATATCATTCTGAATGGCCACAGCTGCACATACTCATTTATGAAATATTAGTGATTCATTTGTTTTGAAATTATGGCATATTTCAAAGATTTAGATAAAAATAAAACGTTTCAGTAGCATATTTTTTATATCAATGGGTCTTTAATTGTAGCTTTTTGCTTTCTTATTTTTACCAAGACACTATGATTTACAGTACTGCCTTGTGAAACATCATTCCAACACCAAACCCTCCACCCGAGTGCTGCCTGGCCTCATTTGTCATGCTGTGTAGTGCCTTCTTCCTGCCAGCATTGTTGCTTTCCCACCTGCCTGGCAAAGGGACAGGTCCTCAGTGTAGTGGACAAGGGGACTCTCACATAATCAGATCACGGATATATTAGAGGCAAACTATGCTATATCATTGTGGCTCAGTCATGTCTAGAGTTACATATTTAGTTACATGTGTTTTTTTTTAATTAATTGTACCTCATGAGAAATGAGGTTAAGTAGATGCTTTGATTAACACCAGAAGATGGCAGATAATAAATTCATGTGTATATTATTGTTGTAGATGATAAGGACTACTATTGATATGGGATCCAATATATGCTAATCCTTATTGGGATTCTATAAATACCAAAATGTAATATATAGTGATATATATATTGATATATATAAAGAGAGTATGACTATATATAGTGATATATATGTATATATCACTCTGGCAATATGTTCGAATCTTTTATATTTCATCTTATTTATATCATATATAAAAATTTCTACAAAAGGTATCTTGAGGTCTCTTACTATAGCATAAGTAGCAGTTTCTTCTTCTAATCCTGTTTTATTTTATACTAAATAACTTGAGGCCAGACTAGTAGGTGAACCAAGGTTCAGATTCATGTTTGTTTCTCCCTGGTGAAGGGTTCTTTTCATTAAGTAATGATAATTTTTAATGATAGTACTCTTTTGCAAAGTCTGTCTTTCATATTATTACTGGCATACATTTTAATTTTTATTAGTAGCATGCTGCTATGTATTTCTATCCTTTATCTTTCAATATCTAGAGTACGATGTGAGCACGTATCTTTTTAAAATCTTACTTCTTTTTAAATGTTGGCGGAAGCCGCACCTGAGTGTGTTCAGGGATTCCAGTTGCTTCTGCTCAGGACTCCCTCCTGCCAGGGCTCAGTGGAACATACTCAAGGCCGGCACCTTACCTGCTGTGCGGTGTGACTCTCTTTAAAACTTGGTCTTGTGTCAAGTTTTTGACTGTCCTCTACTTGCAGTCACCCTACTGTCATAATGTGTGCAGGTGCTTGTCCTCAGACAATCAAGGTTAAATGCAGAGACCTGGGGACAATAGCCAAATTCAGTAGACACTGAGGAAGGAAGGGAAGGTCAAGAAAAGTCAAGGAGAAGGAAAGGGTAGGGAAGGGAGAAGACAGGAGGGAGAAACAAGAGGAGGGAAAGGGAGAGGAGGAGTATCCAGAAGTAGGGAGCCCTGGAAAGGTAGAAAACTTCTTTCTGTATTCTCTTAACTGCATGGTCGAATGAGCACTCTCTAGGGAGGGCTGAAGATGTGTAAGCTGGTGAAACAGAGGGTTTGGTGAACAGCAGGAATTTGGGCGTATCCCTGGGCCATTCTCTCCGGAATCTCCCTGGAGTCTTTATCTTTCTCATCTTACCCTATCTCCCTCCTGGCCCTATTCTGCTACTGCAGCATGCTGGGTCTTCTTAATCCATTCTCCGTCTGTGTTCATCTCTCTTTATTATACTGTATCACTGTATCACTGTCATCCCGTTGCTCATCGATTTGCTCGAGCGGGCACCAATAATGTCTCCATTGTGAGACTTGTTGTTACTGTTTTGGGCATATGGAATACGCCACGGGGAGCTTGCCAGGCTCTGCCATGCAGGCGAGATACTCTCAGTAGCTTGCCCAAGAGGGACAGAGGAATTGAACCCGGGTCGGCCATGTGCAAGGCAAACACCCTACCCGCTGTGCTATCGCTCCAGCCCTTTATTATACTATCTTTCCATAGATTTTGGTGAGCTAGTATGACTAATTTTCATCAAAGCTACTTTTCAGTTTAGTACTTTTGTCTTTGATTTAATTCCATTACTTCTCCATGAGTAGAATTTTGATAGTTCCTTTTTCATGAAGGCAGTTGGTATTCCAAGGTCTCAGTTGAATCATTTTCAAATTTCACAGTCTCTTGTATCTGTGTGATTATGCTCTATATTCTAAATTTGAATTTAATTTTGAGTTCTGACACCTGGAGGGTTTTTACAATCTCTATTAACCTTAACTATGTAGTGTTTAAAAACCATTTCCCCCCAACATCACTGAGTGTTGATTGGAAAAGGTTTCCTTTCATGTTGACTCAGTCTATTAGATTATTGGAAATTTCATACAAGTATTGATACATACAAATGTATGAATATAGCTTTTAAAATAATTTCTCCTTGCGTTATAGGCTCAAGTTTTTTCTAGTATTTTTAGTTCTAAACTAAATAGTTTATAAAACAAAGAGAATATACATATATACAATGGTTGATGACAACCAGAATACTATTATACTGTTGTACAAAGTGTGATTTGATGGTCAAATTAGTATTTAAATTGATTACAGGATGTAAAAACTTGTTTCTTGCAAAGGACAAACAGATCCCTTTTTAAATGTTATTATTATCTAGCGTAAATGCCAACATATGGACTATTATCAAAATTAAATTAATATTTTAAAATAAAAAGTATTATCGAAGTAGTCATATTTCTGAGAGTAAAACACATTAGGCATTAAATTGCCATTTTATGGTAAATTTGAACATGTCCAAAATTCTTTCGTTCAGAATAAGAGAAATTAAAAATCATTTTACCAAAATGTATTCTTACCATAAACCAGTTCCTAACACCCCTCCTGAAACAATAAATTTTAAGTAGTGTTTATAATTTGATAAATTATTATCTTTGAAACATAAGGATTATGAGCATTCTGTTTTTGAGGTTGTTATCTCAAACTATACAATTAACCCAAAAGAACACAGCTGTAAGTCAATAATAATCTGTATCTAAAGATTCTAATATGGCCGTGAGAATTGCAAATGGCAGGCTTTTTTTTCGGACTTCATTATTACAAAAATTCCAAGTATCTGATACCTCTTGTCGATGTAATGTGACTCCTTTGACAAGTCTTGGCTCTTAATGTCCCAAGGACAGTCTTCTTAGCGGTGGGCTTCATGTAACAATGACGTTTTCACTACCACTGCTGTCCTTGGACAGGAGGCATAGTTGCCTGACGTTTTTCTTTCAACTTGGTCAGTTCCCCCCCCCCCACCTCCAGATTTGATCAAGCCAAGTGGCTGCAAAAAGCCTTGCTGTTTCAGCTGTCCAGTACATCTGCTGCTCTGTGCTATCTGAAATTGCCGCTGGCTTCTCTGGGCTGGCATTCATTCCTTTATTATTAAATGACAGCTAAGTGCTTCCAAAGGCATCTTGGTGTCTTCGTGTTGAGGTGTTGGCAGATAATTTTCAAACCTAAAGAAATAATACCTCTTAAAATCTTGTCCCCTACCTCACTGATTCCAAAGGGCTCGTTCCAATCTCCTCGCAGAGACAGTTCAGGAAGTATTTGCTGTCTTGAATTTCAAGTGAGTCCAACTGTTTTATTTCCTGTTCCTCCCCTCCCCCCTCTGCAGCTTAGAACAGAGAAACATGACTTTGGAGACCGAGATGATGAGCCTCCACGATGAGCTGGATCAAGAGAGGAAAAAGTTCACGATGGTCGAAATAAAGATGCGAAATGCCGAGAGAGCGAAAGAAGATGCAGAGAAAAGAAATGACATGCTTCAGAAAGAGATGGAGCAGTTTTTTTCTACGTTTGGGGAGCTGACAGTAGAACCCCGGAGAACGGAGAGAGGAAATACTATATGGATTCAATGAACCTGCGTCCTCCCTTTTGTCCTGATGGGATCTGGGAAAGACTGTGGGGGGTTCTGGTGGGAATATACGGGATCAGCTGCCCGGTTGCCTGGTTGTGCAGTACTCTCACTGGGGAAGGAATATCATCTATAGACATCACACATCCATATCTGCAACGTGTACCAAAGTTATATCATGCCTCATATTGCTACTGTCAAGTATTACAACTGGATATGTGTATATAGAGTAGTTTTTAAAAAGTAAACTAAAAATGAGAAGCATAGCTCCAGAATTATTTTATTGCAAGTCTTGTATTTAAAAATGTTAAATCAATATGTTGTTGCAATTTGGCTTGCTTTCAAGCTTCACCTCTTGCACTTAACATAAGCTATTTTTGGCATTGTGTTATCATCAGCTTATTTTATAGATCGATATTTTTATTTCCCCTTTTGTTGAGGAAATGAAGATGAGCAGATATATAAATATATAAAGAGTATATATCAGAGGAGTTATTAAAATCGAAAGAATACTTTGTGATTGTGCTGTTTGTGCCAATAGACCTTGCCATGACCAAAAAAAGAGAAGTGTAAATAGTTTTATGAAATATAGCAGAATCACCAGGAATCTTGGAACTGCTCTTTAGGTTCGTCCCTCGATAGTGCTCAGTTTTGTGTTGTCAGGTGACTTGACCCACGACGTATGACCGTGTTCAAACTCCCCTTCTCAAAGCCCTGTGCCTGAATAGCCAGTTCCACAGAGAAATACCTCCCATGTGCGAGCACCCCAGAGGGGAGAAGCAGTCAAGGAAAGCGTTGAATGAGTTGTGCCTTGGATTTTTCTGTCATTCTGGAATGAATCTCTGTAACTGCTGGACGGTTACCAGAGAAATTCTCGCGAGTTGGAATTTGACTAACGATGCTTGGTCGATGGTGTCCGTGTGGACTCATGTCCCCCCTAAACCTTTTCCTCTGCTCCCGACAGTTCCACCGGGAACACTGGCAGAGATAAGCACCTGCTCAGGTGTGACTGCGGAATTGTCCCCCAGGACAAACCTGGCAGAAAAGGAGACAGAGGCGGAGTGCAGCCCGGGGAGGCGGGCTGGGGAGGGGAGCGGGAAGGGAAGGAAACGTGGTTTAGCAGAAACGACGAGTTAACCCCCACCCCCCTTTTTTAACCATCTTGTTTGATTCCTGGTGAAAACCTCATAATTCATAGCCATTTTCAACATGAATGCTTAAAACGTCTATTTTGTAAACATCAAGAATGGTAATTTTCTAGAAATCTCAGAGCTTCCTAACGTTTTGGAAGAACGGTTCTGCACATTTCAGTAAGACAAGAAACCAGGCAAACCAATCTCTTTTCCACACTAGAACAAAAGCCACAAAAAAAAAGCATAACAAGAAATAAAGCATACTTGAGTTGATGGGATCTGTGTGGAAGGTTTGTGTTTGACTGTTTGCAGGTGGGAGAGGGATCTTTCTCTGTCTCATCCTTGACATTATGCTACTTTGTTACCTCTCCTTCACTGGGCATGCTTGCGTGGCCCTTCAGTACCAGTCACTGTGCCCGCACTGACATCATCAACATCCTCAATTCCCTTTCTTTTTCTTTAACCAGCTTAACCGTATGTGCCCACCCGGATGCCCTGTGAGAAACCCAAACTCGGTGTGTGGGAAATTGATCTCAACTACTCGCCACAGACCTCACAGTTTTGTTTTCTTTGGGTTTGACTTTGGGTTTGGGGCCACACCTGGCAATGCTCAGGGGTTACTCCTGGCTCTGCATTCAGGGATCACTTCTGGTGGGATTGGGAGACCCTAGAGAGTGCTGGGGATTGAACCTGGGTGGGCCACATGCACACCAGTGCCCTACTCATTCTACCGCTTCAGCCCTTCTTTTTATGCTTTCCCAGTCACTCTTACTTAGTCTCAATTAAGGAGCAGTCAGATGTTCCAGTAAAAAGCCAAGACTGGGTAGGCCCCCGGCATTCAGAGTCTGCTTGCTCCTACTGAACCTTTTTCAGCTGTCTTTCGTTTGTAGATAGGGATAATAGAAATCCCACCCCCAGGGGTAGGCCATTACCCCCCCAAAACACACCCCTGGCAGCTTCTCACTCCCACACTCCAAGGTAGCTGGGTAGAGAAGGGATCACTAAGTCACTGACGGTTGGAGGGATCATTAGGGATGGGAGATGTGTGCTACAAGTAGATAAAGGACCAAACATAATAGCCTCTCGCTATTTCTATTGCAAACCATAATGCCCAAAAGTAGAGAGAGAGTATGGGGGGAAATTGTCTGCCATACAGGAAGGGGGAGGGGTGGAAAGGCAGGGTGAAGAGATACTGGGGCCATTGGTGGTGGAAAATGTGCACTGGTGGAGGAATGGGTGATTGAGCATTGTATTACTGAAACTGAAACATGAAAGCTTTGTAATTGTTTCTCACCCTGATTCAATTTAAATGAAAAAAAAAGGAGAGGCAAAAACAAACAAACAAACAAAAAAGAGTAGCTGCCATGCCTCCAGCAAGACTCCATCCATCACCTTAGGACCAAGCCTTGCAAAGAAATTAGCCTCCTAAAAACTCGGGTACAGGGTGTCTGTAAGTGAGCTGTCCAGGCCTTCTCAGAGTGGGGATGGGCTGCCTCCTCCCATCTCCCTGTACTTCTGCAAGTCCCCACACTCACGCCCACATCCCAAAGCCAGCACCCGGTTAAAAATTTAACTCCAGCTATACCACTCAGTTAAAATTTCCAAATGTCCTGGAGTGTAAGGACACATTCATGGCCATGTGGTATCCCTGAGCACACCATAGTCCAGCAGTGGACATCAGACAGGACAGAATTGAAAGTAAAGGCCAAGCTATCTCAACTTTTTGTAAAAACATTAACACAGAAGCCTTAACTTGTAACAAGATCTAAGGAATCCCTCATACAAAGACTTAATGTCTCCATGGTGAGATACAAAAGTTTACTAATTTTCTTCTACGGAAATAGTTCTTCCCACTAGCAATATGTTGGTAACAAGCAATACAAAATTAGTTAGTGTGGGTCTGCGGGTGGGGCAGCCTTGGGGAGTGGTTGGGAAAATTGGAGACAATGGTGGGGGAAGGCGATAGTGTGGTGGGGTTGGTGTCGTCATGTTGAATGCCCATAACAAATCATCATGAAGAACTTTGTAAACCACAGTGTTTGAATAAAATGTGTGTGTGGGGGTCGGGGGGGGGGGGAATTTCATCCTCATGCATTTGCAGTGTGGCCCCAGCACGGCAACTCTCCGTCAGGCTGAGCACAGCACCTAGTGTGTACGGAAGAACGTCGTGTACATTCTGTGTGTCGGGGGGACACACCTAGCGATGCTCAGGGCACACTTCTGGCTCTGAACTTTGGGTTCACTCCTGGTTGGTCTCTGGGGACCCTATGGGGTGCCAGAGATCAAATCCAGGTGTGTGTGTGTACAGGATACCCCACCCTGTACTATCTCTCTTGCCTGTGTACGTTCTCTTTTTTTGGGGGGTGGGGGTATGAAACTTTATTGAAACACCATGACTTACAAAGTTGTTCACAATAGTTATTTCAGGTATTGAGTATTCCAACACCTGTCCCAGTGCCACTGTGCCCTTCACGCCACCAATGCCCCAGGTTTCCCACCCACCCCCCACCCCAACCCCCAAGCCTACTCATAAGGAAGGCACAAGATAATATTAGATTAAATCATCATCATCATCATTATCATCATCATCATCATCCCGTTGATCATCGAGTTTCTCGAGTGGTCTCAGTAACAACTCCATGCGTCCTAGCCCTGAGATGTTAGCAGCCTCTCTTTACTCGTCCTTCCCAACAGTGCTGCATTGGAGGTTCTTTCAGGGTCAGGGGAATGAGACCCATCATTGTTACTGGTTTTGGCATAGGAATACGCCACAGGGAGCTTGCCAGGCTCTCCCATGCGGGCAGGAAACTCTCGTAGCTTGCCAGGTTCTCCGGGAGGGAGAACTAGGCTATAAGCTATAAACTTCCAGGAGCTTGGTTTTACAGGCTCTGGATGTTGGCCTTTGATGGGATTACACAGCCCAGGGGGCAGTTTCTGAGTGTGACCACCTAGCTACTGGAAAATGGGGGATCTGGGTGGAAGAGACCCAGTCCCGATCCAAGCAGGCTTGGAGATCTCAGCCCTGGGTCCCACACCCCTGGGTTCCTCTGCCGGTTCCTTCATGAATGAGGCTCGTCCGAACATGTGGAGAGGGGCCTTGAGCATGGCTGTGGCTGGGTTCTGGAGGTCTTTGGTTGCGGGGGCTCTGCTCGAGGTGGGGAGGGAAACTCAACCCACCTCCTCCATGGGGCCCCGCTTAAATAATTAATTTAATTTAATAATTAAATTTTAGATGGAAATAATTTAGTCTTAGCAGGCACCAAATAATTTTATTGCTCATCGTTACAACTAGTTTCACAACTTGCTTGCTTTGTTGCTCAACTCATGACCTGGGGATTTACTGGGCTGGTAGGTGTAAGCTGAACCTTCTGGGTTATTATTTTCTCACTCACTGACCTTGGTGGGCTTCTACTCAGTTTTCCCCTCTGATTTCCTGCGCTTCTACCTGGTTATCAGCGCTGTGACGTTTGGACGTGTTGTGCAGCTGCATATTCTCACATCGGCAGCTGCTGGCGTCTCTGGCATCTCTCTGAGATCAGTTGTGAACCTGAACGTGTCTCTGGCAGAGTTTGGAGGTGGATGTGGGTGGGTGGAGTGCTGGGCGTTTGAGGACTCAGTCGGCCCACATCCCACTAAACCTTCCCAGATCTGGGCCCAGGGGCGGGGCCCGACCTGGGACTACTCAGCTGCCGGCAACCCTCCAGGGTCATTTGTGAAGCGGGGACAGAAGGCCCCAGATACATCCTTCACTCCAGCCTCTTCTTTACTCTGGAACTCAGTCTCCAAGTGTCTTTCTCTGCCATCCCTGCCTTTTTAGTCATCTTTCTCTGGCCTGTTTCTACTCATCTCCTGATAAAAACCTCTGGCCTTGCTCCTTTATTCTAGTGTTTCATTTTTATTGGCTTGAGAGCACCCCACCCCCTACTCTTTTAAGTTGAATCATGATGAGATACACAATTATAATATTGTACATGATTGAGTTTTAGGCGTGCGATGTTCTAACACCCGTCCCTTTACCAGTGTACATTTTCCACCACCAGTGTACCCAGTTTCCATCCTACCCATCACACAGCCTGCACTTACGGTAGATTCATTTCTTTCCTTTTCTCCCTCCCTCCCTCCCTCTCCCTCCCTCTCCCTCCCTTCATCCCTCCATCCCTCCCTCCCTCTTCTCTCTCCCTCCCTCTCCCTCCCTCTCCCTCCCTCTCCCTCCCTCTCCCTCCCTCTCCCTCTTCCTCCCTCTCCTGCTCTCTCCCTCTCCCTCCCTTTTCCTCCCTCCCTCCCTTCATCCCTCCATGCCTCCCTCCCTCCTCCCTCTCCCTCCCTCTCCCTTCCTCTCCCTCTCTCTCTCTCTCTCTCTCTCTCTCTCTCTCTCTCTCTCTGTTATTTTCCTCTTAGCCAAAAGGATATCATGCATATCACTATGTGCATACAACCACATCCAAAAATAGGGAGAAGAGATTGAAAGAAACTTCCTTAAAAAAGAAATACAGATGGTTAAAAAGCACATGGAAAAGTGCTCCACAGGGCTAATTACCAGGGAAATGAAAATCAAACAGCAATGAGACTCCCCGCAACTGCATCTTCGTTCTCATGGATCCTTCCATTCCCCACCGTCCCATGCGTCTCCCACCCACCTGTGTCACCTACCTGCCTCTGCGTGGCACACTCCAGCTCTCCGCAGAGGGAGATCCAGACTCGGGCCTCCAGCAAGTCTTCTAGGCCCTCAAAGCAGAATTAGTTACTGTCTGTGACAGCAATCTATGTGCTGATCTCTTAGACTCTGGCACCGTTGATGGTTTTCCTCACCAAATAAAGCAGCATGCTAGGCGCCGCTAGGCAGAATGAGAATGGCAGGAAAAGAAGAGTCATAACAGCATACTTAGTGTGTGTTAGATGGCAGGGAATCTGACGACATGGCAAAGACAAGTCACAACCTCTGGGAAGCTTCTCCAGAGTACCGTGCTTTGTCCTTGAGTGGGTTTGGGGTTTGGGGTTTGGGGGTAGTTTTATTTTGTTTGTCTTGTTTTTGTCTTTTGTCTCCCAAGCAGTTAACCAAGTAGGTCAGCCGTTGATTGAGAGGGTGTGAGGTGCTCAGGGATGACCTCTGCTGCCTGATGGGGCTCAGGGGGTCTCCACGGTGACACCCAGTCATGCTCGACTCACCTGTTCATGATGAGACTCGAAGACATCTGAAGACATAGGCAGGACCCAGTGGCGCGGCACCCAAGTTTCTTATTAAAACTTGCAAGTCTCAGGGCTGGAGCAATAGCACGGCGGGGAGGGCGTTTGCCTTGCACGCAGCCGACACAGGTTCGATTCCCAGCATCCCATATGGTCCCCTGAGCACCGCCAGGAGTGATTCCTGAATGCAGAGCCAGAAGTGACCCCTGTGCATCGCCAGGTGTGACCCAAAAAGAAAAACAAAACTTGCAAGTCTCATGAAGAGAGTGGTAGAAGTCCCCAAGGCCAGTCTTCCTCTTCTCTTTACAGTCTGCTTAATTACACAGGTGGGGAATGAGTGTGGAGTTGGAACTGCCCAGCTTAAGGGCCTCGCGTAGCCGGTGTCTAGGATAACCTAACGACTCCCCAGGTAGTGCAAGCGTACTAGGCCAACTGCAGCTCTTTGAATAGCAGTTGTGGCTAACAAAAAGGTTGGTTCGGTTTGTAAGTGCTCCCGGAAGCTCAGACCCAGAGTCGAATCTTATTTTCATTTGTGGATTATGTGTTGTTGCTGCTATCACGGACCCTCAAGGGCTATGCCCAGGTGAGTCACACTCGGTCACTCCCGGCCGTTCCAGAAGCCAGGCCACCAACCCTCAGAGCATGTGAGCTATTCTTAGAGCCCAGCCAAGAGACTCGATTCCCCTGTGGGATCTTAGAGCAGGTGCAAATGGAATCTTTGGGCAAGGAGACTAATTGTTGGGGAAAAGACTAAAAGTGTTTTGGTCGAGCAAAATCATCTCCTGGATTCTGAGGGAGGTCGGCAGACTGTTGTGTGACAACACCAAGGAATCCCCGCCTTCTCCTCTGGACCCTCGCTCCCTGTCACCTCATGATCCACAGAATCAGAGATTTGCTGGTGCTTGCCACCAGAGTGCCCGCCGGGACTTTGCTGTGTTTTGCGGTCATGAGCAGAGGTATTCAGCATTGACTCTTTGTTCTGTGCTCAGGGATCACTCCGGGCAGGGCTTACGGAACACTGGTTAGTGCTGGGGACTAAACCCAGATCGGTCACATTCAAGGCAAGCTCTCTACCTCTCTAGTTATATCCTACTGTCTCTTGCCCGTTCTGCCTAATGCCAAAGACCCTGCCCTTCTTCCAATATACACAAGCTCTGAGCTCTAGGCCTCTGCATCTGCTTTTTCCTCGTTCTGAAAGGCTCCTCCTTAGATACAGATAGGACTCACCCCCTCAGTTCATGTCCGTGTCTTTGCTCAAATCTCACCTTTTTTTTTCCTTTTGTCTGGGCACACTGGCAGTGCTCAGGGCTGACTTACAGCTCTCACACAAGGCTCTCTCCTAGCAGTGCTTGGGGGACCAGATCGGGTGCCGGGGATTGAACCTGAGTTGACTGTGTGCAAGGCAAGTGCCTTACCTGCTGCACTATTCCTCGGGCCCCATATCTCATTCCTTAAGATAATTTTTATGGAGGCACCATAATTTATAGTTGAGTTTCAGCTATATGACTTTCCAAACACTTATCCCATCACCAGTGTCCATTTTCCTCCACCAATGTTCCCATTTTCCCTCCCATGCTCATCTGCACAATGGAGACATTACTGGTGCCCGCTCGAGCAAATCGATGAGCTGTGGGATGACAGTGACAGTGACAGTGGCTCATCCTCAGCTTCCCTCCATATTTTGAGGTTTGGTTGTGGTGTGGATCTGATTTTCTGATTTTCTGACTCTGTAGTTCAGATGTATAGTTATCTAGTATGTCTACACCACCAATATGCTTAAGGACCTGGCCCACTCCTTCTGTCTCTTCTTGTTTCCATTCAGTTTCTTTCTTTTCCTATCCTCAGTTCCCCAATCCAGGGACTGGGAGAATCTAGACATACCCCATTGGATACCTTGCATCCCCTCATCCTATTTTTCCATATACTACAAATAAGAGAGATTGTTTAATATTGATTTGCCTTCCTTTTTCTGACTTACTTTGCTCAGTATGGTACTCTCCAGTTCCATCCAAGTTGCAGTGAATTACATGGTGTCACCCTTCCTTGAAGTTGCATAGTGCTGCATTGAGTCTGTAAACCACACCATAATTCACTCGTCCACTGTTGGGTACCTAGGTTGACTCCATGCACTGACCATGATAGTAGAAGTGCTGCAGTTAATAATGGTGCGCATCTGTCATTTCAAAGGATGTTTTGTGTGTGTGTGTGTGTGTGTTTTGTGTTTTCCCATCTCTGCTGAGACCTAACCTGACTATTTTTCTAAATAGTACCTTTTTCATACCATACACCACTTTTTGTTGTTGTTGTTTTCAAACCCAGCAGTGCTCAGAGCTTGCTCCTTTGTGCTCAGGGATCACTCCTGGCAGGATGGGGACTATAAGGAATCAAACTTGGGTTGGCCGAGTGCAAGGCAAGAGCCCTACCCTTGGACTATTGCTCTGATTCCATCATACCATAGATTTTTTATATGATTTATCTCCCCAGTGCTATTCACTTTCTTATTAAAACATTAAAACATAGAATAATTGGAAGCAAAAAAGCAGAAGGCCATCTGAAATCCATCACAACAATTGTATGTCTAGAAAATCTCTGGAAAGGACGCTCAGTTAATATTTGTCACACGCATTGTAAAGGAATGTTCAGAGCTCAAGTGTTAAGTTTCTGATTCACATGTTCGGGGATATCTGAGTTGGATATTCTAGTGGAAAACATAACAAATGAAATATTTATTTTATTTTCTAACTTTAATCATTGTCCATAGGCTGAACAAATGTCATAGATTTGACTTCATTATGAAAATGATCTTGTGTCAAGGACCCTCCCTGGGGCCGCTGAGATGTCATTTTCTGATTTGGAGATTGTGGTGACAGAAATATTAGCTCAACATCCACGTCCTACAGCTCTCAGAGGGAACATGTATAAAAAGTCAACTTTATGAAATGTGAGAAAGAAACAATCGGGTTGCTTTTTTTCTTCTGGAGATTCAAGAATTTTTATCAAACTTTTCCAGGGGGCAGATATTATAAGCCATTGGTAGGGTTTCAACTAAATTTATCACATTTTAATCTTCACCTGGAAACTGGCATTTTTTCCCAAAAAAAATAAACCAAAAAGTTGGCAAGCCTACTTTAAAAAAACAACACTATTATTTATTTGTTTATGGTTTGGAAGGGAAGGGCACACCCAACAATACTCAGAAGTTACTCCTAGCTCTGCACTGAGGAATTATTTGCGGCAATGCTCAAGGCACAATATGAGATGTCAGGATCAAGCCCACAAGTGCCCTCCCCACTGTACTAGTTCTCCAGCTCCAACAAGTCTACCTTTTAAGTCAAAAGATAAGAGGATTGGATGTTTTATCGTTCTGGTTTTAAAAAAAAGTGGTAAAAATGGTTTATATCCTATAATTCCCTATGCAATTTAATACATTAACATTAAAATCACATGCTGGAACTGGAGCAATTGCACAATGGATAGGGCATTTGCCTAGCACGCAATCCACCCAGTTCTGATCCCCCAAACCCCTCATGGCCTCCACTAAGAACTTCAGGAGAAAAGAGCCAGGATTAAACGTTGAATTCCATCAGGTGTGGCCCCAAACTCCCCAAAATAAAATAAAATAAAATAAGCATACTGATCCATTAAATGCATATGCATACAATTAGATAACATTATAATTTTGTGGGGCTACCGAGATAGCTCAAAGGGATGGAGCACAATTTGACATGTGAAGACATAGGGATAATTCTCTTGCACTTCAGCATTTCCCAGGCACTGTGGGACGCAGCACCTGATCAGAGAGCCAAGAGCAATCCTCAAGTACCACAAAGTGTGGTCCAATCACCAAAAAACAAGCCTGTATTACATTTCTGAAAGGAAGAGATTTCCTGTTTCACTGAATAATAAAAATGGACCTATCTGGGGCTGGAGTGATAGCACAGTGGGTAGGGCGTTTGCCTTGCACGCTGCCGACCCGGGTTCGATTCCTAGCATCCCATATGGTCCCCTGAGCACAGCCAGGGGTAATTCCTGAGTGCAGAGCCAGGAGTGACCCCTGAGCATCGCTGGGTGTGACCCAAAAAGCAAAAAATAATAATAATAATAATAATAATAATAATAATAATAAATAAAAAATAAAAATGGACCTATCAAGTCATACCACACATTTAACACAATATCACTTTAAAAGAAAGAATGAGATAAAGGTATTTTTCCTTTAACCACTTATCTTTAAACTGAGACACTTATTTACTCTGAAGACTTAAGGATATGAATTCTTCTGTTTTTGTGTCCTACCGGGACAGATACATATAGTGATTGCATTTGAAGCAAATGAATGTATCACTCAAGGATCTCAGATAGTGTATTTTCAGATACCTATATTTGACCATGAAAAAACTCATTTTGTCAAGAGTAAAGAGCTGTAAACTAGATAAAAGCTGTGCAAAAGATACAAAAGGATTTTAGTTTCCATGTTCCTTAAATGAAAGGATGAATTCTTTTAACTCAAAAGAATGGGAATGTTTATCTTCCAGATTTCCTACAGTTAGCAGTTAGGTATTTACAGAAATCAATAGGTAATTGCTCAAGATTGCTTGAACACTTCCAGCCAAATTAATGCAGGTTCAGTTCAATGGCTTCCCTATCAAGTTACAAAATCGTATTTTTTTTTATTTTGGCATGGAGTTTGAGATATTAAAGTTGGTTACCATGCAAACTAAAACACAAAACAAAGCAAAACAAAACAAAACAAAACACTGTCTGTTGCCTTCTGTTTTGGGAAATTAAACTGATCAGGAAGCCTGATACTGTAATCTGGAAAGGCTAACCCTATTTACTCACCCAGTACATCCCAAAGCAAATTTTTTATCATTACTGGTTTGATGCCCTAGAGGAAATGTATAGAAATGCAGCTGTTTACCCAGCATTCATAGAATAGAAGGTCATTTTCAGAACTTGTACAAATGAAGTCTTCTGTATCACCATATATACATATCACACAAATTTTTATCCACAATGAGAAAGCATGTTATTCCTCATTCCTTATTTATTCCCCTGTCATAATCAGACCACACATTATATGTTTCTTTTATCAGATGTCAAGATAATATCATGTGAAATGCTTTGGAGCTATGTCAGGACATGAAACCCCAGACAACGAACCACACAACAACCATAGTCAACAGGCAATTTCCAACACAGTCTGGATTTGGATTTGCTTTTATGTTAAGGGATGCATATTTTCTGTGGCTTTTTATAATTCATAAGAAACAGAAATCACAATGTATTCACTCAGTATTCACCTACGAAAAAAGAGCCCGAATTCTCCCCTCATTTTCTCTTTTGTTCCTCCGACATTTTTAAAAGCAAAGAGGGGTGTGGGAAAGCAGATACAAAAAAATAGGAGAGAAAATACAGAAATGGTTGAAATAATTGCACGTCCTTATTAAACATCAGCGAGATTGCATTTGCTTCATCAGGCTAACTTTCAGTTCTCACCAGTCAGACCTCACAAAGGAACTGCATGTTCATGATTTCAACTTCAGAATTGATCCGAAACTGTAAGGGTGGAGAGTGAGAGAAGGTGTGTGTGCTTTCGGTCCATTTTATAAATACTGGTACAGGACGATTCTCATCATTGGCAACAGATTTTGGAGGCCGATCATGCAGAGAAACAGGCAAGTGCAAGTTAAGTGTCGTTGCAAGATAAGCATGACAAGTTGAACAGTTTAATGCTAGATAGGGGATGGGAAATGTTTCCACTTAAATATACTGGCCATTGGTCCCACATTATCTAAAGTTAGAGATACAGGAATTTGTATATTAACAGAGGCCTTCCATTTCCCGTGGCTGACCAAGGAAATGGGTCAGTATGCATTATTTATTTTTGGTGGTGAAATGGCTGTGCGTCGAAGAAATAACAAATCTTATATAAAAAACATGGAGAATAGCTTATATAACTATTTACATTGTCATTTGTCTAGTGTTTGTACAGAAAGGACTGTCCTTGCTTAGTAAAATGCTCTGTGGTACAGTTGGACTTTCACAGTTAAAATGTGCCGTGGGGTTATGAGCACAAGTGCAATTCTTCCACGTAAGCAAAGGAGTTGGGATCACAGATTCCTGGGAAAAGTGCAGTTCTTTCCCTCAGCTACAGGGGACTAAATGGTTCATCAAAGCTGCCTGACAACCATCTCTCACAGCACAGAGCTTTTCAGACCTAGATTGTCATATGGAAAGGCAATTAAGTAGAAATGGATTTTGTGTAATTTACATTTAGCATGTAAAAGTTAGAAATCAGTTTTGCCTATTGCTCCCCTGCCACCCTATCACAGGTCAAAAAGAGATTTTTGAAATCTCTCTATTCCATTAGTTGAGGCTGACTTTCTGATTTGCTATCAGTACCCTTCAGGAATATTTTTCTGTTGATAACAGATTGAGCAAAACTCTAACTCTTAGGCCTTAATTGAATTGCTGACTGCAGTAGGAGGGAATTGCATGGGCACTGGTCCACCTATGGGTAATTCCTAGTAAGCTCAGTCATCAGATTCTTGAAGATGCAAGAGTACTGTTAATTTTCATTCCACAAAAAATGCAATAGTTAGGCTAATATTTCTCTTTGAAAAATTAACATCTTGACCCACAAAATGCGTATAAAAATATCAAAGTGGTGATGCTCTTACCAAATTCTCCCAACAATTTTATGTTGACTGCCTGTGGGCACACAAGTATTCCTCCTATAAATGACTATGAAACATTCATTTAGGATCTCTGTGAAATCATCTGTCCCAAAGGAAATGACAGAGATTAGTCTTCCCAGAGTACCAACTTCTCATTCCAAAATGACCCTGAATCAGAGAAAGGACCAGAGATATAGCCTGGTGATTTGTCACTACCAGAAAAACAAGAGTCCTTTGGAAGTAACAGAAGAATTTTTTCAAAGAAAAGAAGGCTCAAAGCAAACTTGATATATATATATACATACATATACATATATGTATACAAATATATATAAAGGTGAGAACACAATCACCTCCTGAAGATACCATAATAACGTGCGTGGCCCAAAGACTGTGAAGTTCATGAAGAAACAAGACTTTTGAAATAACGATTCTGCTTGTGGCCCCATCTCCTATCTTGCTTTGATAGCCTCATAGAGTCAATCCGACAAGAAGTGAAATTCTTAGCTTTATTTGTATATGATATTTATATCTAAGAACTTTGTTTCATTTTTTTCTAATCCATAATGGATATCATGACTAATGATAAACAAGTCCCAGAGCCATGTAGTAAGTGAGATCATACTTGGAGAGCGGCAGTAGCAGAAGAATGATACTGTCTAGGTCTTGTCTGACTTAATCTGAGCAGAAACAGAGGAAAAATAACCCCTTCTATTATGAGGGATGCTGTTAGGCAGAGGGACCAGCTAGAGACTCCTTTCTGCCTCCTGCTGCCATTTTGTGACTGGCGAAATTTCCCTGGCTCCTCAATTCCATGTGCTAGACAGTCAAGGGTGGGAAAAGCACACGAGATCCAGAAAAGAATACAGAGAAAGGAGAGCAGTAAATAAAAAAGGGCTATGAAAAAGAGATCTTAAAAAAAATGGTGGGGTAAAGAAGTGGGGGAGAAGTGTTGTAGGAAAAAAAGTGACAGCATATTAGCCACACAATTAAGATTTAACTTGTGTGCAATGCTAGTCAAACACGATGGTAGGAATACAGAGAAACTGAGTCACTTTTATTCTAGACAGCAGGCTCCATGACTTTTTTTCTCCCTATTTTATTTATTTACTTATCTATTTGCTTATGTATTTATTCTTGTGGTGGGGATGGATTCCAAGGACGCACAAGGAGCACTGAGCTACTCCTCAGCCTTTTTCCCCCGTTTCAAACACAGGATTTCTCCTCTGGAATCCCACTGCGTGAAGCAGTCCACCCATAGCAGGCCTCCTTGCTGGCGCAGGAAAGGGACGGCTCTATTGCTTAGAAAGAGACCAAAGCTTCTGTGGTGCTCACTTTAAGGCAGTTTTCAGAGCATCGGTTTTCCGGTTTGCTCCATCACTGAAAGAATTCTATTGGTCGGTCCTATCACCAACCATCTATTTCAGATATTTCACTTCTTCCCTAGGTGAAATAGAATCACGTCTGTGAGCACCAAGAATCAGAGTGCAAATAGCTGTGACGACCACTTCGCCAAAGTGAATCGGAAGAGAAGCTTCCATCCAGTCACTATTATTGCTGAGATATCACCCTGATGGTGCCTCATCCCTCACCAGGTTTTCACTGTGCCTCCATCAGTGCTCATTCCATGTGAACTAAGTCCGGGCCGTTTCCCTCAACAGTGACGTCAATGCATCATGGCTTTTGAGACAAACTCATATTGCTAAAGCGATTCGCAGCAGTAACCTCGGGCAGAGTTGTTGATGTCACGTGGCCTGCAGTGCAAGGCTAAGAGAATCAGCCATTCTGGGATTGGCTTCGGTTTATGAGAAATTTAAGAAATGCAGAAGAACAGGTACATGAAGGAGGCAGGAACCTCCCCTGAGCCATAAGGTCTATCGGAAAGTGCTCGAAAGTTCAGGTCTGGGGACTGTGCTTTGAGGACTCTTTCGCTTTTATCTTTTTTTTTAATTTTTGAATTCTGGAAGAAAGCAATTTTCCTTCTCTAATCAGACTTTTGGCAGAATATAAACCTGAGAAGTAGCCATTCACGGCGAATACAACTCACAAACTGAAAGTGGTCTAGTGTTGGGCTGGCTTCGCTGTCAATAGCACACAGAGATGACTCACGTTGGGTCCAGGGAGGGGTTTATCTACCGGAGCTTTAAGAAACGATTCTGTCTCACCACCCGCCACAGCCGCAACACCACGTTTAGCAACTTCACACCCAACTCTTCTCTGACAGTTGAATGTCAGTGGCGCCTACAGCTGGGCGAGGAGGGCTTCCTTCATTCTAGCTGCTCCAGCCACTCACTCAGTATCCGAGAACAGCCCCTCCACTCTCCTGCCCACTTCCTTCCAAAGGCCAAACCGTTTAGTGCCTGGAAATCGACCCCCCCCACACACACACCCTACCGGACATAAGCATCACATACGTTCCTTCTACAAACTGGTATTCAGGTGCCATTTAATCATTTCGAATTTGGAAACTACATCTTCAAGGGTCCAAGAGAGCTCACTCCCCTCCCCCCCGGTGATTTCCCCCCTTTTACAGGATTTCTTATAAGACATACAGCTTAATCAATTAGTCAACTAAACAGCGTATATACTGGCGATATAGTACAGATGGGGTGATGTCAGAGTAATAGATCTCGTGGAATGGACTGTGTGGGAGCCCCAGTGCACGATGTCTTGTTGGGTCCTGAGGACACTGACAGGAGCGTCACTAAAGAGCTAGTGCTGTGTGAATACAGACACATGCGGATCTGTATCTACATCCATCCGACTAGGCCGAAAGGAGCAGGTAGATGCAAGATAGAGACACACACATGCTGACTGCCAGGGCCGGTTGCATACCTTGCCATGCCATTTGGAAGGGCAGTTACAGATCGCTGGTTTGGCAGCCATTGGAATTACACTTCGTGGGGTAGGCTTCTCTAATTGGGTTGGATTTGCCTTCTGTGGTAAGCATGGTTGGAAGAAGATCAAAGCAAGAGCAACTAGGAGTTAAGTACACGTCTGGCTGAGCGGAGATACAGAACTCGGAAAGGAAGCAGGCGGAAAGATTTGTTTTTCATTGGGGGCTTAATTTCTCTTCCTTGCATGTTTCTTGGCTTCGCATGTGTGTCGTGTGCGTGTCGTGTGTGTGTGTGTGTGTGTGTGTGTCTGTGTGTGTGTGTGTCTGTGCGCGCATGTGTGTATGTTCCATCATGTCATCTCCTGAAGAATGCTGGGTTTCGCAGGCAGGCGGCTAGTCACCTGCAACAACCCAGGGGTCCCGCTGAGGCTTCCAGGCTGCTGTCAGTGTCCGAGGCCAGGGTCTGGTCAGTGGACATGGAGGAGATGTCGTTGGCTGACGAGGACGGAGGGAGACTCTCGCTGCTGTTCACGGCTGCACCTGTGCTGAGGAAATGAAGACCAACATGACTAAATCTGGAGCCAGACGCCAGGCAAAGCCCCCCAGGCTGGGGACGTGGGCAAGTGCGGTAACGGGGCGCCAGGGGTGTGTGGTTCCCCTGAACAGCTTCCCGAGGATTCTGAACACGAGGCAGCGTGGGAGAACAGAGCAGAGCAGAACCACGCAGAGACTGCAGGAGCCGTTCCCAGCCCGAGAGGCAGTTCTGCTTTCCCCTAGAAACCAACTATTGGTCTTAGAAACCGTCTCAGACGCTGACTTAATATCACTGTCACTGTCACGGTCATCCCGTTGCTCACCGATTTGTTCGAGTGGGCATCAGTAACGTCTCTCATCGAGAGACTTATTGTTACTGTTTTTGGCATATCCAATACGCATGGGTAGCTTGCCAGGCTCTGCCATGCAGGCTCCATACTCTCGGTAGCTTGCCGGGCTCTCCGAGAGGGGCGGAGGAATCAAACTCGGGTTGGCAGAGTGAAAGGCGAAAGCCCAACCGCTGTGCTATAGCTCCAGCCCGACTTATGTGACTTAATATCATCTATTAAAATATCATTTAAAATGAATCAACACAGAAGTCCCTCGCCCCATAAATTCTCCTCATCCCGGCAGCCCCAATATTGCAATCAAATGGACCTTAGGAGAAGCAAAATAGTTATAATTCCTAAAGGCTTCCTACTGACAATGAGATCAAAGGTCAAAGAGCACAGGTCTGGGTTAAATTAGACAGGGAGAAGAGAAGTTATTTATTTTTTGTTTTCTGGGTCACACCCAGTGATGCCAGGGGTTACTCCTGGCTCTGCACTCAAGAATTATCCCTGGCAGTGCTCGGGGGACCATATGGGATGCTGGGAATAGAACTCAGGTCAGCCGCGTGCAAGGCAAATGCCTTACCCTCTGTGCTATTGATCCAGCCTAAGAAGAAGTTTTTAACATAAAAATATGAGCCTGGATGCCTGTAATGCAGAAAACTTTTTAAAATTGAACATAATAAAATATACCTGGCAAGCTACCGGGCCGTATTCAATATGCCAAAAACAGTAAGAACAAGTCTCACGATGGAGACGTTACTGGTGCCCACTCGAACAAATCGATGAACAACGGTCTGACAGTGCTACACACACACACACACATACACACACACACACATATTTTTTTTTCTGGAGCTGAAGAGAGTGCAACGGGTAAGGTGCTTGCCTTGCACATGGCCAGTTCAGATATCCCATATGGTCTCCTGAGCATTACCAGGAATGGTTCCTTAGTGCAGAGCCAGGAATAACCCCTTAGCATTACCAGGTATGCAGCCCAATATATAGTGCAGTCCCAAATAATTTACATATTATATACATATATAGTATAACACATAATATATATGGCAAATGTGAAAATACAGGGGTAAGCAATGATATGAATGGATTTTTTAAAATCAATGACAAGAACTGTTACAATTTTGGAATATCTCTTCCTTGTATTCTTGTTAGAAAATTTCTCTAGTGACAAGTTAAAATATTTCTTTTGAGGCCTGAAACTTTTTATAGAAAATTTTCAGCACCAAAATGTATCAATACTTTCCAAATTATTTAGGTGTCTCTAGAAGGGATTTTAAAAACTCTTTTAGCAGATTCCTGCTAATAATTACCCTTATGGATCAGAACAACATGTAAAGTTCTCTGCCTTCAATTCATTCTAACCTCATTTGATTATAGCCTTCACAAGTCCAGTGCACATCTAGCCCATTTCCTCTTGTGACAGATGCCAGGAGACTGCGGACTCTAGCAGAGAGCCTTTGATTGCCTAACATAGTCCAAATGTTCAGCTCTGTGTTTCCCTGTGATTCTGGATTAAATTAGAACAATGGCCTCATTCCTTTCATAAACTTTGGTCTCTAGTAATTTACCATTACTATGGTGGACATCATGGAATTCTTTTCAGCTTTTCCACATTCTTATAAAAAGGGCAGAAATTAAAAATAGACACAAAATTCTAATAAATCTGGCAAAATTTGCTTAAATTATGGCAAAAACAAGCAGTTTACAAGTTTGGCAACATGGCTACAGAGACCTAGAGAGGATACGGTGCCTGCCTGGGCTGCAGTGGGTCCATGTTCAATCCCGGCAACGTATATGGCCTCCAGAGTCTTTCCAGGAATGATCCCTGAGCTCAGAGCCAGGAGTAAATCCTGATGTGGTCTCCAGAGCAAATAAATGTATGAGTAAATATTTAAAATAAAAGTTTTGGCAAAATCCAAATTCAAAGTTATTTTAAAGTAACTCTGAATAACAATCCTGGTCTTCTCTGAGATAAACATTTTATCCTTCCCTGATTAAAGCTGATTATATTCAATTGTCACAGTTTAAGCTAATTTAAGCAAGCATGAAATAACTCCTAGCAGAAGTAAGAATTGCTTGCAGACACTCAGCTTGGTCAATATAAGTAAACACAAAGCCACCACAGTAATGGCTGGAGGAATTATACAAAGATTTCTGACTTCTAACAGCCAACGCCTGTTGACTCACCCACAGGCCTTCCTCTACGAATTCTCGATGAAATCTCGATTAAATTAAATTGTTGTTGTGAGCCTAGCAACTGAAAATCACGGAAACACCAACCCACATAGCTGAAAACTCTGGGGCACCCTTGGGAGGCAAGTGGGCAGAGTACCTGCCCCGTGGATGCCCCGACAGCCACAGCCATACCCCAAGGGCTCAGCTATTCTTCACTAGGATTCTCTGCAGAGATGCCAATCTGCGAAGAATTTCAGGCATCCCGTGCCCAGACTGAGAACTGTGCTGTGTCCCCAGAGACAGGCTGGGACACTCACCCTTACCCCTGTACTTTCAGGAGCCCGGCGGCCATGCCCACCTCCTACAC